>NC_045450.1:24641540-24723083 GCF_002776525.5 Piliocolobus tephrosceles | reverse complement strand
AAGAAAGAAAGAAAGAAAGAAAGAAAGAAAGAAAGAAAGAAAATAATTATGAAGAATAAGGGAAAATATTATTCAGAGTTCTGGTGAGAAGCACTTGGCACACACAAAGGGTAAGTGTAAGGACGACTTAGCAAGGTGAGGGCAAGTGAAGCACAAGGGTAACCACGAAGGAAAGTCATGACCACACGTAGGTCTGAAAGAGAGAAGACCAAGAACAGCAAAACTCAAAGCCAAAAAAGTGAGCGCTGTTCACTAAAAGCTGTGGCTAAGGAGGAATACTGCTATTATCAGATGTGTGGTCAGGACATTCAGAACGTGAAATATGGAGACTGCAATCTTCATGACTGCACTTCATGCCCTGTGGTCTCCTGATTGTGCCTCCAGCTGGCCCAACCTAAGAAACTTTGATGTATTCCATAGAGGTCAGCCTCCCAGCATGCAGAGAGGGTGAGAGAATGGAACAGAGAACCAGCACATTGGAGACTCACTAAAGGAGTAAAGTCTTTGATAAAACAATAGACAATAAATCCAGACTGTAAAAGATTGGCCTAAAAATGGAGGGAGGATATTTCCTCCACCTGCTGCTTGTTTGTTTGTTGTTGATGGGTTCTCAACTCTAAAGTTGCTACCTCTTCCTTTGTAATTTAGACCTATTTTTATTGTGGTAAAATATACATAAGATAAGATGTATCATTTTAAAGTGTAGAGTTCAGTGGTCTTAAGTGCATTCCCATTGCAGTATCACCAATAGTATTATCTATCTCCAGAAATTTGTCATTATCCGAAACTAAAAGTCTATATCTGTTAAATGTTAACTCCCATTCCTCCCATCTCTCTATATCCTTCATCTCAACAAAAGGAAAATCTAGAAAAGAGGGAACAGTTACGGGTAGATTTGTTGTGAGGTAATGAAGGACTTCTCATAATGACTTCTGTTTTTTCAAAATATATGAATTCATATCACCACTGGAGAATAAGAATTATGGACAGCAGGAATGCAAGGTCTGAAGAGAGAAGAGAAATTCTAAAATTTCCATCTGGAGGATAGGAGGTAATCTTCCTGGAGAAGCACTGTCAGATGTCAAAGCAGCGTTGAGTATCCACGTGAGGTCTGTGGTCATGAATTTTAAGTGAAACTAGTTGGTCTGCTTATTTGATTTTTCTTCACTAATGTTTAGCTAGCCATCTGAACAAGATAAAAGAAAAGAGAGGCCTGGGATTTAAGATGTTTTAAAGGTAGTCATTATAAAAATGGGTCATGAAATCTAAACTGGTGGAGGAGGCAAGAGGAGGTAGGAGCAGATTAATGAATAATGAAAAGGTGATACAACCAATGGGCTGGAGGATTGTAAAGATGAAAGAATTATTGCATTGAGGGCCCTGGTATGATTGGGAAGGAATATTAAGTGATAATGTAAGACCGAGTTGTTTGAAATATATCTTAGAAGTGGAGAAGGGGTAAAGTCAGTAGTGTGTAAAGTTCAGGGTGGGAACACCTGGAGTGGGCAGCAGAGGTGGGGGTAAAATAAGGTGGTTGCTCCAATAAATGACCAGTCACATGCATGAGCTTGTAAGCCACCCAGAATGATGGAAAGGGAAGACAGGAAGAAAGATTGTGAGCCAGGAGCTAATATGCTCCGTGAATAAAGAAACTCGGGGTGTCTCTGCCTACACTTTCCCACCTACACACACTTACCACCCCCCTGCAACCCACACACCTCAACCCTGTCAGAAAGCTTCCAATGGCCACCACTCAAACCTCTTCCAAGCCTCTCAACCCTCAAAATCTCACTTTGTGTCACCATGAGATAATTCTCAGATCAGAATGTGTCAGCTGTATTTCCACGTGTCTTGCTTTGAGAAGAGATTCTCAAAGCCAGCATGGAACTGGTTTCAGCATCTAGCTTGCACATCCCCAAGTTCTCTCCAATTAAAAATAATAACAACTATTTAGTCCTTGAGAAAAATAAGTAACTATGTAAGAAATTCTGCTATTCTCCTCAATATTCATTTATCTCACTGAGAAGTAGCTGTGTGGTTTGGGTGGAACCGACTCGACTCTAACCATCAGGTTAATTAGCATAATGTCATTCCCCTTGAACATGACTGGCTTAGAGTTAGGCAGGCAAACTAAGTTATACCAATCAGAGTGAAGCTCAGGAATGTTTGTTTTTTAAAGGTTGGGGAAAGAGAAGCTCTCTTAGGCTCTTGTAGAGCTCACCCAGATATAAAGGCTAGCCCAGCCTCAACTATGTTCCTACCATGAGGACAAAGTCAGTAGGGCAAGCTAAGCAGGTGACAGCAATTGAAGAATTATCCTGATAAAAAAACTATGCCTTAAACCTAATGACTGTAAACTTCCTTTTTTTATGAGCCTGTACATTCCGTCCATATTTAATTTAGTTAGTTTAGGTTTATGGTGAATTGCACCTGAAAGCATCCTTACTAAGTCAAAAATACTTGGCATGCACCCTTCTGTGCCTAAATCAAATACGGCCACAGCCAGAGCATCTTCAAGATAGAAGCTGATATTTAACTAGGGCTGAAGCCTGGCCAAAGCACACACAGATAAGCTAATGTTTTGTTCTTGCAATGCTTTGGACAAAGTTCTCCAGTGGGCGTTCTCCAGTAAAAATAACTGAATGCCGAGTGACCTGAGGATTTAATTTGAATTTAGATGCACCTGTTCTCACAAACGTCATTCCGCCAATGGAGGCTCTGGTTTGGTTTCAGGCAAGGAGCAGATATTGTGCAAACCACTCACCCTCATCAAAAAGGGTCTCTGCATATACAAGCTTCATCCGACATTTTGTTTTCTTTGGGTCCCTGTTCCTTGAGATTGGAGCTGATTTAAGCTGTAAGATTGTGGACTATAGCTTGCTCTGATGCCCCGAGGGAACTCGGTGGAGAGACCGCTGGCAGCTGATTAGGTCAGACATACAGCCATATCAAACATGCCTATTGACAATCTAGCTTGAAAGCCAAGAGCTTTCCTTGCCCATTAGGCTTACTCTAGTCAGCCTCATTGCTATCTGCATCTAATGAGAAAAAAGACTCAGAAAGGGTTCATGGAAGAACAACACCTCCCTCTAAACTGGCAACCAAACTCACTGTTGCATAAAGCACCATTTGATTTACCTAGGGAGGAAAAAAAAACGATGTTTCAACAGCTGCAGGATCTAGGGAAGGAAACAGCCTAACTCGGTTCTCCTTTTAGAAACCTGGGCTTGTTAGTCGACGAAGCAAGCAGGAATCGGGAATATAAAGTGAAAATCTCTTGGCCATTGTTTTACTTAATGAAAATTAATTTTAGCTTCTGATTTCCTCGGCTTTGTTTGGCTGCAGGTGTTTTTCCGTTTATTTTAAACTTCAACATGCAAAACAGTCCTTCCTAGTAAGGAAGACAAGGCAGAATATGTCAGGAGTTCCATTTGCAAGGCTTTTCCAAAAATGGCATTTTAGATATGTATCTATTTTACAGATTAGGAGGCTAAAGGTAATAACTTATCCAAAGTTATAAAGCTAATAAACATTGCAGTTGAAATGTAACTGGAACCTATTGAATAGCATACTTTTTCCTATAATGGCAGTTCTTAGTTCTACCTTGCATATTGGAATCACCTAGGAACATTTTTTAAAGAATTCCTGATAAAAGGCCCAAGGTACCACCGAATTAATCAGAATATCTTGGAGTAAGGCTTGGAAATTTATATATATATATATATATTTAATTTTACTTTAAGTTCTAGGACACATGTGCAGAATGTGCAGGTTTGTTACATACATATACATGTGCCATGGTGGTTTGCTGCACCCATCAATCCATCATCTGGGTTTGAAGCCCTGCATGCATTAGGCGTTTGTGCTAACGCTCTCCCTTGATATTCTTAAACATCTCCTCATATGGGCTTAAGCTGATGTTGGGAGTGAAAGATGGGGCTATAGCAGAGATTGTCAAACCCTAACATGTTTGCAAACCATTTGGGGAATATCGTTAAAATGCAGATTCTGACTCAGTAGATCTGAGGTGGAGCCTGAGATGTTGCATGTCTAGGAAGTTCCCATATGATGTCAACACTGCCAGTTGGGGACCACACTTTGATTAGTAAGACTCTGAGCAGGGTTCCTCAAACTTTGGAATGTATAAGAATCACTCATAATGCTAATAACCAAAAGGGGAACTCAGACTTACTGAAGTAGAGTAGGAACTAAGCTCCTGAATTTATTATATCGAATTTCCCAGAACCACTGCTCTATGGCACAAGGCACTGGTTCTCAAACTTGGCTGTACATTGGAATCACCTGAGAATTCAAAAAGGGAAAAAAAAAAAAAAAAAAAAAAAAAAAAAGGGGCCAAGTCCTGCTTCCAGGTGGTTCTGATTTAGTTGGTCTGCGTTGAGAGAGCAGTCATCGGCAGCTCCTCAGGTAATTTAAATATTCACCTGAGGCCATGAACTGCTGACATATGCATTGTTCTACAAACTAGCTAAATAATAACAGATTTCTTCGCCATACCCCTGGCATTGTAAGTTATAATCGATGCGAGAGTAACTTGAGAATCTGTATTTCTTACAAGTACCACAGGTTGTTTTTTGTTCAAGATTTAAAAATAAACACTGGGTATAAAACAAAATGACCATAGGAATGTGTAAGAAAATGTTTTCACTTTTCTTTGGGTCCAGTGTAAATGTCATCTCTCATTGAATATTGGAAATTTGGATTCCATCATCTAAAACTTGATAGCTAAATTTTGGTTACTATTTGGTCTCTGCTAAAACCTACAGTTGTTAAGTCTCTCAAGACCCTTGAGACCTGACGCCTTCATTCATAAAATGTGGGCCATCCCATTATTAAGTCTCTGAGAACTTTTTAAAATAAATCTTTTATAGGTTAGAGAAGCAGGCTTCTGTTGTTTGCCCTTCCAAAAATGATTCCACCTTCTTCCAGTACCAGGTCTTGTTTTCATTTGAGGATTTTTCTCCTCTTCCCCTTTCTGAACCAGTGAGAGGAATTGGCACATAAACCATTGTCTTGAACCCTCGTTCAAGAATGGTATGTGCATAAGCTGGTGACCCAACTTCAATGAAAAAGCAAAGCAAACCAAAGAAACAGAGGATCTTTTGCTGCTGGGAGACAGGCGAGTCCTCTTTTCTCATTGGGAGTGAACCTGATAAGATGGGAAGAGGGGCTGCTGTATTCATCTTGTCTTCTGAGAAAGAGGCTGGATCGTTGAATCTGAGAATCAAACCAACATGATAGCAAAAGTAAAAGACAGAGATAAACTCAATCCTGGTTACATTACTTAGCCCTGGATCAAGCTGTACCTGAATATATTCCCCATTGATTTTCTAGTATGTGAGCTAATTTGCATTTCGCACAAGCCAAGTTTGTAGACGAATGTCATTTTCACCAAGAATCAAACGTGACTTCATTGAAGTAGGTAGTGCTCTGAGGATGACTCAGGTATCTCCCCATAAGAATAAGGAAACTAACCTAAAACATAGAAAGAATATACATAAAACTGGTATATTCACAGAATAATGTACTCCCTTTAGATATTTTTCTCCACTTAGTACAGGATTGGGAGGCAGATAAAAATATGACTACAATGGTAGCTGTCTCACATAATAAGAGACAATTTCCTTTATCCATTATTAATATATTTAAAAAATTCAAAACGGTCTCTCTAGAGCTGTGTCTCTTCACCTTATATCATCGTCAGACCATTTTGTGGTCATTCAGTGTCTACAAGTACAAGTTTTTTGTAGTTTTTAAAAATTCATCACAATTTTTGAAAGGATAAAACCAGTATATAACATTATATTAGTTATTTAATAAGAACAAAAATTTTTATTCTCACTAGAGCAGTGGTTCTCAGACGGAGACTCTTTTTCCTTCAGGGGACATTTAGCAATATCTGGAGACACTTTTTCGGCTGTCACACTGGAGTAGCGAGTGCTGCTGTCACCTGGTAGACCAGAATGGCCAAGGGTATTATTAAGCAGCCTATAATCTACACAAAAGCCTCCAAACACAGGGCTACTTAGCCTACAATTCCAATGGTGCCAAGGTAGATAAATCTTCAGCTTGAGGTCTGCTTATGTTTGCAATATTTCATCTGGATTAATCATGGCTGAATTGGCATATGTGAGGTTTAACATCCAAATTCGTTATCACTTTCTACCATATTAGAGAAACCCAGTGCACTATTAAATTAGAGATCACTGGAAATAATACAAAATATACAGTAGCTCTACTGGATAACAGACAGATTCACAGGGTATAAGTAGACCTAGAAAGCTATTCAGGAACCAAGGCAAATCAGAAGACGATCTCCTCTGTTTCTTATGCGTTTCCTGCACTGTCGTTCATGGTGCTTGTCTTTTCTCCATATCTGCTCCATTCGCCTCTCCTGCTGGTTGGCCATTGTCCTCCATGTCAGGCCAGTTGATGTGGGTAATGGCTACACCAATTATGCAAGTCACAGAGCCATCCTTAGTTCTCAAGGGTCTCAAGAACAACTCTTTAGCTGACATAAGTTGGTAACAACAGTTCTTTCTATTTGAATAGTTCTTTAAGATTATCGAAATGTGGTCACAGACACTGTCTCAGTTGGCTTGGGGTGTGATGTAAAGCCATGTAAGGAAGATAAATGAGTGCCATTAGAGCCAATCTACAGACAAAGAGACAGAGGCTCAGGGTGTTTAAATTGCTTTTCTGATGTCACACAGCCATTAAGAGGAAAAAACCAGGAAGAGAGGTTGGTTTCTGTGACTGCTATTCTCATCCTATCAGAAAAAAAGATGTTTTATTTTCTTATTTTGTTTTAAATTACAGATGAATTATGCTCTTATTAATTAATGAAGCAATTAAATATATGTAACAATACTTGAAACTCTCTTTGTTTCTAATTTCTGAAGTGATGATTCTCAATGGGTTTGAAGCTATAGCTCCTCCTGGGGATAATTAAAATGTTTATTTTATTTTAATTTAATGTACTTGGTTTTAATTGACAATACTTGTGTAAATTATATATTTGTATGGTACAACGTTTACATTGTGTTTAAATTGTGCAATATATTTACATTGTGGAATGATTTAATCAAGCTAGTTTATAAATTTATCACTTTGCATGCATTTTTGACGGTTAAAACATTTACCTTGTATATTTCAAAAGTATTAAAACCGTTAAGGCTAGGGACTCACCTCCAAGGATATTTCAGTAATCTGGGTTAGGCTATGGGCATCAGTGATTTTTTTTTAAAGTTCCCCAGAAGCGATATAAAGAGAAGTTGATCTCGGTGACTTTGGAAGATGGCATTTTGACTGGAAACCGTAAGGTTAAGGACAAAAAGAACTTTATAGAAACACCGAACTTTATTTTATAAATGTGTTTGTCATAGGGGTACCTACAGTTGGTAATTCTCAACGTATTTTACATCTAATAGAGGGTTAAGCAAGTAAGAAAATAAACGGAGGATAATGGCAGCCAAATTTTTACTATCAGAGAAGAAATTACGAACAAGCAAGAAGGAAAGGGGAGTGAATCCTTGAGTACTGGCTTAGAGTTGAAGACATCAGTGTGAACTCACGTTTAATTTAAAGGTGAGAGTAGCAACAACAAATATCTATTTCCTCTTCCCTCTGCGTGTGTGTGTATGAGTTTATATACATATATGTGTGTGTGTTTATATGTGTGTGTATGTGTATATGTATATATGTGCATGTATGAGTTTATATATAGACATACATATATACATATACACATATATGTATTTGTGTATATATCTATGAATGTACAAGTTTATGTTCTTACTAATGAAGCAATGAAATATACTTCATTAGTGCCCTGTGTGTGTGCGTGTGTGTACAAAGACAGAGAGGTTGAGATTTAACAATAATTCTAGACACATGTGTACACCTGGGTTGTATACACATATATTTCCTACCTCTATCCACAGAGAGGTCTCAGAAGCTGTGATACTCCTATAGCAATGAGAATGCCTCTTCCCAGACCTTGATTTCTAAATATCATTCTCAGAGACATGTCTGAGCCTAAAGCTGGGGCAAGAAATACAAAATATGAGACTAGAGTATTTTATAGCGCAGAAAGTAAGAGAGTGCTAATAAAAAAACAGAAAGGTGGGAGGGGATGCCAAGGGAACCCCAGAGCCAACTGGAAAGAAACCACAATGCCAAAGGCTGGAACAATTTGAGAAACAAAATAAATAATGTAGCACTGGAATATAACCTAAAGTATAAAATAAACCACACAAGCTTTTGCTGATAATAAATAAATGAGAAAAAAGACAAATATTTCTCACAGCAGAATTCCAAATAATAAATGTATGTCTTCCCCTACCTAGGAGTTACGGTTAAACTCCTCCCCTCTGAATGGGGACTGGACTTCGTGGCTCACTTCCAAAAAATAGGCTATGGAAAGGGAAAGGAAAAATAGTCACTTTGCAGGTGAGAAACCTGGTAGACACCACCCTAGCCGAGTGATCAAGGTTAATGTCACCAGTGACTGTTGGTAGCAAATCCCTGAAAAAATGTGCTAAAAAGGGCGCATGGCCTGCCCTTGGTGCTTCCCAAAACCCATAACATCAGTCTAATTATAAATCAACATCAGACAAATTCAACTGAGGAACATTTGACAAAATACCTGGCCAGTACTCCTCAAAACTTTCAAGGTGAAGAAATTAAGGGAAGGCTGAGAAGCTGTCACAGACCGAAGGAGACTAAGAAGATGTGATGGCTAAAAGCAGTGTCGTACTGTTAATTGGATTCTTGAACAGAAAAGGGACAGTAGTGGAAGAAACTGTTAAAATACAAATGAGAGCCTGGAGTTGGTTAACGATAATGTATCAATGTTGGTTCCTTAGTTTTGAGAAATATACCATTGGTATGAAGGACATACATGATAATGTATGCTAATCTTGCAAAAATCATTCCTAGAATCTAAAGCCATTTAAAAAGAAGAATTTTATTGAAAATATTCAGTTTCCTAGTATTAACCTTTCCGGTAGCTATGAAGGAAATTTTCTAATTTTTATTAGAAATTATTAGAATTATTCTCTTAGTCAAGGTTGGGGATCACCTTTTCAACAAAGACTGAAAAGGTAACTTTTCACACTGTTCTTCACGATTTTATATATATATGTATATATATGTGTGTATATATATGTATGCAAACACTTAAACATAGACTTGCTTTTCAAATCGTTAATGTTTGCTTTAAATGGATCTATTACATACAGCACTTTGCAACTTGTCCTTCTTCTTTAGCTGCATAATATCTCCTTATAACGTGTGTATGGCACTGTTTTGTTGACCATTCTTTTCTTGATAGACATTGTCTGTCACATTCCGTTTGCAATATGTCCTGCTGTCTTGTTCCATCAAACGTATCTGTGATGTCGATTTTAATGCTTTGGGCGTGTATTCTCACGGATGGTTTTATGATCCCTTCCTGACAAAAGTTGTACCTTCTCTTTTTGTCTGTTGCAAATCCCTTTCTGCTACTAACTGAACAATGGCCCATTCTGAAGGGTTGCCCATATTTCTGCTTTTGGATTCCCTCTTTGCCCTTCTCAAGCCCTGAGCTGAAAAACCTTTGTTCCCTGTGCACTGAGGTGAGAGGCACTGTGGGCTGCACTGAGGCGAGAGGCATTGTGGGTTGCTCAGCAACCTAGGGGCAGTGAGAAGGGAGAGTGGGAGAGCCAGCAGAGACGGGTCAGAAACGCACTCACAGGGCAGGGGGAGAGAACAAGGGGAAGTTGAGGCTGGGCTCAGAGAAGGCACTGGGTGGTCCAGGCAGAAGGTCCTAGGAGAAGCACTCTTGTTCCTTTCTTTACTATGTGGCCAGAGAAATTGTTATGAGATGTAAATGAGATGCTGCTCCTCCCTACTCTCTGCGACTTGAACTCTCCTGTGATTTCCATTTTCACTTTGAATGAAATACAACCTTCGTACTGTGAGTACAAGGATGGGTGTTCCTGCTACTTCTCTGATCACCGCATGTGACTCACTTGCTTTACTCTACTACGGGGTCACTTGTGTCATCAGTCAGCCTGTGGAAGACACTGGGCTCCATCCCACCTCAGTGTCTCCATCCTTGTGTTTCCTGGAGCACTTGAATGACTGGTACCACCTCTCAATTCACACCGATGTGGTCATCTGTACAGACAGGCCTTATCTCACCAACATACCCTAGTATACCTGTTGGTCTCAATCACTGCACTTATTTGTTCCCTTCCTAGCACATTTCACAATCCGTAAATGCTTCTATTTTGCATGCCTCCTTCACAATGCATGGAAACTCCATGAGAGCAGGGACCTAACCATTTGATTTGTCTGTGAACCCCTAGTAGCTATCATATAGCAGATATATAATAAGTATTTTATTTAATGGATAAATATATGTGTCAAGAACTGTGAAATGTCTCAGACGGTTCCCTGTTTGCAAGCTAGCAAACCAACCTGCCGCAGTTTCATTGATGCTGGTAGAAGACAGAGGCTCCTGAGTCAGAAATGAAGTAAAGTGTATTAAGCATAGCAATAATCAGGAACAACCCTTCAGCATGTATCATGGTCCTATGAGACTCAATTTCTACAGGATAATGCAGAGAGGACAAAATAACATTTGCATATGCAGAAGGGTGCATTACTGGAGAAGAACCCTGAGTTTAAGGAATCCAAATTTGTATAACAAGTGGTAAGCGTACCTACCCATTGTTCCAAAGGGAGACTATCCCTCAGGTTCTTTTTTTCCTGGGATACCTTCTAAGCAATTCTCCATTTCTCCAATTCTCTGACCCCAACTGGGTACCCAATGATTCAATTCATTTCTGACACTATCTGAAGTTAGCACAAACCCAAAAAGTTAAGAGCTACCTTCCACAAGATTATTTACCACTTCAGATGCCAGTTACAAGCCCCATGACCCTTCCTCCCATGTCAGGTTCAATAATTTGCTGAAATGACTCGCGGAACTCAGGAAAGCACTTTGCTTGCTATTATCAGTTTGTTTAAAAGGATACAATTTGGGAACAACTGAATGGAAGAGAAGCATAAGACAAGGTATGAGCTCCATGCCCTCCCTGGGCACACCACCCTCCAACACCTTGATGTGTTCAACCCAAACTCTATTGCTTAGAGGTTTTTATGGAGGTTCCATTATGCAGGAATAATTGATTAGATCATTGGCCATTGGCGATTGAACTCAATCTCCAGCCCTCTCCCCTCCCTAGAGGTCAGAAGTGGAGCTGGAAGTTCCAACCCTCTAATCACACGGTTTTCTGGCAACCAGTCCCCATCCTGAAGCTATGCAGGTGCCCACCAAGAGTCACTTTGGTAGCATAAGCTCAGGTTGAAAAGGGCTTGTTATGAAGAGCAAAAGATGCTCCTATGACTCAGGTAATTCCAAGGGTTTTAGAAGCTCTGCATCAGGAACCAAGGATGAAAGCCAAATATGTTTTTTATTATACCACACTATCTCTGTTTTTCGAGGTCAGTTCATCTGCTCTCAAGCTATGCAGAAATGCAAGACTCATGAAAAGTTGTCTTCTAGTAGAAAGAAAGGGTATTTCATTTCAAGGTTTAGGACCAGTCTGTGCTAAACTATTTCAACAGACCTGACACAATAATAGCATATCTAAACTGAGTATTTCTAAAATATTCATATAGATCTTGTAGAAGTCTCACAAGAGGAATGGAGATTGGAGGTAGTGGGCAACCCTCATAGATGGGGACTGGGTGCTTTGTAAAGCACCAGGGCCCCCCCAAAATAATCTTGGGTTCAAGGTGAAGTCCATGGAAGGTGAGTGGGGAACAGTTTATACAAATGAGAGAAGACCCAAGTGGACAATCGATTCTATGAACTGGACAATCAGAGACACATGAAGCTCCATGAGGACGGGAGAGCATGTATCTTGCTCATCCTTGTTTCCCCAGCACCTGGCACTGTGTCTGCACATAAAGAGTTCTCATTAATTATTTGTCAAGTTAAGGGCTGGATAGTAACATTGATGAAAACACCAAAGAGTGGGAGGTTTTTATTTTGCTTCTAAATGAACATAGTTTTTATCTTGGTGGGTGAGGGGTCTCATAGCTTAGAACGCTCAACAGCTACAACTTGGCTTCAAATTGCCAGGACTCACAGTAGAGAAGAGATATAAATAATCTTTTTTTGCCAAACTTGCCTTGGAACCAATGAAAACCTGAATCTGACCGTTAGTAGGCCCAGCTGTGTAGAATTGTGCATTGAAAGGCAATAGCCAAGGTAGTTAACTCTCACAGAAGGCTAGAGAGAAGCACTTGTATTTTTTACCCATAAGGTTAGCAAGTGTTTGTTTGTTTGTTTGTTTTTTGAGACAGAGTCTCTCTCTGTTGCCCAGGCTGAAGTACAGTGGCACTAACTTGGCTCACTGCAACCTCCGCCTCCCATTCAAGCAATTCTCCTGCCTCAGCCTCCCAAGTAGCTGGGACTACAGGCATGCGCCACCATGTCTGGCTAATTTTTGTATTTTTAGTAGAGATGTGGTTTCACCCTACTGGCCAGGCTGGTCTCAAACTCCTGACCTTCTGATCTGCATGCCTTGGCCTCCCAAAGTGCTGAGATGACAGGAGTGAGCCACTGTCCCTGGCCGGCCAGGTGGTTTTTTTGTTTGTTTGTTTTCAGTTTATGAAAAAGACAGAGAGATTGAAGTAATAGTAATGTTCAGGTACTGCCATTAAGAACATTAAGTTGGCAATATCTGTTCAAAAACAAAAAATGACCTAAGTAATTCCATTTTTTTCTATCTTCCCTAAAGACAAACTTACATACACACTGCACATTATTTACTTTTTTAAAAATTAAATTCAACCTAAATATCTGTCAAGAAGGGAGTAGTTAAATAGAATAGAATATTATACAGGTATCAAATAGAATATTTTTGACTGAAGAAATAGTTACAAGTATGATACAGAATGACATCATTACTTTCATACACACAGTGATTCTATCTATTTTCATACACATGAGGAATATTTCCCAAGCTGATGGTAATGGCTAACATCGGATATAAGGAGGAGACAGGGATTAGGGTGATTAAAGAAAACTTTGGCTTTATACGGAAAAACTTTAGTTCTATGGGTGAATGAATATCTGTGCAGTATGGCAGAGCAGTTAGATAGATGTATAATCTTCAGTGTCAGACACCTGAGTTTGAATCCTGGCTTTGCCATTTACTAGCTATGTGACCTTCGACCCATAGCCTAACCTTGCTATGCCCCACTTGTCTCACCTGTAATATAGCAATAATTATAATACCACTTAATAGTGCAATGAGAGGATTTAAAATATCAATGCAGGTAAAATGCTTAGAACAGTGTCTAGCACATAGTAAGGCATCAATAAATGTTAGCTATTAATATTGCTTTGGTTTGGATATGGTTTGTCTCCATGAAAATTCATGTTGAAAGTTAACCTCCAATGTGGTAGTGTTGGGAAATAGGGCCTAGTGGGAGGTGTTTGGGTCATGAGGGTAGATCCCTCATGAATAGATTAATGCACTCTCTTGGGGGTGAGTGAGTTATCCTTCTCTCAGGAATAGATTGGTCCCCAAGAGAGCAGACTGTTAAAAGGATTGTGGCTTCCTCAGTTTCTCTCTCTTGCTTCTGCTGTGACCATGTGTTCTCTTTGCACATGCTCACTCCCCTTTCTTGTCCACTTTCCACCAAGAGTGGAAGAAGCATGAGGCCCTCACCAGGTCTAGCTGCTCCATCTTGAACTCTCCAGCCTCCAGAATCATGAGGCAAATAAACCTCTTTTCATTGTAAATGAGCCAGCCTCAGGTATTCTGTTACAGCAACACAATACAAACTAACATAAATATCACCTGTTACTCATGTAATTAAAATTAAGTTGAAATGCCATTTAAGAAAGGAAGGACGGGAAGCAAAAAGGAAGAAAGAAAGGTTTACGTTGCTCTTTCCAAAATAAAGAGGCTTTGATCAGGAGGGTGTCTTTACCAAACAAATCGTCCTCTCACATCATCTTGAAATGTCATCCCCTTCCTCCCACAATCTGGGTAATTATTATGGCTGGGAGCTATTTCTTCAGTATGTAACCAATGAGGATTTGGCAGCCCAAGAGTTCAGAGACAGGGGAATGTCTGTCTTTCTCTCACTCTCTCTTTTTCCTTTTAACATAATCTAATTTTTTTTCTTTTTAACATAATCTAAATTTAACAAGCTCATTAAAGTAAATGTTCCAGCAGGCGACACTGAACTGATTATAATATTTAATAAATCCTACTCCCAAATGAGGGCTTTTAAATGCCAGTGAGAAGCCAAAGTTGTACATTCATCCCTTTTGTGCTAAGATCTTGTGGGAGTGTTAGACAGGGCGCCCCCTTTGTGCTCTATCAAAGAGGGAAATAATTATGATCCCCTTTAAAAGTGCCATTTATAGTTTCAAATTCACTTGATATTGATGCTTGAATCCTGGGATCCAGCTTTGTTTGCCACAGCAGAGTAGGATGCCATTCCAATGGAGAGGCAAAATCCTACTGATCCAAGACCCTAAGCTATGATCAAAGATGTCTGGTTTCTAACTGGCTTCTGTATTGAATTTGTGACATTTAGTGGTTCCCCTGGTTTTGCGTACTTCATTTGCTCAGCTTTTCAACAAAAGGATTGGATAAGTTAGGATTTTGCTTTGCTCGTCTCCACCTTTGCGATTGCTGTTCTAGAGTCACTTCTTTGCTATATATCTGGGAGAAGGGAACATTTCCCATAAAAGTGGATCCTGTGACTGCACAGCCTTCTGTGTCCCTTGTGCATGTATCTTTCTTGTATAGTTATTGAGGTCTAGTTAATTCCACCTGCCTGCTAGGGTCTGCAAGTGGCAGATCTAATTTATTGCAGTGTCAGGTTGCGGGGGTTTCCCAGTCTGCAGAGCTCTTTCCTAGTATGAGGAAGAGGTGATTCTGCAGGCTGGAAATAAAAATAGTGGGAATGGGAGTCGACCCTGAGGGATCCGGCCTGTCCTAAGAAGCTCTCAGGTTGCCTGTTGATCTCGGAGCACCTGAGGACAGCAGTGCCGCTGAGCCTCCGTGTACCTGGGTCTGTTTCTTCACTACGTCTTTTTTCTGATAATATTCAGTCCTTTCAGGTGTGTGTCCCCTCTGTACTTCTGGCATTTCCGTCTCAGAGGCAGCTCTTTGGCCGTTCCTCAGGGGCCTGTGTATCTCGGGTGTCTGCGTCTCATTCTGTCACTGTGCATTTGTCTCTCCCTCGCTTTTTTATTTTTGGTCTGAAATTTACTGACCTCTGTGGCTTATGACTTGCGTGGGTGTCTGGAATATTTGGGGCTTTTAAAGATCCAAAATGTACTGTCAGATATAAGAAGGAAAATCAGCCTCTGAATGTCCCAGCGCATGGTACGAACCCAAGGGTAACCATCCCTGACAGCCAAACTTCACTCCCCTGGAGGAATCCTCCTTCCCTCCGAGGCCCTGGGCTCAGGGCCTGATGAGAGGCACTGAAATGAATCGCCCAAGCTGCAGGATCCCCAGAGGAGGGGAGAGAAAGCCAGAGCGCTATGCATCATCTATGTTTTTCTGCCTTGTAGCTGTGAGTTGCTGAGAAAACAGCCCAGGGAAGTCCCTATATCAGAGGAGCTGATGGCCTCACGTCCCTCTGGTTCCCAGGGAAATCATGCTTTGGTTGATCATGGGATTTTCTCGGAACATGAGCCCAGGCATAAATACACAGCAGAAAGGCCATCCTGGAAGATGTACAGCGTGTTCCTGGGGCTAACAGCTAAGCAGATCTCTCCTCTCCCCCAACCCGAGCACCCAGCTGCACAGGGAGGAGCCCCAAGGCTCAGCCAAGCTGAGACACAGGTTTCGAATTGTGGCTGTTAAGGCCACATGTTCTCTGACAAGCCGTCAGTGCCTCCTTACTGCCTGCCTCCCACCAGAGCCAAGGCCGCCTGGGGGCATAGCCTGATTGGTACCCCAGGATCTAACACGATGTTTGGCCTACGGTCAGGAAACATATACATTTGCTGGATTTGTGAAAGATTTAGATGCCCAAAGAGAACCAGAAGGAGGTCTCAATCCAGGCAGATGACATCACAGCAGCCCACCCCACCCCTCCTTCAACTGAGCACTGTGTCCTTTCCCATTCCTCTTTTTTCTTCTTCAGAAAATGCAGACTGATATGCAAAAAAAAAAAAAAAAAAAAAAAAAAAAATGAGTAAAATGTCTGCTTCAGAGAAGGAGCACCCCAGGCATGGAAAGGAGGCTTAATTTAACATATACATATATGTTATATATGTGTAGAAGCAGTATATATGTAGAAACAGTAGAGACATATATATGTAGAAACTCTAGTAGAAACAGACTCGCAGGGCCTCCTTCCCTCCCGGGCTCTGAGCCAGAGCGAAGGAGGATTCCTCCAGGGGAGTGAAGTTTGGCTGTCAGGGATGGTTACCCTTGGGTTCGTACCATGCGCTGGGACATTCAGAGGCTGATTTTCCTTCTTATATCTGATAGTACATTTTGGATCTTTAAAAGCCCCAAATATTCCAGACACCCACGCAAGTCATAAGCCACAAAGGTCAGTAAATTTCAGACCAAAAATAAAAAAGCAAGGGAAAAACATATACATATATATTATTTCAGGGCTTCCAGACTATAAGATACTGTGGATTACGGTGTGGCAATTTGTTACAGCAGGAATAGAAAACTAATATAACCCCTTGGCCAGGAACAGTGGCTCACGCCTGTAATCCCAGCACTTTGGGAGGCCGAGGTGGGTGGATCACCTGAGGTCAGAAGATCAAGACCAGCCTGGGAAACATGGTGAAACCCTGTCTCTGCTGAAAATACAAAACTTAGCTGGGCGTGGGAGGCTGAGGCAGGAAATCGCTTGAACCCAAGAGGTGGAGGTTGCGGTGAGCCGAGATGACGCCACTGCACTCCAGCCTGGGTGACAGAGCGAGACTCCACCTCAAAAAGAAAAAAGAAAACGAACATAATCCCTGATATCTCAAGTCCCCTTTTCAGAGGCCACCACTTCTCCTTATTTCTGTGTTTCCTTCCATATACTGGCTAACATATAGATACACAGATGCAAAGAGAGAAGGACTCTAGTAGAAGCAGACTCGCAGATGACACCTATATTGGAGATGGGACATAGACTTAGAATAACTCTGATCAACATGTTCAATTAAATAGACGAGAGGGCGAAGAATTTTACCAGAGAATTGGAATCTATAAAAGAATATCAAATCAAAACTTCAACAATGAGAAAAAAGCAACAAAGTTTAAGTGTTCAATGGATAAATTTAATAACAGATGAGAATCAACAGAGGGAAAAATCATTGAATGGAAGCAGAGAACTTTATGAAAATAATTACAGATTATATCAAAAAGAGACAAAAAAGTTGAAAACAAAAAAGAGCATAAGAGACATATGGGGCAAAATGAAATGATTTAAAATTTGTGTGATTGAACAAGAAAAAGTATAATTGAACAATAAGGACAAGAAAGATATATATTATATAAATATTAGATATATAATATATAATAGATATCTATTATATAATATATAATATACATATTAGATGTATATTATATATAACTTTCCTGTCCTTATATTCCAAATATATCCAAAGATATATATTATATTAATATTTATATATATCCAAAGATATATAAATATAATATATTTATATATGATGTAAGTATAATTTATATATAATAAATATATAAATATTATACAAATATAATATTAAACATATAAATATGCAGTCCTGGATTCAGATCCTAGATGAACACTTACTAGATGGGAGACCCTGCCTCACAGCTTCATCTTGGAATATTACCTTTGTATATATCAGTCTCATTGCTTAGTGGTGATGAAGGTTACATTAAATAAGATGTCATGAAAGCAGCACACAGCACAGTACCTGTGTTGGGGAAGCCTAAGACCACCCTAAACCTAAGGACTCACTAGAAGGACTCACAGGACTCAGAAAGGTATTATATTCACAGTTCTATTCTATTACAGTGAAAGGATACACATCAAAATCAGCAACAACAAAAAATACACATAGGTCAGAGTCTAGGAAAAACCAGACCTGAGCTTGCAGCTGTTCTCTCTCAGTGGAGTCATTAATTCTCCCAGAAATAATATGTGACAATACCTGTGAAGTTGCCAACCAGGGTAGCTCATCTGAGCCTTGATGTCTGGGGTTTTTACTGAAGATAAGTCATGTAGGCGTGGGCCACCCATATGACTGGCCTTAGTTACTCAGCATCTATTCCCCACCCCTCAACATGATGTTGAATTGATACAGTATGGCCCAAAGTCCAGGCAAACAATAATGATCGTTTACTGTAAATCACATTGTTAGCATAAATGATCTGACATGGCTCAAGATCTCAGGTATACAAAGACATTCTTCCGAAGCAAAGACACTCTTAGGATATTCCAAGGACTTAAAGGCCAGGATCATGTCAGGAGCCAGTCCTAAAGACATTTGGGATGTGCAGAGTTTGGGTAACTCAGGTCTGCTGAGTTAACACGTTTTGTGCAATGACTATCTGAGTAGATAAATAAAGCTTTGCTTCTTTCCTTGCAAGCCTTCTTCTCTCTTGACTCAAACAAGATTACTAGTAATCTAATAAGACGCTACCAACACTGAGCTCTGTCTTTGTGCCAAGCACTGTGTTCAATGTCATCCTATTTGATCTTCACAATAGTTCTCAATGGTGTCACCTCTTTCCTATTTTACAGAAAAGGAAACGACATTCAGAGAGGTTGAGTAATTCATTTATTGTCACACTCCGAATTTATTCAGGGAGATAATTCAAGTCAGACTCCTGACAACAGAGCTTATGTGATAATCACCTCTACCTCGCCCACATTTACTAAAATCAGCACCCAAGAGAGACAATTGGCATGGCACTTTTGCATGGATGCCCCTCAGATTCATAGTTTCTCATCTTTTTTAAAAATGTCACTTTATCCAGGAATAATTCTGTGGATCCTCAAGTTTTATTCAATCTATCTATCAGCAAAGTCAAAAGCAATTTGTACTAAGGACAATCAGGAAGATATGGGGACTTAACATCATGAGAAATGTGTGAAAACAGGGCCTCCCATTTTCTACCGAGAACCAGTGGACACCCTGCCCTTGACCAAGAGAGTAGGCACAACGCTGTCTGCCAACTCTCAAGGAAGCTCAGCCTGGACAAGCAACTGGATTTCTTCTAAGACTGGGGAAGTAACACCTGAGGTTTCGAAGAGGAAGGCACTTGCTGAGGGACAAAAGGCAGGTCATTTGTACAGTCTTTTAAATCATTATTTTAAATGTTAAATGTTTAAACTTCTTAGACCCTGGGCCAAATCCCAAATCATCCTATTATGTAAAGCTCTCGTAGTAGTGCCTTTTATTGCTTTTTGGAAGTGTGTGGGAAAACCATAATAGCCATTATTCAAAGAATTCATAATAGCTGTTTTCCTAATATGTATTATAAGCTGCTTGAAAGCTGGAATAATTTCAGACTTATTCATCATTATACTTCCAATATCCAAAACAGTGCCTGGTACTTAGCAGGATTTCAATAAACATTTGAATGCGTAGAGAAATACATTAACACAGTATAAGAGGTGTGTTCTCCTTAGGAGAGTTTCTTCACCCTCTGGGAGAGCTGACCACTCAGTGATGACACGTTGCCCTCGCAGGATAGGCAGAAAGGAGTAGAGGGTAAGCAACAAGGCTCAGAAGTCAGATTTGCCCCAAACTCAAACCCCAGCCCGGCAACTGACTAACTTTGTAACTTTAATTGTATTAGTAATTTTATCTGTGCCTCCTTGTTTTTATCCGTAAGATGAAGACAACATGAATTGATCTCATAGTAATTTAAGAATCATATGGTTTAATAATTACATGGAATGTGCTTGGAACAGAGCCTAAGGCATAGCATGTGTTGCACAAATGAGGCAGACCATGTTTCCAAAGATGGCCAGAGCAATGTCTCATATCTTATGTACTTTTGTGTACTGTGATCTTGCCACTCCCTCATGGAGAGGTGGAGTCTGTGCTCCCTTGCCTCAGATCTGGGTTTGCGCTATGACCTGTTATGACCAATAGAGTGTGATAGGAGGGAAATGTGTAACTGCAAGACCGTGTCTTAAAAGATCTAAACGTTCCAACTTCACCTCTTGGAACACTGCTTCTTGGAACCAAGCCTCCATGCTGTGAGGGAGCCAACTGGCCATGAGGAGTTTCAACGTGGCATTGGCCTTGTTATGGAAAAGCAGTAGCAGCTGAAGGGCAGTGAGGAGACTGTAAATAGAGGCTTGAAAGGCAGTGAGAAAATTTTTATTGGAATTTGGAGAAAAGGCGGCCTGTCCTATGCAAAGATGCGACATTTGGCAACACCTACCTATAGTAAAGTAGGAAATAGGAAAATTCACACCATGAATTTGTGGATCTGGCTAAGGAGATTTCCAGAAGAATGTTGAAAGTATTAACTGGCTTTTTTTTTTTTTTTTTTTTTTTTTTGCTGCCCATAATAAAGTGGGAGTGGGGAGAGCAGGGGGAAGATGGTCTAAAGAAGGAAATGTTCAATATTCAAGCAGAATTTAGAGGAAATACTTTGAAACAAGGACTTGCAGGTTTAGGGGGAAAAACTATTTCTATTTTCAGCTATCTCCAAGTAAGTAAAAACTTGAGGGGAAAAAACCCCAGATATATAAAGCAAATATTTTTAGATCTAAAGGGAGACAGAGACTCCAATACAATAATAGTTGGAACTTCAACTCCCCACTCTCAGCACTGGACAGATCATCTAGACAGAAAATTAACAAAGAAACATTGGGTTTAAACAGCACATTATAGCAAATAGACCTAACAGACATTTACAGAACATTTAATCTAACAGCTCCAGAATACTCATTTTTCTCATCAGCACACAGAACATTCTCCAGGATAGACCATATGTTAGGAAACAACACAAGCCTCAAAAAAATTTCAAAAATTAAAATCCTATTAAACAGCTTCTCAGATCACAATGAAATAAAACTAGAAATCAATGACAAGAGGAACTTTGGAAACTACCCAGATACATGGAAATTAAACAACATGCTCCTGAATAACCACCGGGTCAAGAAAGAAATGAGAGTAAATCGAAAATGTCTTGAGACAAACAAAAATCGAAACACAATGTATCAAAACCTGTGGAATCCAGCAAATGTAGTGCCTAGTTTACTGTAATCAACACCTACATTTTAAAAAAGTAAGGATTTTACATAAACAATATAGTGATCCTCCTCTAGGAATCAGTAAAGCAAGAATACCCAAACCCCAAATTAGTAGAACTAAAGAAATAATTAAAACCAGAGCGTAATGAAATGAAATAGAGACTTTAAAAAAAAGCACAAAAGATCACAATATAAAAGCTGTTTTATTGAAAAAATAAACAAAATTCATTAACTACTTGCTAGACTAACCAAGAAAAAAAGAGAAGATCCAAGCAAAATTAGAAATGAAGGAGACACTACAACCGATACCACAGAAATGCAAAGGATCATCAGAAACTATAGTGAACAATTATATATACTCACACACTAGAAAACTGAGAGGAAACTGACAAATACCCGAACATATACAACTTACCAAGATAGAATCAGAAAGAAACAGAAAAACTGAATAGACAATAATGAGTAGTGACATTGAGTCAGTAAATTAAAAAAAAAAAAAAAATCTTCTAACAAGGAATAGTCCAGGACTGGGTGGATTTACTGCTGAATTCTACCAAGCTTTCAGAAAAGTACTAACACCATTACTCCTCAAACTATCCCAAAACATTGAAGAGGGGGGAATGATCCTAACTTTACAATGTCAGCATTACCCCGATACCAAAACCAGACAAGCACACAACAAGAAAATAGTAGCACAGGCCAATATCCCTGATGAGCATAGACATAAAAATTCTCAAGAAAATATTGGCAAACTGAATCCAACATCATATATATGTGTGTGTGTGCATACACACGCACACACACATGCGCACAACATGGTCAAGTAAAATTTATCTCAAGGATGCAAGGATGGTTCAGCTTACAAAAATTGGTAAACATAATAAATCACATCAACAGAATGAATGACAAAAACCATATGATCATCTCAGTAGACACATAGACAAAATTTGATAAAATTCAACATCATGATAAAAACTCTTGACAAACTTAACATTATAAACATACCTTAACATTACAAAGGCCATCTATGACAGACCCACAGCTAAGATCGTACTGAACAAGAAAAAACTGAAAGCCTTTTCCTAAAAACTGGTAAAAGACAATAATGCCCACTCGTACCACTCCTATTCAACATAGCATTGGAAGTCCTAGCTAGAAAAATCAGGCAAGAGAAAGAAATAAAAGGCATCCAAATTGGAAAAAAAGAAGTCAAATTGTCCCTCTTTGTTGATGATCTGATCTTTTTTTTTTTTTTTTTTTTTGCTAGAACAATTGGGGATTTTATTGTTGTTTGTTTGTTTGTTTTTTATTATACTTTAAGTTCTAGGGTACATGTGCATAGCGTACAGGTTTGTTACATATGTATACTTGTGCCATGTTGGTGTGCTGCACCCATCAACACGTCAGCACCCATCAATTCATCATTTATATCAGGTGTAACGCCCAATGCAATCCCTCCCCCCTTCCCCCTCCCCCCTCCCCATGATAGGCCCTGGTGTGTGATGTTCCCCTTCCCGAGTCCAAGTGATCTCATTGTTCAGTTCCCACCTATGAGTGAGAACATGTGGTGTTTGGTTTTCTGCTCTTGTGATAGTTTGCTAAGAATGATGGTTTCCAGCTGCATCCATGTCCCTACAAAGGACGCAAATTCATCCTTTTTTATGGCTGCATAGTATTCCATGGTGTATATGTGCCACATTTTCTTAATCCGGTCTGTCACAGATGGACATTTGGGTTGATTCCAAGTCTTTGCTATTGTGAATAGTGCTGCAATAAACATACGTGTGCATGTGTCTTTATAGCAGCATGATTTGTAATCCTTTGGGTATATACCCAGTAGTGGGATGGCTGGGTCATATGGTACATCTAGTTCTAGATCCTTGAGGAATTGCCATACTGTTTTCCATAATGGTTGAACTAGTTTACAATCCCACCAACAGTGTAAAAGTGTTCCTATTTCTCCACATCCTCTCCAGCACCTGTTGTTTCCTGACTTTTTAATGATTGCCATTCTAACTGATGTGAGATGGTATCTCATTGTGGTTTTGATTTGCATTTCTCTGATGGCCAGTGATGATGAGCATTTTTTCATGTGTCTGTTGGCTGTATGAATGTCTTCTTTTGAGAAATGTCTGTTCATATCCTTTGCCCACTTTTGGATGGGGTTGTTTGTTTTTTTCTTGTATATTTGTTTGAGTTCTTTGTAGATTCTGGATATTAGCCCTTTGTCAGATGAGTAGATTGCAAAAATTTTCTCCTATTCTGTAGGTTGCCTGTTCACTCTGATGGTAGTTTCTTTTGCTGTGCAGAAGCTCTTTAGTTTAATTAGATCTCATATGTCGATTTTGGCTTTTGCTGCCGTTGCTTTTGGTGTTTTAGACATGAAGTCCTTGCCCATGCCTATGTCCTGAATGGTACTACCTAGGTTTTCTTCTAGGGTTTTTATGGTATTAGGTCTAACATTTAAGTCTCTAATCCATCTTGAATTAATCTTCGTATAAGGAGTGAGGAAAGGATCCAGTTTCAACTTTCTACTTATGGCTAGCCCATTTTCCCAGCACCATTTATTAAATAGGGAATCCTTTCCCCATTTCTTGTTTCTCTCAGGTTTGTCAAAGATCAGATGGCTGTAGATGTATGGTATTATTTCTGAGGACTCTGTTCTGTTCCATTGGTCTATATCTCTGTTTTGGTACCAGTACCATGCTGTTTTGGTTACTGTAGCCTTGTAGTATAGTTTGAAGTCAGGTAGCATGACGCCTCCAGCTTTGTCCTTTTGAGGCTTCACAAACACAAAAAAGAAATCCTCTTAAATCTGACAAATAAATTCAGTAAAGTTGCAGAATACAAAATCAACATACAAAAATCAGTAGTGTTATATACACCAATAATCAACTAGCCAAGAAAAAAATCTAGAAGGCTATCCTATTTACAATAACTATAAAAAGAAAACATACCTAGGAATAAATTTAACCAAGGAAGTAAAAAATGTCTAAAAGGAAAACTACAAAACACTAATAAAAAAACTATAGATGACATAATTACATGGAAAAACACCCCCATGCTCATGAATTGGAAGAATTAATATCTTTAACATGACCGTACTGCCTATAGATTCAGTGCAATCCTTATTAAAATAGTACTAAAAAAATCACAAAAGATCACAACATAATAGCTGGCTTTTTGAAAACATAAGCAAAATTAATAAACTACTTGCTAGACTAACCAAGAAAAAAAAGAAAAGATTCAAGCAAAATAAGATTTTTATTTTTTTAAAGAAACAACAACAACAAAAATCCTAAAATTCATATGGAACCAAAAAAGAGCCCAAATAGCCAAAGCAATCTTAAGCAAAAAGAACAAAGTTGGGGGCATCACATTACCTCATTTCCAATTATATTACAAGACAATAGTTACCAAAACTGCAGGGCATTGGTATTAAAAATAGACCTGTGAATCAATGGAAGAGAACTGAGAACCAAAAGTAAAGCCACATATTTACAGCCCATAGATCTTTGACAAAGTTGACAGAAACATACATTGGGGAAAGGACACATTTTTCAACAAATAGTGCTGGAAAAATTGGATTTCCATATGCAGAAGAATAAAACTGGACCCTCACCTCTTACCATAATACAAAATCAACTCAAGATGGATTAAAGACAAAAATTTAAGACCTCAAACTATGAGACTAGTAAAAAGCATTTATTTTTTACTTTATTTATTTATTTATTTTTATTTGTATTTTCTAAAAATAAACGCTTGTAAATTTGGGGTATACTTGTATTACTTCTGAATAATAATATTTAATACACATACACACATACAGCACCCTGATACTGTGCCCCCTGGCTTCTGGAATCTCAAAGCTCAGTCTCTCTCCAATGGAAGGTCTAACAGATCAAGTGTACAACTTCTTACCATTGAGCCTCAGTTTCTTCATCTGCAATATCTGAGCTGGTTCTGTAACCTTTTATAAGTGATAAAATGTAGTAAGAGATAGATGTGCAACTTCCAAGGCTGGGGATTAAGAGGGTTATACTTGCACCTATACCTCTGGGAACACTGACACTGGTACCCAGTCTCCACGGTGTGGGGAAGTCCAGCAGCCACGTGCAGAGGTCCACGTGAGGAAGGGAGGCCTCCATTCGAAGCCCCACCTGAACTCCCAGACAGCATCCAACACCAACTACTCATTGCGTGAATGAGGTCATTTCAGCACTTCTGGCTTTCCTGGTGCCTCCATCAATATTACATAAAAAAAGAGTCAAATCACAGAGTGTCAGAAATAACAAATTGTTGTTTTAAGCAACTATAGTTTGGTGTGATTCATGACCCAGTCACAGATAGCCAAAACAGTGAATCTTTATTATTATCATTGGGATTGTTATATTTTTAAATTTCCACGGTGTGTCATTTTTCCTTGCCTTGGTTTCGGCCCACACTGGATACAGTGGAGAAATGGGATCTCAGTACATTCAACTGTCACTCACCCTTTGCTTGCGATGAAGCCGCTCTGCAAATCACCTCTTACACAGTCTGCCAGAACCCAAATAGAGCCACAGATTGGGAGATGCAAAGATGACACAAATACCTGTCAGAGGATATGATGAAATTTAGCAAGGATGAATGCAAGGCCCTGGATTTATATGAAAAAGCCAGCTTCCCAAGACATGTGGCTTAGCAGAAAAATATGTTTAAGAAACTCAGCCCCCTTTATTTTTGGACATTAAGCTTATAAGTATTGCAAGAATGATAAGGCTGCCAAAAAATCTGATGTGGTTGTAGACTCTATTAATGGAAGTAAAGTACCCAGAATAAAGAAGGTTGTATGTCTCCTCTAATGGGGTCAGAACACACATAGAAGACTCACTTTTGCCCAAGGCACTTGAAAAGTGAAATAGACAAACTGGGATAAAATTAGGGGAGTGGCAAGACGGTTTGCAGTACTCAGGAAGACACATATTACTTTTAATTAAACAAATACTTTGACTTAGTGAGCATATAAATGCATAGATAAATGACTGAGGAAATACGTTGCAAAAACTTGAAAATATCAGTACAGTGTCTTGACTTCATCTATTCATTTAACAAATACTTACTAAATGCAAACTGGGTTCTCAGCATTGTTTTCAGTATTGGAGATGAAGCAATGAATTTCCTGCTATCTTGTAGTTTATACTTTTATTTAAAAAACCAAGTAACCCAACAAGTTAATTTGAGAGAGTGATGTCTTGTGAAGCAAGTAAAAAAGGGTCAGAGACTATAAAGTTTTTATGAGATCAAAAAAATCTTCAGTTTGGTTATTCAAAGATATCTGCAAGGAAATGACATTTAAAATGAGACTTAACTTATAAGACGAGGACCGTTCAAAAGAACTTGGAAATATATTTCTAGGCAGTAGTAACAGAAAACGGAAAGATCTCCAAGCAAGAACAAACTGACATGTTTAAAAAAAAAAAAAAAAAAGGTAGGAGAAAAGCCCAGTGGCTGGTACATAATGAGAGAGGGAGGTGAGTGAGACTGATCAAATGGACATGTCTGTCCTGAATTTAAATGTTCCACTCTCCAAAGTATCAATGCCCCTGCCATGTTTCGGCTCTTGATGTCTAGTTTGAGGCTTAACTAATATGATTATTATATATGGAAGTTATAAGAACAGAAATTGGAGGAGCAATTGTAGGAATATTCTGGCTCCCACAGGAGCCATCTTCAGCTCTTTGGAAGGCTGGCATGTGGGATTTGGGAAAGGGTAAGGTCACAGTCTGTGTGTCCCCAAGAGGTAGCACTGTGATCTCAGTCAGTAGAAGCTACAAGAGATTGTTCAGCTCAGCAAAGAGCAGAGGTTTCTAGTTTATATCTGTATCCAGTGATGGAATTTGTGTTGGTAGGTAATGAGCTTCTCCTCGCAGGAAGAGTCCAAGTAGCGTAGGGCACTCCTTTAAGGTTATAGTAGCATAGTAGCTGGAAATCATGCAATCAGTATTAGACTGGAATTAGTGGTTTTTTTTTTTTTTTTTTTTTTTTTTTTTTTTGAGATGGAGTCTCTCTCTGTTGCCCAGGCTGGAGTGCAGTGGCGTGATCTCGGCTCACTGCTGCAAACTCCGCCTCCTGAGTTCAAGTGATTCTTCTGCCTCGGCCTCCCGAGTAGCTGGGACTACAGGTGCATGCCACCACACCTGGCTACTTTTTTGTACTTTGAGAGGGTTTTGCCATGTTAGCCAGGATGGTCTTGATCTCTTGACCTCATGATCTGCCCGCCTCGGCTTCTCAAAGTGCTGGGATTACAGGCAAGAGCCACTGCACCCGGCCAGAATTAGTGTTTCCTAAAGGGTGGGGCACGTGGCACAGTTGCTAATGGCAGATATTACACAGTCATGTCATTAAATAACATAAAATCAAGCAAAAAAAGTTATTCCTTTTCAATTTCCTTTTAATTATACCTTTTTATTTCAAGAAGAATGTCTCATCTGTCTTTAATCCTTGATACTTGCTTTGTATCCCTATTTTTTTTTAAAAAAAAGAGAAATAAATTGTTAGATGCAGATATTATTTTTGCGGGTAATAGTATCTTGCGAGACTTGTGAAACATTTTGCTTTCACATTTATTTATGTGAGTATTTATGAATTTAAGGCTAGTGATGTGAGATTTGCATTTATGGCAGTAATATAAAGATGACTTTTGTAAATAAATTCCATTATTAAAGAATAATATATATTTAAAGAAAAATATCACATACGTAGGCATGGGTGTTATATGTTGTGAACCATAACCATGGGGAGAAGAAATCATTATTATAGTAGTAAGCAAGTCATTGATATTTGAAAACCTGATTAAATCTTAAAGTCTTTCCCAACTCTAGCTCCTTAGATTTCATAGAGCAAAAAATGGGGGTAAATAATTTTGCTGATTTTCTTAAACAAGTCAACCCTTTTAGAGAAAGCAGAAAGCCGGAATTCAGTTATGTATGTTCAGTTGAGAAGAAGCATCACCTGTAAACCCTAAGGATTTTTAGCTCCACCCTCAACCATCTATCTCCAATTGTGGTGGTGAATTGTGGGTATCAACCTGGAAAGACGTGTCAACCTGGAAAGACCAGTTGTTTGGTCAAAGACTAGTCTAGCTCTTGCTGCAAAGGTATTTTTTATTTTATTTTTAAAAATTTTTTTACTTTTTTTTTTTTTAACTGCATGATCTCATTTACATGTACGCTCTAAAATTGTCGCTCTCATACAAACAGAGAATAGAATGGTGGTTTCCAGGGCTGGAGGGTGGAGGAAATGGGGAGATGCTATTCAAGGGGCATAAGCTTTCAGTTACAAGATAAACAAATTCTGAGCTGGGCATCGGGGCTCACGCATATAATCCCAGCTACTTGGGAGGCTGAGGTGGTAGGATCACTTGAGTCCAGGCCCTTCTTTAGAGCTGTACTGTTTGATGGCATTATCTTATTAAATATATATTTCAAGTACATGAGACATTTCCATAGAGTGATATTAGATTGGTATATCGTAGCTATTTGGGACAGAACCTTGAGGTGTAAAGGTACGTTTTAGATGTGGTTAACATCT
This sequence comes from Piliocolobus tephrosceles, assembly GCF_002776525.5. Taxonomy (NCBI): domain Eukaryota; kingdom Metazoa; phylum Chordata; class Mammalia; order Primates; family Cercopithecidae; genus Piliocolobus; species Piliocolobus tephrosceles. Next base: position 24,694,244 of record NC_045450.1, on the reverse strand, counting down.
ACAATGAGGCGACTTTAAGGAAAGCAGATAACTCTTCATAATATGGGTGGGCCTCATCCAGTCAGTTGAAGGCCTTAACAGTAAAGACTGAAGTTTCTCAGTGGAGAAAGAATTCCAGCTTGAGACTGCACCATAGAAATCCTGCCTGAGTTTCCAGCCTTTGGGCTCAAGACCTCAGATTTCATCCGAATTTCCAGCCTACCAGCTTGCCCTACAGATTTCAGACTTTCTAGCCCCCATAATCATGTAAGCCAATTTTTAATGTAAATTTCTCTCTCTGTCTCCACACACACACAGACATGCACAAACACACACACACACACACACACACACACACCCTGTTGGAGATCCCTAACACACCAATTCAACCAACACACCAACTCTGACTTGTAGTCAAACAACATCACAAGCTAACACAAAGCTTAGAGCTTAAAACAAATTTATTGCATTGTACTAACAATATGGAGGAGGGTTTCAAGCAACAGTTGGTCCAGGGGCTAAAATAAGACCAGAAAGGTTTATTATTACCCATTTCTTGCCTCTGATTTCTAATTGTGGATTCATCATCAGGCTCCACAAGATGGCCTTTGGCAGCTAACCAAGCTCACATCCTTCCAAGTTCAAGTGCAAAAGTGAAGACAGTACCTCACCCACAAAGGTTCAAGTAATTGTCATAGGCCTGAATGCCTCTGCCTCCAATTAATCCCATGCCCGTCCCTGAACTAATGGCTGTGGTCAGAGAATGGGACCTACTGATTTCCTTACCCATGGGTCTGAAGGTTAAGAGAATTGGGACCTCCTCCAAAAAAAAAAATTCATTCAGGGTATTTTTATCAGAATAAGATTTGAGATGGGAATAACAGATCTCTATTACACTAGTACTTCTGAAACATTAATGTGCAAAAGAAGCAGCTGGAGGTTGGTTCAAACAAAGACTGATTCATCAGATCCAGGAGGAGGCTTGGAATTCTTCCTCTATAACAAATTCCAGATGATTCTGATACTGCTGGTCTATAGTGTCCACACTTAGATTACTGAGACATTATATCACCTATTCCAGAGGTTAGCTGAAAATCATTCCTAATTACAGTAAGTGGTCAGACCAAATTGGGGGGATTGGTTTTCTGCCTCAACATAGCATTTTATCAGCATTACTCATCACTGTCACAAGGCCTTGGTTTTCATATCCGGAGAGAGCTCAGTCTCTTCCTTGCCTGCTGGAGGCATGAACAGGAAAATGGTCAGATACATACATCAAGCAGCATGAGCCCTTGGGCCTGTTCAGTATTGCCCAGGGTAAGTGAGGACAGATAAAGATGTCCCTGCTACCTGAACACCTTTGTATGGAAGTCTGCATTCCTCGAGATTTACACAATTCACTGGATGGATGAGAGAAACAGCCCAGAGCTGCTGTTTGTATTCTATCAGTGAGATTCACTGGAGAAAACCAGAGGTCAAGGTAGAGTCATATAATTTCATGGTTGAAGACTTTAGCCCATACTGCATACATCTCAGATAAGGTGTTTATTGCTGTAGGGGAAATTTGAACCTTGTGGGACAAAGGAGACCAAAGTCTTTTACTTTTTAAATACCATGTTAGTCTTTCAGCCAAAAGCTTGCAGTCAGGCTTCCGTGTCTGGGTTTTAAAGGGTGCAGGATTTGGGAGGCATCTGACACGAGAGAAACATGGAGGCTTCCAGAAAATGTCTACAAATAGATCAACTGTTTCAAGGTATATGCCAGATATTCAATAACTGATTCCATCAGGATTTTACCTATAACAAGGGATAATTTTATTTTTAACCATTAGGGGAATTTGATTTTTTTTTACATAATGTGTCTAATTCTCAGATATTGACTACAATGATTGTCAAACATAAATAAAATAAACATGCAAAAGAACTTGTTATTCTTAAAGAAGTGGTGATTTCGATCACAGGATGCTGATATGACTTGTCCCAGTAGTTTCTCACCACATTTTGCAGAAAGATAAAAATATAACAGACAGGTGAAGAGACCATGGTCTGGGGGGAGCGGCAGAGGGTTCAAACTATATATCCCAACTTCCTTGTACATATAAAATAAATTTCCCCTGTAAAATAAATTTAAAATGATGGCAGCTTATTCTAAAATGTTTTTACTCAATTCCATCCAATCACTTGTTTTTTTGAAATTTATCCATGTTTTCATTTGTTGATTTCCAAGAGGAAAACATCTCTACAATAAAAGAAGGATTAGTCAGAAACATGTGAGTATATTCCTTGCTTGAATATACTTCCCACAAGGGCAGAGAAAGTCTGTTTTGGTCAACATGGATATCTGTCACCTAGCACAGTGCCTGGAGGATACATTGATTATATTGTTAAATAAGTGATGTATTAGACTATTGGATTACATAGTTAGAAAGACATAACTTTCCTCTCCGTTTTATTTCTTCCGGGAAAGACAGAATTGCATAACGAAATAAAAATGTGTATGCATAGGAACAGCAGCTTAAAAGTGACTGATGTGTTTCAAAGCAGGCAAAGATTTTGATACAAATAAAGCACTGAAACGCATGGTGGGGAATGGTGAGAGGTAAGTATGGAAAGGAAGGAGGGAACAGATTAGGATGTGTATTTATCACACCCCTTTAAATGGCACCTGGCAAAATATAATTCAAGTTGGTTTAAGCATAAATTTTATTGGCACATCGAAAAGTCAAGAATATTGGTATTCAGGCATGGCTAGATCTAGGTTTCCAAATGATATAATCAGGAATCTGTCTCTTTATGTATCTTGGCACAACTTTTTCCAAGTCGTTTTACTTTTCATTCAAGCTGTCTGCCAGAGGTAAAAGGTTGGACATCAGCAGCCTCAAACTTACATCTTCCTAGTTGAAGAACTCCAATGAAAACTGATACCTTTGACATGCTGTGACGATGGCAGATAGGAGGCAGGACTAGCTTGCAGCTCCTGCTCGGACAGATGGAGCAGTGTGTGGAGACTCACACTGTGAACTTTTGCTCAAGGAACTACCACAGCAACATACCAGGAAAGTTAGGAGAGAATCCACAGATGCTCTGAAGGAACTGTGTCGCTTCTGTAGTTTCCCCGAGATGCTAAAAAACTGTAAGGTCTGATTGCTTTCTCAGTGGGGAGGCTGGTGGTCTGGAACAAGTTCTCAGCCCTGGTCACCAGCTGCCTGGAAATAGACTTTGTACTTTTGGGGGGCACAGTGGGAGCGATACTGGCCTTTAGGACTGTGTTGCATGGGAGCAGGGTGAGGCCTGTGACTGCCAGCTTTCCCCAACTTCCCTGGCCACCTTTATGACTCCGCAGAGGCAGGCCATAATCCTCCTGGAAACATAACTCCATTGGCTGGGGAATCACAGCCCTATCCTCCACAGCAGCCGCAGCAAGCCCCGCCCAAGGAGAATCTGAGCTCGGACATGCCTAGCTCTGGGCCTACCCTTTCTCTACCCAGCCAGGGTGCAGAAGACAAAGAATATAATTTCTTGGGAGCTGTATGGCCCTGCCCACCACTTGAGAAACCTGAATATGTAACCAGGTGACCCTAGGGCGAGTTTGCTTCCTACCTATAGTACCACAGCGGATGCGCTCTTGAAAGTCCAATCAACACAAAACCAGTGCACCAAATAAAAATACAACCAAAGACCCTCACAGAGTCCACTTCACTCCCCTGCTACCTCCATGAGAGCAGGTCCTGGTATCCACGACTGAGAGACCTGAAGACGGATCACACCACAGAACTCTTTGCAGACACTCCCCAGTACAAGCCCAGAGCCCGGTAGCTCCACTGGGTGGCTAGACCCAGAAGAGTAAAAACAATCAATGCACTTCAGCTCTCAGGAAGCTTCATTTCTAGGGAAAGGGGGAGAACACCACATCAAGGGAACACCCCTGGGGACAAAAGAATCTGAACAGCAGCGCTTGAGTCCCAGATCTTTCCTCTGACACAGTCTACCCAAATGAGTAGGAAACAAAAAACCAATTCTGGTAATATGACAAAACAAGGTTCTTTAACACCCCCAAAGGATCACACCAGCCCACAAGCAATAGATCCAAACCAAGACAAAAATCTCTAAATTGCCAGAAAAAAAATTCAGAAGGTTGATGATTAACCCAATCAAGGAGGCACCAGAGAAAGGTGAACTCCAACTTAAAGAAATCAAAAACACGACACAGGATATGAAAGGAAGATTCTTCAGAGAAATAGATAGCATAAGTAAAAAACAATCACAACTTCTGGAAATCGAGGACACACTTAGACAAATGCAAAATGCAGTGGAAAGTCTCAGCAATAGAATCAAACAAGCAGAAGAAAAAACTTCAGAGCTTGAAGACAAGGCTTTTGAATTAACTCAATCCATCAAAGGCAGAGAAAAAAAGAATTCAGAAAAAAAAAAAAAGAAAATGAAGAAAGCCTCCAAGAAGTTTGGGACTATGTTAGGCATCCAAACCTAAGAATAATCGCTATTCCTGAGGAAGAAGAGAAATCTAAAAGTCTGGAAAGCATATTTGAGGGAATAATCAAGAAAAACTTCCCTGGCCTTGCTAGATAGAGATCTAGACATCCAAATTCAAGAAGCTCAAAGAACACCTGGGAAATTCATTGCAAAGAGATCATTGCCTAGGCACATAGTCATTAGTTTGTATCTAAAGTTAACATGTAGGAAAGAATCTTAAGAGCTGTGAGGCAAAAGTATCAGGTAACCTATAAGGGAAAATGTATCGGAGTAACAGAGCAGATTTCTCAGCTGAAATCCTACAAGCTACAAGGGATTGGAGTCCTATTTTTAGCCTCCTTAAACAAAACAGGATAAATCCCTGTTGCCTGCAGTGATGACCAGCTCAGTGGTTTCTTTCCCTCCCTCTTTTACCCTCCCTGATCTTCTACTCCTGAGCTCTGAATCACTTCCTACATTAAACTACCTGCATGAGAGTTGAAAACTCTGATTTCTAGGGGTTTGGAGAGCCCATATAAAATGATAGGTGAATGTGATAGTCTGAGCAGTTCTGAGAGCCTGAACTAAGGCAATGACAGTTTGAATAAAGAAGCAGAGAAATATTTATCCAGAAGATAAATGGGGGGTGGGGGGCATGGTAATTGGGCTTGAAGAGAATGTGAGATATTATATATACCTGATTTATCCAGGAAATCAGTGGAGCTCAGAGGAAATCCAATGACAAGAATGAGCATTTTACCTATATATGCAACTAACTGCTGAGCTGACAGGTGAGACAAGCTATCCCATATATACAGTGTTTCTTGTATCTAGGACCCATGATTATCAAAAGTTAATGTTTCAGTTTTCCAAACGTTTAAATTGGGGGAAAAATAATCTAAATTACTTTTTAAATGCTAAACTAATGGTTTACCAATTATCCTAGGACATTAAACAAGCCACCTTTCATACACTGATATGGAAGGTAACAAGATGGAGAAATTCAGACGGCATGGTGGGGATGGTTTGTCTTGGCATCATTTTATCTGTCCTCACCTGGAAGACTATAGGGCCAGGGCCTGAAATCACCTGTCAGCTCATTTACTCACATGTGTGATGGTTGATACTGGATATTGGCTGGAGGCTTCCTCACAAGATGGCTGTGTTCCAAGGCTCTTGGAGAGAGGCAGCAGGGCATGCAGTGTTGTTCTGTTGGTCTAGGCAGTCATAAAACTTGTCTTGTGTTTAAGTGACTAGATCACAGACCCCATATTTTGATGGAGGTTTATCAACATCACATCAATTTTTATTGCTGCTGTAACAAATTAGCACAAATTTAGCAACCTAAAGCAACATATCTTTAATCTCACAGATAGTGCTGTCTGGTAGAAATATAATACAAGCTCCATATGCACTTTTAGATTTTCTAATAGGCAAGCTTAAGAAAGTTAAAAGACACAAAGAAAAATAATGTTAATAATATTTTAACACTATATAGCTCAAATCTTATCATTCCAACATGAAATCAATATGAAAATTGAGATATTATACATTTTCTGTAGCGAATCTTTAAAATTTATTGCATATTTTTCACTAACAGCACATCTTAATTTGGTTATTTTTTTTTTGAGTGGGGGCAGGGTTTGAGACAGGGTCTTGCTCTGTTGCCCAGGCTGGAGTGAAATGGTGTGATCATAGCTTACTGCAGCCTTGACCTCTCTGGCTCAAATGATCCTCCCACCTCATCCTCCTCAGTAGCTGGGACTACAGGCACATGTCACCATATCTGACTAATTTTTGTATTTTTTGTAGAGATAGGGTTTCGCTGTGTTGTCCAGGCCAATCTCAAACTCTTGAGATCCCATGATTCATCCACCTTTGCATCTCAAAGTGCTGGTATTACAAGTGTGAACCACCTCACATGCCACATCTTAATTTGGATTAGTGGCAATCAGATTGGGTAGCTAAACCACGTGTTTGAAATTATTCTGGTGGTAGCCTTTAAAAATCTAAATAATAGGCTGATATCATCACACATACCTTCAAAAGCCCAAATCTTCTCCACCCCCCATGTTTTTTGGTGTGCAATTTCAGATATAAGAGATAATTTGTCTAGCTTCTCTGTGATGTAACATTCTTTACTGAATTAGGAATAGGGTTGAGGGTATAGTAGAGCAGTTAGAAGGATACTGAAGGCTGACTTTCAGCAAAAGAGATCATTTGCTTCAAATTTGGTCACTGTTCCCACTTCTTTTCTCTACAGTAGCCAGTGGTAAATAATTGGGGTAGATAAATGTGGATAGAATAGATAAGTGGGGTAGAAGGTGGTATATCAGTTCTGAACAATAAAATTTTACTCCTGCTATCACCTTTGGTTCTGGTATCATATCAATCCCTAGAAGGCAGGACTCCAGCAGGTTGGTTGAGGGGCAAGGATTATATTTAGTGTCCTTTCCTTCTCCTATCAGTTTTCCTGGCTGCCCCAGGGGTCTGTGAACAACATCAACGTTACTGATCCTATCCAAGGAAAAGAGTTCTTGATGGCCCGTCCTTTTCCATACTTACAGCATAGAGTATGTTCCTGTTTTTGGCAGATTCTTCCTATTCTAGTTATTTGGAAAACCCCCTCTCATCCTTCTTGACCTGACACAAGGGGCATTCTCCTTGGGAAACCTCCTCCAGCACCACTAATCTCTGTCTTTTATCATTTCAAATTCCCTTGTACATCTTCTATTGGAGGCTTTAACACTTTTTACTATGATGGTTTATTCATCTCTCTGTCTCCTCAATATATTGTTACATCCTCTGGGGAAAAGACCACACCATTTATCTCCTCCTTCTCTGCAATTATCACAAGGCTTTTCTCATAGTAGGTGCTCAGTCATGGGGGCTGCTTTGGTTCACTGAATACAGAAAAGCTAATTGGCCCATATGGGGGAATGAACATGTACCCTTGACTTTTTCTATTCCCTGAGCTCTGAGAAGACAAGATTTGCATACTTTTGTTGTCCTAGGTCAAGACAGCCACATGCAGTTCAAAGTACTAGGGGTAGAATACAGAAATATTTGACAATATGCCTTTTTAGTTAGATAAAGAGGACCTATTCATATACAGTGGGGAAAGAATCAATGAAGTTCCTGGCCCCTTTGCCTTTAACAATAGTCTTTCTGAGCAGCAGAAAAAGAAAGCCTCTAAGAAGGTGATTAATGTGAGCTCCTGCTGAGGACTTCAAATTGATCTTGGCAAAGAAAATGTCATTTCTCTCCTGTCCCTTGACTTCAGAGAGAAAACATGGAAAGAAAAGTTTCAAACAAACTGGCGTATACACAAGATATTTTCAGATAAGACAAAGGATACAGTAGGCCATCTGGGAGTAAAAAGAAGTGGATCCATTCACCCAGTGATAAAAGTTCATTTTCATTATTACATTACTTCTGCTTCAAGCTGCCTTGTTGCTTGCTATCATCTTTAAAAATGACATACCTGATTCTTCATGTGACACCCTGATCTCACAGTTGGTGATCCCACACCCACAGTAGCATTTCTTAATTTTTACTGTATTTATAGAATACATACTATTTGACACTTGCTCAGTTCTGCAGAAGTGGACTTAAGTCAGGTCTGATCCCAGTCCTGAAGAAGCACATATATTCTAGCAGAAAAAAAAGATATGAAACATGGAATTATAATCTAATCTCAGAAATTCATTGATAGAGATGCCTGTGAAACATACTGGTGGTATAGAAAAAGACAAGTATTCATTTCATCTCTTTTTTATTTCTTCAGCACACATATATAGCAGTTATGTGGTTTACCAGGCTCTGGTACCAGTAGCGGCCATGTGGTCTACCAGGCTCTGGGGTTACAGCAGTGAAAAGAAAAGTCAAACTTGATATTTTGAAAGGTCCCCGGACTAATAAAAGCATAGATTTTTCAGAGATCTGAAGAGATCACAGTGTGGCTGGAGCTTTGTGGTCAAAAGGCAGAGTGGCATAAAATGAGGTCTCAGAGCTGGGCAGGGGCCACATCATGGAGAGCTTTGTAGGCCATGCTAAGCAGTCCATTTTTATGCCTTTGTTTGTATGTTTGTTGCTTTTCTTAGATCATGGGTTTTAGGCCAGATAGTAACAAGATATAATCTATACTTTTGAAAGATCATTTGTCTACCATGCAGAGAATGGACTTAGGTCGGTGGTTGAGGTTGAAAGAAAAGTCGAGATTGGAAAAAGAGAGATCAGTTGGGAAGTTGTTGCAGTAGTTCAGGTGAGAAATTATGGTGCATTAGGCTAGGAAGTGACACTAAAAATAGAGAGAAGAAAATGGATGGAAATACATTCTCCAGATGTATAATAAATCAGGGATAAGCAATAACAGTTCAGGAGGAGGAGGAGAAAACACGTAAAAACATGGGATCAAGGAAACAGCCGAGGAAATGTCTTCTTCCTTGTCACTAGGAAGAGGATAATCACACCAGAAACATCACAACCACTACTCCCATCTTCACAACCATTTTCACCTCCACCACCACTATTATCACCATCACCCCCATCATCATCATCATCACTACCACCATCACTATCATCACCGTCATCATCACCACCACCATAATCACCATCTTCACCATCACTATCGCCATCACCATCACCACCATTACCCCCATCATCATCATCCCCATCACCATCACTATCATCGCCATCATTATCACCACCACCACCATCACCATCATCATCACCACCACCATCATAACCATCTTCACCATCACTATCACCATCACTATCATCACCACTACCATCACCACCATCATCATCACCATCACCATCATCACCATCATCACTACCACCATCACTATCATCACCGTCATCATCACCACCACCACCATCACCATCATTACCATCATCACTACCAGCATCACTATCATCACCGTCATCATCACCACCACCACCATCACCATCATCACCATTGACATCACCACCACCATCATAACAATCTTTACCATCACCATCATCACCACCACCATCATCATTATCATCACTATCACCATTATTACCTCTGCTACCATCATCACTATCACTACCATTATCATCATTATCACTACCATAATCAATATCATTTTCATCATTCTGCATATCATCAAATGAGCAATAAATTGTAGTATAGAATAGTTTGAATTACAGTAAATTTTCATCATTAACTCATTTGAGTTTCTGAAGCTTAAGTTTTAGGTTCTCAATCTCTAACTACAACTATCTTCTCTAAAGCCTCTTTCCTGCCACTGCATTCATTGTCACTGGATATACAGTAGCTAGATGTCTCACCATTGTCCTAACCCTTTTTATCTCCTCTATCTTCATGTGCCTCCACTCCTAATGTTATGGCTTCCTGTGGCATTCCAAAACTATCTTTTTTGGCCTTGTATGTTTATCATACCTTTGGCATCACCATACATCTTAACAAGTCCTTGAACTTGGATCACATTGAGTATTCAGTTTTTCTGATTATGAACATCACAAAATCTTGCAGAGAATAACCACTATGATTCAATTCTATTTCATTTCTTTAGGAAACATATTTCACCTTTATATTATCTCTACACCATCCATGCCCTGGTATCATATCATCCCTTCCCTCTTCAGCAGTCAGCTCACCCACTAACTCAAAGAAAAGATAAACCTTCATACAGGGTCCTGTATCTTCTCTATTCAGCAGTTTTAAATTTTTCTCTGGCTGATTCGTTTTATAATTTCAATTTATCTTTGTATCCAACTGTGTCTTTTCTCAAAGTTATCAATCACATTTAACAAACTAGTAACCAGATTGTTATATTGATTGAACCTTTTGCTAAGAGCTTATCAGAGAGAGCTGCTTTTTGAAGGCTTTAAACTCTATTCTGACTGAATCTGGTGTCTAGGTAACATCTGCCTTAATGATGACTCCAGTCACCATTATTTTATTTTTTCTATACAGAGTAGAATTTGGGGACCTGATCACTGGGTTTAATAGAAAGAAGTAGGGTGGTCTTATATTCAGGAATGTATTTTTGTTAGGTCTCTGTGCACCCCTCTACCTAGACAAAGATGCTATCATCTCCTACTCACCCACCCAGGACATTGATTTGTTAAATCATAGAAGTGTGATTTCAACAGTAACCAAAGAAGCTACGCTGTTTTTCAAAATTTCACTGAATAAACCCTTGAATCCAACTCAATATTTATCAGAACACCAATTAAGAAAAACTCCAACAACAGGAAGTTACTTAAAACATACCATTGATGATTTTGGAAATTTCCAAATATATCTTTGGACAATGCCAAGTCACTAGATGACATTATATAGATTCTTGCAAAATTGACTTTTCCAAAATTGTGCCCTGGTAGGATAACTTCAGACTGTATTGACAATCATTATTTTTAAAAAATGTAAAGCATTTTTAAAAATTTAAAGCATTGATGGCCGGGCATAGTGGCTCACGCCTGTAATCCCAGCACTTTGGGAGGCCAAGGTGGATGGATCACCTGAGGTCATGAGTTCAAGACCAGCCTGGCTAACTTGGTGAAACCCTGTCTTTACTAAAAGTACAAAAATTAACCTGGCATTGTGGCACATGCCTGTAATCCCAGCTACTTGGGAGAATGATGCAGGAGAATCACTTGAACCCAGGGGACAGAGGCTGCACTGAGCAAACATCATGCCATTGCTCTCCAGCCTCAGTGACAGAGTGAGATTTCATATAAAAAAAAAAAAGAAGAAGAAAAGGAAAAGCATTGTTAAGGACATTGTTCTTGAGATCATATGCATTTTCTTTATAAGGATCTGAAAGAGAAATTTCAATCTGATCTTTGTGACAAGAACATTTGTATTTCTCTTGAAAAAGTAGCCTGTTTTTATTTCATGGGTATTGCAAGTAATGAAAAAACAGGCAAACTTTCCTCAGGAAGCTGAAAGCCAAATATTTGCTGCACCAGTTTCTGGAATACAAGTCATGACAAACTGCTTTTTAACCTCATAGCAAGTTCTATTGCACTCCCTCTGTCTTGTTTTCCTATTAACTTTAGCTCTACCTTTTAATTTCTACTACTTTGTGATGTTGCATGTCCTGTTGGAAGCTATTGGGAATCCTGTCTGAAAAAGATGGAGGCAAAAGTAAATTTAAAAATGTTCGTAGTTTCTAGTTCCTTTGAAACACTGCATCTCTTTTTATGCTTTTAAAGAGCTTCAATCCAAGACAATCAGAACCATTTTGTATTTGACTAGAACTCTGAACCCACTTTGAAGCATTTTGTTGGACTGAGTAAGCATGTTGATGATATCCAACTTTGAGATGGGAAAGACAAAGCAGGTTCCTGGGAATCTTCCTCTGGAGATTTTTTTCTTTCTTCCTTTGACTGAAGCTGTGCTCATACTAACGGGCAGGGTTTAGATACTGAATATGTTTGAGCCAAAAAAAAATTCATGAATCAAAGAATGACTTTATACTGGTGAACAGGACTCAGCCAGAAAGAAAGAAAGTTATAAATTATTAAACCCATCTCCCAGAGCAAGATAGAGTAGTTGAAACAAAAACACAACTGTGTTGTTCCGTTTCTGTTTGGGTGTCAGAAGGTGATGAGTCTCCTCAAAACTTAAGAACAGTCTCAGAGGCAGGAGCAAAAAGGAAGCTGATTTTATTCCAATGGGGTAGGAAGGTCAGAACATAAGCTGTGAACCCAGTTCAGAATTTGCGAATGCCATGACGGTCCATCCTGTTAGGATAACACCTTGGGATACATCAATATTCTTTTTGTTCTTTCCACACAGCCCAGCCATGATCTAGAGGAATTTCTAACATCTCATCAGCTTTCAACCACAACCATTTGAAGAGAGGGATGCCAAACACCATCAGCCTGTTTGTGGTATTTCTTTTCTTTTTTTATGTGCCTAGGGTTAAAGGCTGCCCGTTGAGTGAACCACAGTTGTGGACCAGGGGGAACAAAAATAAGCTGTAGTCATTGTAGCTAGGCCACAGACATCATTCTGGGTGGCTAACTCAAATTCCCCTTAGAAGTGGGAAGAAAGGTTGTAAAATACATTAAGCACATAATATGCACCAAACTTCATTTCTATATATTACAAACAGAGGCTCTGGTTCAGGACAGTCTGGGTTTGAATTCTAGTTTTGCCACTTTCTCACTTTATGACTTTGGTTAAGTTGACTCAACTCTCTTATTCTTCAGGGTCATCATTTATGAAATGGGAATAGTGACGGTACCTGCCTCATTGGGTTTGTCAAGAGGTAGAAATGTATGGAAAGGTATGTGAGTATAATGTGGACCAGCGCCTGGCATGTACTGAGGGTGCTATAAGTATCTGTTGCTATAATCTTGCGAAGAACTTTTAATTCCTTCCCACAAATGAGTAACTGAGGTTCAAAAAGTTGACAGAGAGTGTTTGAATTTTTTGCAGACTGCTAATTGCCGTTATGCATACACGTACATGTACTCACACAGACATCCACTGTTTATTGTGAATAGCCAGTCCTTTGCTCGAACGACAGTGATATCACTGTCCCTGTGTCCTCATTACACAAAACTCTGAACACTGGAAAGTTTTCCTTTTACCTGAGGGCTTCATTAATGGGTTAAATATGTCTTCCTTCAGGCCCCCAAAACACAAGCAGGTGTGAGTTGCCAGGAAGCAACTTCAGAAGAACAGGAACTGGGGGAGTTAGTATTTCCAAGACTAGCTCTTCCTGATGGTGGTGTGTGGTTTCCAGTGTTCAAATATAAAGCCAACTAGAAGTGCTAGAGACAACAGGAAGTGCAGACCCAAAAATGCACCATAAAAACCAGGCAGACCTAAGGAAATTATTGAGAGATGAGGTACTGAACTGAATGAGGGCCAGAGAACCTTCAGAGTTAGGGCAAAGAGCGGAGAGCTGTGTGGCTTTGCAAAAGTTATTTAACCTCTTCTAAACCCAGTAAAATGTAAATAAATGAATTAAAGTGCTTGTAAAAGAGAGAGAATATGTCCAACCTATGCATTACAAAAACTATTTTCATTTTATTTATAATTTTTTTCTTAGATTCTTTGATACAGACTACTTGAACAGTACTCTGCCTACTTCTTGGCATTCAGTCCCTGCTAGTCTGCCCTTCTCTCCGTAAATTCCATTTACATGGTTTTCTTTTCTGTTTTTTTGAAAATGTCAAGTCAATCGTGCTTCGGGGCTTTTGGATTCATTCTTCCCTCCATCTTGAATCCTCTTTCTCCATATCTCTCCTAATCCCACTACCCCACTAATGAATGGCATTAGTGCCCATAGGAAAGGGTCCTCTGAGAACTCTCTCACTTCCTTTCTACCAAGTGAGGATACAAGTAGTCAGCCATCTGCAACCTGGAAGGGGCCCTCATCAGAAACCAGCCATGCTGGCACCCTGATCTTGGACTTTCAATCATCCAAGACCACCCCTGACCGTCTGCTCCAGATAAGCTCCTCCCCTCCAAGTCCTATTTAATCATATTTATTTATTTCCTTCACTGCACTCCTAGAAATCTATAATTACTTATTCAGTTATTTGTTTAGTCATCACACTCTTTTCCTACAGAATTTAAAATCTGTGAGGACAGAGTCATTTTACAGCCTGTCCAAGTTCATACATAATAAGCATAAGAATGATTAACATTTATTTAGTTCTTATACACTTGCATGATTCTAAGTGGTTTTCAATATCACTCCAATTCTCACCACCACCCAAGGGGTTGTTTTTGTTATTACTGTTACTAGCAGGATTATACTTATTATTCTCATTGTATAGATGAGATAACAGGCTCAGATCTGCCCAAAGCCACACTGCTACTGAGTGGCATGGGTGAAATTCTGACTTGAGAAGTTTGGTTCCAGACCCCAAGCTGCTATCCACTATCCACATTCACATAACAATCCACAATCATCCTGACGTTGAGAATGAATGAATGAGTGATTACATCAAGAAACATTGGGTGTCCTAAGATCCAGACAGTCTTTTCTGAATTCCCAGATGCTATAGACTGAATGTTTTGTCCACTCAAAATTTGTATGTTGAACTCCTAACCTCCAATGCCATAGCATTAGTAGATAGCACCTGTGGGAGGTAATTGGGTCATGACGATAGAACTCTCATGAATGGGATTAGTGCCCATATAAAAGGGGCCCCTGAGAACTCTCTCACTCCTTTTCTACCATGTGAGAATACGAGAAGTTGGCCATGGACAATCTGGGAGGAGGCCTCACTGTAACTGACCATGCTGGCACCCTGATCTTTGATTTCCAGCCTCCAGACCTGTGACAAATAAATTTCTGTCGTGTTTAAGCCACCCAGTCTATGGTGCTTTGTTATAGCAACCCAAACTAAGACAGCATCCACATCTACTTGGGTTGAGAACATTCATTAAGAAGAACTGGTTTGGGAAGGCTCAGGCACCAAGTGGTCCCAGAGCTCTGGGTCCTTTTATTTTCCTAGGACAGCACACCCACACGGCTGATAGACTCATTAGGGCCAAATCAAACCTTGGAATGGGACAGATTATGATTCCTGCAAAGAAGTTGCATTGGTAATGACTGGGTAGTGGTTCCTCTGGGGCTTGACTGTTTACAGAATGGTACTGGATTTCTCACATCCTGAATTCAGAGTTGCCCTGGGAAATTCTTAATCCTTGCTCCTTATGATCTCAAGATATGTGGCAGCAGAGAGTCAGAAACTGCCTCCAGGCTTTCCTTCTTTCTCCCTTTGCCTGTTAGATATTCTCGGAACACACCAGGATTCGGGAACCATGTGAGTTTGTGTGCCCATGTGCAGCAGGGCCAGTTTTATTACCTTATGATAGTTTCTTCCTGAATGTCTCATAGAATACAAGTCTGAACACCACGAGTGAGCCCTGGAAGGGTTATCTCTTTTTACTTTCAGGTCTTGGCAATTTTATTCCAATAGTGTCATCAATATTGATTATGTGTCTACTCTATGTATAGTAATACTACTAATAACCTACATTTACATAGTCCATATAAACCCTTAAGTTTGCAAAGAAGCTTGAAGGTCATCCCTCTAACATGGCCCATTCTATGCATCCCAGCATTGATTTTATCTTGTTCAATCATCAGAACCATGTGAAGTACGTTGGACGATTAGTCCTAATTTAAAGATGGAGAGGAGCATAAGGATTGACTTACTCAAGGTCACACAATAATAAATGACGAAGCTGGCACTCAAATCACTGTCCTTGTGAAGAGACACATTGTGATAGTTATGACCACCTACTGACACGTGGTATGTATCAGCGTTTACTACGGAACAAGGCTCCTCAAAACTTGCTGACTTGAAAAAGTAGTCTTTTATTTAATTCACAATACTGTGGATTGGCTAATTAGGCTGAGCTCACTGGAGTGTCTCTTTGAGTCTCAGTTGGGCTCACTTGTGCATCTGTGGACAGCTACTGGGTCAGCACAGCTGGGAGCTGGCTGGCCTAGGATGGGCTCAGTGGATATGGTTTATCTCTAATAGTCTCTAATCCTTTGGCAGACTAGCCTAGCATTTTAAATGCTGACTGGAAGAGACCCAAGATGGGAAGGAAACTGCAAGGCTTCTTGAGGCCTAGGCTCAGAACCGGAATTACATTGCTTCTGCTACATTCTAATGACCAAGCCAAGTCACAAAGCCAGACCAGAAAAGAGTACAATTGCCATCTCTTGAGGGAAGGGGCTGCAAAGTCCTCCACTGAAAGGGCACGGGAACAGGGCAGGGAAGAATTTGTGGTCTTGTTTTTTTTTTTTTTAATCTACCACAAAGTGTTACCAAAAAACATTCTTTGAATTTGTTAAAGAATATAATCCTTGGCCACATAAATGTCTTCTTTTGAGAAGCACCTATTCGCATCCTTTGCCCACTTTTTGATGGGGTTGTTTGTTTTTATCCTGTAAATTTGTTTAAGTTCCTTGTGCATTCTGGATATCAGAACTTTGTCAGATGGGTAGATTGTAAACATTTTCTGCCATTCTGTAGGTTGCCTGTTCACTCTGATGAGTTTCTTTTGCTGTGCAGAGCTCTTTAGTTTGATTAGATCCCATCTGTCAATTTTGGGTTTTGTTGCAATGGCTTTTGGTGTTTTAGTCATGAAGTCTTTGCCCATGCCTATGTCCTGAATGGTACTGTCTAGGTTTTCTTCTAGGGTCTTTATGGTTTTGGGGCTTAAAACCTAGATGATGGGTTAATAGGTGCAGCAAACCACCATGGCACATGTATACCAATGTAACAAAGCTGCACATTCTGCACATGTATCCCAGAACATAAAGTAAAATAAAAAAAGAAATGGTAAAATATATACATATATAATCCTTGCACCCAGAATATTTATATTCCAAAGATTAGATACCTTTCTAAGTAGAAATAGATGAAAATCATTCACATATGATGATGTCTTACTCTTTTCAAAATGCTCTTACATCTCTTTTCTCTTTTAATCAAAGCGCAACTCAGAAGTAAGGCAGAAGAGTTATTGCCATGTTCTGCCACACTTGGGAAAGTTGAGATTCAGAGAACATCAGTGACAACCCAAAGCCATACAGTAAGTTGCAGTGCTACCTATTATACCATTTTCTATGGTGTCAAACATGCTTTCTGTTACACCCAACTGCCTCAGGTTGCATGAAGGATTTTTGAATGTCGTGATGACGAGAAAAGCATGTAAAACAGGCCTGTAAAATCCTAACAACATCTGTATTCGAGCAACATCTGTATTGAAAAGACCTGTAAAATCCTAACAACATTTAAGCTGGTCACTGGGGGAAGCTAAGGTGTGATTTACAACTCCTCACCCATTGAGTGACTTCAGAATGACTAAAATGCTTTCAGTCCCTGACCTGAGTATTTCCAAGGATTTTCTTCGTCATTTCAAATGGTTACCATTTATTAAGATATATAAAATATTTTAGACTTTGCACAAATATTATTCCATTCAAACTTCACAGTTTGGGATTATTATAATTCATAATTCACAATTCACAGATTCGTAATTCAGGTCGCCTGTAGTTGAAAGTGAAGAAATGTAACTCAAACTGGTTTTAGCAAAATAACAACAAAAATAATTTATTGATTCATGTAGTTAGAACACATGAATAGAGGTTGTCTGACTTCACTTGCGCTCTAGTGCTGCAAAAAATTTCTCACTTCCTCATTTCAAGTCGATTTTCCTTGGCATTGATTTTATTCACTGATAGGGTCTTCCCTCATGTTGGTGAAGATAGCGGCTGCAAGCTTCTAGCCAGCAGTTAGGGAAACCAGCAAAATAACACGTTATTCCCGGTAGCGCTAGTAAAATTCCTGGGAAGATCTTCATTGGACAGGCCTGAGTCATGTGTCTGTGCCTGAACCAATCACCATATCAAAGGTACAGCAGGACTCTGATTGGTTAGAGCTGGAGCATAGACCTTCCACCGGTGCCCAGGGTGGGGACAGCCATTTGGAAATACTTGAGAAGTGGTTGTACAATGAAAACGTAGTTAGCAGAAGAAGAGGATGCCAGATGAGGGCAACGATGCTGGGAAGAAAGATAGTAACAGATATCCATAATAGTCAATACGAAAATAAAAATTTGTATTTAATGAAACAATTTCTCTAAGCCCACGTAATGAGTTAATGGTCCAAAACACCAAACTCTGCTTTCTACATACCCCTCACTGCCATTTTCCACATCCTTTGATGGTGCCCTGATCATTAATACAATAAGAACAACAACAATACTAGTGGCAGTAGTAATAATAGCGGTAATAATAATAATCATAGTGATGCTGATATAATGCCTTTTTGTCCAGTACTATTCTAAGTGCTTTACTTACATTATTTAATCTTCACATCAAGCCTATTGGGTGAGTACTATTATCTTCATTCCAAATGAGGAAACTGAGCCACAGAGAAATTTTAAAACTTGTACACAAAAATACTTCCTAAGACAGTAAATAGTCTGGGCGTGGTGGCTCACACCTGTAATCCCAGCACTTTGGGAGGCCCAAGCAGGTGAATCACTTGAGGTCAGGAGTTCAAGACCAGCCTGGCCAACATGGTGAAACCCTGTCTCTACTAAAAAGACAAAAATTAGCCAGGCGTGATGGCGCATGCCTGTAGTCCCAGCTACTCAGGGGGCTGAGGCAAAATAATCATTTGAACTCGGGAGGCAGAGGTTGCAGTGAGCCGAGATCGCACCACTACACTACAGCCTGGGTAACAGAACGTGACTCTATCTCAAAAAAAAAAGATTGAATTTACTGTCTGCAAATTATACCTTAAAAAAAAATGGGAAAAAAAAGCATTAGAGACTGACCATTCTCCTCTATAAATATATTAGTATTTATTTTACTAGAAAACTAATGTTTTCATGTATTTACCAACAGATAAAATTAGCTGCATTGGAAAAATACCTGTGATTTTTAATTCTCCATACATAATGGGTTAAAGTCATAGACTTTGGAATCCAACTGATCTTAGGTCAGATGTTGGCCCAGCCACCTAACTTAACTTTGCTTAGCCACTTAACTTTGCTTAGTGTCAATGTTCTAGCTGCAAAATGGGACTGAGAGTGCTTATATAGCTAGGGCAATTGCCTGGAAGAATTCTGTTGTTGGTCTTGATAGCCACCGTCTTACCATAGCGTTAACACATAGTGTATGATCAATCAAATGTAGTACAGTAATGATTACGGTGCTGCTGGTTCTTCTGGACTTATTCACCCTCAGATTGGTTTCCTGCCCTTCCTCTTCTCTGCTCTATATTACAATAGGGCTTTCCCTGTGCAGCTGAATTTCCTAGGCTTCTACAGTAACTGCCCTTCTATTGGGTTTGGCCAGTGGAAAGTACTGGCAGGAAATTGGATTATAAGGGAAAAAGGAGACAGAGGACATTTCTCCATTCTGTTTTCCAATGATTTCCAGGGCAGAGAGTGTGTAACGTTTGGGGCTTCAGTCCTTCTCTGGCAGATCTGCCAAGGTTCTAGCTTTTTCCAGGTGTTTCTGGGCTCTGGTAACTCCACCGCTTCTCTTGAGGTCTCTGGCCTAGAGTTGGCAGCAACTTCCTGCTGTTACTAATCCCTAGGTGCTGTGGTGTGGACGTGGTTTGTTTTTCCCCACCGAAGCTCATTTTGAAATTTGATGCCCAGTGTGGTGGTGTTGGGAGGTGGGGCTTAGTGGAATGTGTTTAGATTATTGTGTGAGGATGCTCTGCTGTCTGGTCCTCTCCAAGGCATGAGGTCAGGAAGCTGCCCTCATCTTCCTAAGCTGCTGTGCTCATTCTGGTGGAATTATCACTACCTACCTTTGATTGATGGTATACTCTATGATTCATAGTGGATCCCTCGTGAATGGCTGGGTACTTTTCTTGCTATAGCGGGTGAATTCCTGCTCTCAAGAGACTGGATTATCTCTCATGGGAGTGGATTAGTTCCCGAGGGAGTAGGACATAAAGCCAGGACACCCCCTAGGTTTCCCCTTCTTACATGTGTCCCCTTCCCCACTGATCTTCTCTGCCATGTAGTGACCAGCATGAAAGCCCTCAGAAGACAAGGCCATGGCCTTGAACTTCTCAGCCGACAGAACAAACATATACCTCTTTTATTTACAAATTCTCCCATCTCAAGTATTCTTTTATAGCAACACAAAATAGGCTAAGACACTGGGTTACCACATTTTTTATGTTTGGTCTCAGCTCTTCTATCATCTGGAAAACTAATTGCTTCTATTAAATTCTTTCTGTGTTTTTTTTTATTTAACTTTTATTTCAAGTTCAGGGGTACATGTTCATGTTTGTTACATAGGTAAGCTTGTGTCATGGAGTTTGTTGTACAGATTTCCTCATCATCCAGATATTAAGCCTAGAACCCATTAGTTATTTTTCCTGATCCTTTCCCTCCACCAAACCTCCACCCTCCCATAGGCCCCAGTGTGTGCTGTTCCCCTCCATGTGTCTGTATTAGTCTGTTCTCATGCTTCTATGAAGAAATACTAAAGACTGGGTAATTTATAAAGGAAAAAGATTTAATTGACTTGCAGTTCCGCGTGACTGGGAATGCCCCAGGAAACTTACAATCATGGCAAAAGGGGCAGCAAACACATCCTTCTTCACATGGTGGCAGGAGAGAGAAGTGCTGAGCAAAACGGGGAAAGCCCCTTATAAAACCATCAGATCCTGTGAGAACTCACTCACTATCATGAGAACAGCATTGGGGTAACGGCCTCCATGCTTCAGTTACCTCTCACCAGGTCCCTCTCATGACACCTAGGGATTATGGGAACTGCAATTCAAAGTGAGATTTGGGTAGGGACACACCCAAACCATATCAATGTCCATTTAATACTTGAAGTTATTTCTACTTTTCTGCTTACTGACACAATTGTCATTCCTGAGAGTTTTGTGGGCCTCAGTTCAAAAAGCATAAATCTGATTTGTGACTTCTAGTTTATCCTGAATTCACTGTGTGGCCTTGGCTTAGGCAGTAAATAGCACTGTTTTCCCAATTGTAAACGAAGATGTTCAGAGCAGTGATCACTAAAGAACGTTACTGTGCTAGCAGTCTCTGCATATGGCCTGGACCATTTATTTTTTTCATTTTTAGTCTTAGTAAAATGTCTGAATTCTCTTCACCAGTAGCTTGTGATTATGTGGTTCTCCAGGTTGCTAAGCCAATTACTGAATGAGCTGGGCCAGATCCAGGTTATGAAAAATGAGTAGAGTAGTTTAGGAAGGTGGAGGCAGCTTCCTCTAACCATCCCTTGGAGAGGACCAGACAGCAAAGCATTCGCAGACCAAACACAAGAGGCTTGTCTCACCTGGCAGCCCGAGCCCCATGCTTGGAGGAGTCGCTGCCTCCCACACGCACACACCCTCAGGCACACAGCCAGCAATCCTGCTAGCTCTGTGAACATCACAAATGGAAAAAGCCTAGAAATGGGGATACTCACCTGTCTAAGCTAATTAAGATTTCAGCCTCCAGCAGCAGATGCTACTGTGACTGAGAAAAACAAAGAGCCTCAGGTTTCTACGTTTCCCTGAGCTCTTTCTTCCCTTCATGGAGAGTTTTTCCCTTGAGACTTCAGTGAAAGGAATACTGATTTTGACTCCATTTTCACAGGCCTTCGTTAGAGACACTAATCACCACCAACAATAACAACAGTAATAATAACCTGTGCTTCCTGAATGTATTCCATGTTCTAGGCACCTGCTCAGGCACATTCAAATTTAGCACCTCATTTACTCCTCACTACAACCTAGCAGCTAAATCCCATGTTCCACATTTTCAGCAGAAACTGATACTAGAAATTATATCACTGCTTAAATGCCTGTCACTGTATCAAAGAGAATTTTTATCACTGCCTGTCTCAAATAACATGTACACAGTCACACACATATTTTCACCTCACCTGTTTCATTTATATTTACAATTTCTATCACCACTCAACACCACCATATATGTTCTTTTCTTTTTTATTTTTGAGACACAACAACACTCTGTCGCCCAGGCTGGGGTGCAGCAGTGGTGCAATCACAGCTCACCACAGTCTTGACTTCCTGGACTCAAGCAATTCAGCCTCCTGAATAGCTGAGACTATAGGCACACACCACCACACTCAGCTAATTTTTATTTAAATTTTTTTCATCGAGACAGGCTCTTGCTTTGTTGCTCAGGCTGGTCCCCAACTCCTGGCCTCAAGTGATCATCCTCCCTTGGAATCCCAATGTGCAGGGATTGCAGGCATGAGACACCACGCCTGGTCACTCATTATTGTATGTCTTGGCCCACTAGAATGTAGACTCTATGAGAGTAATGTTTATTTTCTTCACCTTTTGTATCTCTAGAACCTGGAACAGTGCTTAGCACATAATAGATACCCAATAAATATCTGTTGCATCAGCTCATTAAATTAGGTATTTATCTCTTTCATAGCCTGTATTAGTATCTGAAATTGTTTTAATTATTTATGTCACTGTTATTTTCTGTCCACCTCCACTGGAATGTTAGATCCAGGAAAACAGAAGCCTGGCCTTTTTTGCTCACTACTATATACCCAGTATCTAAAACAATACCTTGCACCCAGCAGGTGGTCAGTAAATGTTTACCTGGGACATGGTAAGAGCTGGAAAGGAATAGAACTGGATTTGAACTCAGTTCCCTTCAATTCTGAATGCTCCGTTCTTGTCCTCTATCTTCAACTTAGCCCTTGTGTTAGTTGCATCAAAAACATTATTGGAACATGTGTGAGAATGTGCCTGCTCACTGCATTTCCTAATGGAGGCCTCCAGGTAACACATTCTATTCTCAAGGTGTGTCTTTCCTTCCACCACCTCAGCAGAGCCCCAGCAACGTGACTCAGCTGGAGAGACCAGGGACTTGGAATCACGACCAACATCATCACCTGCTTTATAAAGCAAAGAAGGTCCGTGGAAGGACTGCCTGGAGTGCATGGTGTAGAAGGATAGGCTCAGGCAAATCCTTGATGGAGTAAATGAGGGACAGGGCTGTTCATTTATTCATAAATGCTTACTGAGTATGTAGTTGGTGGTAGAACCTATTCCAGGTGCTAGAGGTCAGTGGGAGAAAAGGAAGACAACGTCATCTCTGTTTTCTTAGAGCTCAAATTCCAGTAACATGTCCAAGGTCTCAAAGCCAGGACCTGAAAGCAGGTACATCTGATCTCCAGGTCCACGCATTTCAGCCTCATGTAGATGGGAGCACACAGGTACATCCTTTGGAAGCAAAAGTGAAACCTGAAGATAAGAAAGGCTAAAAAGCATGTGCAAGTTCACAGTGAATCAGCACCCAATCCAGGTTCTAGAGTTCCATGCTAAGCTACACTGAGCACAAGGAAGAACGGGGCTGGTGTGGTCCCTGCCCTCAGTGAGAAAACAGTCAGATCCCCTCTTTTCTCCTTTGTACTCATTAAACCAAAGCAATTCACTTAAGGAATTCCATCCTTCACAATCAGGTAGGGGCACAGCTACTATTTCCTTCTCAACTGGAAATGGGAGTGGTCCACCAAATGGGGTTTTCCTTTGCCACGATGCCACCTTTTCCAAGAGAGAGGCTACATATGTACAAGGGATCAAATAACAAAAACACATCTTCCTTCATATCACTGCTGTTATGGCAGAATAACCTGAAAAAGAAGAACAGGAAATGATGAAAGAAAGAAAATCAGCCTATTCACACTCAAAACTTATTTTTCCCTGAAAGTGCCTTGATCTTGACAACATTCTCACCAAGAATGCTCTAGTCAATGCTGCTTTGTCCCATAAATCAGAGAGGCAGGACCAGTTCTCAAGAAGAGGGCTATCTCCAGGAAACCTCAAACTCCACTCCTCCTCTTCTTAAGCTAAAGTTCACTTTCATGGCCCTTCAGATCTCAGTTCAGGCCCGCCCTCAGGTCCATGCAAGCCATGACCTCTCCTCCCTCCTGGTTCCAGGACTTGCTGTCTATAAAGACCTACATTGCTTCTTCACACCCCAGCATCCCCCTCTAAGTTAGACTTGATTTACACGTCCGATTTTCTAGGTATGGAACTGAGGATTCGTGCAGTGAGGCTGATGCAAAGTCAGGCTTCCAAGAAGCTGGATCCTAATTCTGACCCATGTCTATTTTGTCTTAAACGTGTTAGCTGATTTCAAACCATTTAACCTAGTGATTTATGATATAGAGCACTCTACGATCTTCACTTTGAATTAAATTTTTCTTTTGATATAATTGTAGATTGATATACAGTTGTGAAAAATAACATAAAGACAATCCCATAATATCCTTCACCTAGTTTCTCTCTATGATAACATCTGGCAAAACTATACGGCAATAACAAAACCAAAATATTGACATTGTTGCAGTCAAGACACAGAGCATTTCTATCACTATGAACATCCCTCGTAGTCTTTTTATTTGTTTGTTTTTGACTTTTTTTTTTTTTTTTTTTGGAGGCAGAGTCTTGCTTTGTCACTCAGGCTGGAGTGTGGTGGTGCAGTCTCAGCTCACTGCAACCTCTGCCTCCTAGGTTCAAGCAATCCTCCTGCCTCAGCCTTCCGAGTAGCTGGGATTACAGGTGCCCACCTGTATTTAGTAGAGAAGGGGTTTTGCTATGTTTGCCAGGCTGGTCTTGAACTCCTGACCTCAGGTGATCCACCACTCTTGGCCTCCCAAAGTGCTGAAATTACAGGTGTGAGCCACCATGCCCAACCCTCATAGTGCTTTTTATAGCCACACCCTCTCGCCTTTAACCTCTACCTCCTCCTTAGCCTCTGACAACTATGATTGTGTTCTCCATTTCCATAAAGGTGTCATTTCAAGAATGTTATATACATGAAATTATACAATATGCAACTTTCTGTGACTGGATTTTGTCAGCATGATTCTGTGGAGATTCATTACATTGCTATGTGTACCAACAGTTTATTCATTTTCATCACTTAATAATATTCTGCATAAGTACCAAGGGCTAACCGATTGCACCACTGGTGCTCCTATTCCTGAATGGAATTCTATAGTATGAATGTATCACAGTGTGTTTGACCATTCGGCCATTAAAGGACATTTGGGTCATTTTAAGTTTGTCCATTGTGAATAAAGTTGCCATAAACACTCATGTACAGGTTTTGGTGTAAATGCCAAGATTCTGTTTCTCTGGGATAAATACACAAGTGTGTAATGGCTGGATCAGATGGTAGTACTGCAAAAATGATTTCCAGAGTGGCTGTACCATTTTACAACCCACCAGCAGTGTATGAAGAATCTAATTCCCCTATATCCTCTCAACATTCAAGGTTATTACTATGTTTATTTTACATTTTAGCTCTTCTGACAGGTATGTTGTAATATCCAATTATTTTAATTTACATTGCCCTAATGGCTAATAACGTTGACTATCTTTTCATGTGTTTATTTACCATCTCTATATCTTCTTCAGTAAAATATCTTAACGGGTTTTGTTCATTTTTTAATTGTGTTTTGTTTTGTTTTGTTTACTGTTGAACATTTAGAGTTCTTTATACTAGACCTTTGTCAGATATGTGGCTTACAAACAGTTTATTCCAATCTGTAGCTTTGTATCCATCTTAGCAGGGCTTTTTTTCACAGTAAATAAGTTATTAATTCTGATGAAATTCAATTGATCAGTTTCTCCTTTCACTGATGTGCTTTTAACGTCGAATTTGAGAACTCTGAGAGCTCCAGATTTCAAAAATTTCTCCTATGATTTCATGTTTTAGAAAAATTCCATTTACCTTTTATAATTAAAACTATGATTCAGCTTAAATTAATTTTATGTAAGGTATGAGACTTGGATAGAATTTCTTTTTTTTTAATTATTATAATTTAAGTTCTAGGGTACATGTGCACAACGTGCAGGTTTGTTACATATGTATACATGTGCCATACTGGTGTGCTGCACCCATTAACTCGTCATTTACATTAGGTGTATCTCCTAATGCTATCCCTCCCCCTGCACTCCCCACAATAGGACCCAGTGTGTGATGATCCCCTTCCTGTGTCCAAGTGATCTCGTTGTTCAATGCCCACCTATGAGTGACAACATGCGGTATTTGGTTTTCTGTTCTTGCAATAGTTTACTGAGAATGATGGCTTCCAGCTTCATCCATGTCCCTACAAAGGACACGAACTTATCCTTTTTTATGGCTGCATAGTATTCCATGGTGTATATGTGCCACATATTCTTAATCCAGTCTGTCACTGATGGACATTTGGGTTGATTCCAAGTCTTTGCTATTGTGAATAGTGCCGCAATAAACATACATGTGCATGTGTCTTTATAGCAGCATGACTTATAATCCTTTGGGTACATCCCCAGTAATGGGATGGCTGGGTCAAATGGTATTTCTAGTTCTAGATCCTTGAGGAATCGCCACACTGTCTTCCACAATGGTTGAACTAGTTTACAGTCCCACCAACAGTGTAAAAGTGTTCCTATTTCCCCACATCCTCTCCAGCACCTGTTGTTTTCTGATTTTTTAATGATTGCCATTCTAACTGGTGTGAGATGGTATCTCATTGTGGTTTTGATTTACATTTCTCTTATGGTGAGTGATGATGAGCATTTTTTCATGTGTCTGTTGGCTGTATGAATGTCTTCTTTTGAGAAGTGTCTGTTCATACCCTTTGTCCACTTTTTGATGGGGTTGTTTGTTTTTTTCTTGTAAATTTGGTTGAGTTCTTTATAGGTTCTGGATATTAGCCCTTTGTCAGATGAGTAGATTGCAAAAATTTTCTCCCATTCTGTAGGTTGCCTGTTCACTCTGATGGTAGTTTCTTTTGCTGTGCAGAAACTCTTTCGTTTAATTAGATCCCATTTGTCAATTTTGGCTTTTGTTGTCATTGCTCTTGGTGTTTTAGAATGAAGTCCTTGCCCATGCCTATGTCCTGAATGATATTACCTAGGTTTTCTTCCAGGGTTTTTATGGTTTTAGGTGTAACATTTAAGTCTCTAATCCATCTTGAATTAATTTTCGTATAAGGAGTAAGGAAAGGATCCAGTTTCAGCTTTCTACTTATGGCTAGCCAATTTTCCCAGCACCATTTATTAAATAGGGAATCTTTTCTCTATTTCTTTTTCTTCTCAGGTTTGTCAAAGATCAGATGGCTGTAGATGTGTGGTATTATTTCTGAGGACTCTGTTCTGTTCCATTGGTCTATATCTCTGTTTTGGTATCAGTACCATGCTGTTTTGGTTACTGTAGCCTTGTAGTGTAGTTTGAAGTCAGGTAGCATGATGCCTCCAGCTTTGTTCTTTTGACTTAGGATTGTCTTGGCAATGCGGACTCTTTTTTGGTTCCATATGAACTTTAAAGCAGTTTTTTTCCAATTCGGTGAAGAAAGTCATTGGTAGCTTAATGGGAATGGCACTGAATCTATAAATTACCTTGGGCAGCATGGCCATTTTCACAGTATTGATTCTTCCTATCCATGAGCATGGTATGTTCTTCCGTTTGTTTGTGTCCTCTTTTATTTCACTGAGCAGTGGTTTGTAGTTCTCCTTAAAGAGGTCCTTTACATCCCTTGTAAGTTGGATTCCTAGGTATTTTGTTCTCGTTGAAGCTATTGTGAATGGGAGTTCATTCATGATTTGGCTCTTTGTTTGTCTGATACTGGTGTATAAGAATGCTTGTGATTTTTGCACATTGATTTTGTATCCTAAGACTTTGCTGAAGTTGCTTATCAGCTTCAGGAGATTTTGGGCTGCGAAAATGGGGTTTTCTAAATATACAATCATGTCATCTGCAAACGGGGGCAATTTGATTTCTTTTCCTAACTGAATACCCTTTATTTCTTTCTCTTGCCTGATTGCCCTAGCCAGAACTTCCAACACTATGTTGACTAGGAGTGGTGATAGAGGGCATCGCTGTGTTGTGCCAGTTTTCAAAGGGAATGTTTCCAGTTTTTGCCCATTCAATATGATATTGGCTGTGGGTTTGTCATAAATAGCTCTTATTATTTTGAGATACGTTCCATCAATACCGAATTTATTGAGTGTTTTTAGCATGAAGCGCTGTTGAATTTTGTCAAAGGCCTTTTCTGCATCTATTGAGATAATCATGTGGTTTTTGTCTTTGGTTCTGTTTATATGCTGGATTACATTTATTGATTTGTGTATGTTGAACCAGCCTTGCATCCCAGGGATGAAGCCCACTTGATAATGGTGGATAAGCTTTTTGATGTGCTGCTGGATTCGGTTTGCCAGTATTTTATTGAGGATTTTTGCATCGATGTTCATCAGGGATATTGGTCTAAAATTCTCTTTTTTTGTTGTATCTCTGCCAGGCTTTGGTATCAGGATGATGTTGGCCTCATAAAATGAGTTAAGGAGGATTTCCTCTTTTTCTATTGATTGGAATAGTTTCAGAAGGAATGGTACTAACTCCTCCTTGTACCTCTGGTAGAATTTGGCTGTGAATCCATCTGTTCCTGGACTTTTTTTGGTTGGTAGGCTATTAATTATTGCCTCAATTTCAGAACCTGTTATTGGTCTATTCAGGGATTCAACTTCTTCCTGGTTTAGTCTTGGGAGAGTGTAAGTATCCAGGAAATTATCCATTTCTTCTAGATTTTCTAGTTGATTTGCGTAGAGGTGTTTATAGTATTCTCTGATGGTAGTTTGTATTTCTGTGGGGTTGGTGGTGATATCCCCTTTATCATTTTTTATTGCATCTATTTGATTCTTCTCTCTTTTCTTCTTTATTAGTCTTGCTAGCAGTCTATCAATTTTGTTGATCTTTTCAAAAAAACAGCTCCTGGATTCATTGATTTTTTTGGAGGGTTTTTTGTGTCTCTATCTCCTTCAGTTCTACTTTGATCTCAGTTATTTCTTGCCTCCTGCTAGCTTTTGAATATGCTTGCTCTTGCTTCTCTAGTTCTTTTAATTGTGATGTTAGGGTGTCAATTTTAGATCTTTCCTGCTTTCTCCTGTGGGCATTTAGTGCTATAAATTTCCCTCTACACACTGCTTTAAATGTGTCCCAGAGATTCTGGTATGTTGTATCTTTGTTCTCATTGGTTTCAAAGAACATCTTTATTTCTGCCTTTATTTCATTAGTTACACAGTAGTCATTCAGGAGCAGGTTGTTCAGTTTCCATGTAGTTGAGCGGTTTTGAGTGAGTTTCTTAGTTCTGAGTTCTAGTTTGATTGCACTGTGGTCTGAGAGACAGTTTGTTATAATTTCTGTTCTTTTACATTTGCTGAGGAGTGCTTTACTTCCAATTATGTGGTCAGTTTTGGAATAAGTGCAATGTAGTGCTGAGAAGAATGCATATTCTGTTGATTTGGGGTGGAGAGTTCTGTAGACGTTTATTAGGTCCACTTGGTGCAGACTTGAGTTTAATTCCTGGATATCCTTTTTAACTTTCTTTCTCGTTGATCTGTCTGATGTTGACAGTGGGGTGTTAAAATCTCCCATTATTATTGTATGGGAGTCTAAGTCTCTTTGTAAGTCTCTAAGGACATGCTTTATGATTCTGGGTGCTCCTGCATTGGGTGCATATATATTTAGGATAGTTAGCTCTTCCTGATGAATTGATCCCTTTACCATTTTGTAATGGCCTTCTTTGTCTCTTTTGATCTTTGATGGTATAAAGTCTGTTTTATCAGAGACTAGGATTGCAACCCCTGCTTTTTTTTGTTTGTTTGTTTTCCATTTGCTTGGTAGATCTTCCTCCATCCCTTTATTTTGAGACTATGTGTGTCTCTGCATGTGAGATGGGTCTCCTGAATACAGCAGACTGATGGGTCTTGACTCTTTATCCAATTTGCCAGTCTGTGTCTCTTAATTGGACCATTTAATCCATTTACGTTTGAGGTTATTATTGTTATGTGTGAACTTGATCCTGTCATTATGATATTAGCTGGTTATTTTGCTCATTAGTTGATGCAGTTTCTTCCTAGCATCGATGGACTTTACATTTTGGCATGTTTTTGCAATGGCTGGTACCTGTTGTTCCTTTCCATGTTTAGTGCTTCCTTCAGGATCTCTTGTAGGGAGGCCTGGTGGTGACAAAATCTCTAAGCATTTGCTTGTCTGTGAAGGATTTTATTTCTCCTTCACTTATGAAACTTAGTTTGACTGGACATGAAATTCTAGGTTGAAAATTCTTTTCTTTAAGAATGTTGAATTTTGGCCCCTACTCTCTTCTGGCTTGGAGAGTTTCTGCCAAGAGATCTGCTGTTAGTCTGATGGGCTTCCCTTTGTGGGTAACCCATCCTTTCTCTCTGGCTGCCCTTAACATTTTTTCCTTCATTTCAACTTTGGTGAATCTGACAATTGTGTGTCTTGGAGTTGTTCTTCTCAAGTAGTATCTTTGTGGTGTTCTCTGTATTTCCTGAATTTGAATGTTGGCCTGCCTTACTAGGTTGGGGAAGTTCTCCTGGATGATATCCTGCAGAGTGTTTTCCAACTTGGTTCCATTTTCCTTGTCACTTTCAGGCACACCAATCAGACGTAGATTTGGTCTTTTCACGTAATCCCATATTTCTTGGAGACTTTGTTCATTTCTTTTTACTCTTTTTTCTCTACACTTTTCTTCTCACTTCATTTCATTCATGTGATCTTCAATCGCTGATACTCTTTCTTCCAGTTGATCGAATCGATTACTGAAGCTTGTGCATTTGTCATGTAGTTCTCATGTTATGGTTTTCATCTCTATCAGTTCTTTTAAGGATTTTTTTGCATTGGTTATTCTAGTTAGCCATTCGTCAAATCTTTTTTCAAGGTTTTTAGTTTCTTTGAGCTGGTTACATACTTCCTCCTTTAGCTCTGAGAAGTTTGATCAACTGAAGCCTTCTTCTCTCAACTCGTCAAAGTCATTCTCCATCCAGCTTTGTTCCGTTGCTGGCGATGAGCTGGGTTCCTTTGGAGGGGGAGATGTGCTCTGATTTTTTCAATTTCCAGCTCTTCTGCACTGCTTTTTCCCCATCTTTGTGGTTTTATCTGCCTTTGGTCTTTGATGATGGTGACGTACTGATGGGGTTTTGATGTGGGTGTCCTTTCTGTTTGTTAGTTTTCCTTCTAACAGTCAGGACCCTCAGCTGCAGGTCTGTTAGAGTTTGCTTGAGGTCCACTCTGGACGCTGTTTGCCTGGGTATCAGCAGCAGAGGCTGCAGAAGATAGAATATTGCTGAACAGCGAGTGTTGCTGTCTGATTCTTGCTCTGGAAGCTTCATCTCAGGGGTGTACCCAGCCATGTGAGGTGTAAGGTATTGGTCTGCACCTAGTGGGGGATGTCTCCCAGTTAGGCTACTCAGGGATCAGGGACCCACTTGAGCAGACAGTCTGTCCGTTCTCAGATCTCAACCTCCATGCTGGGAGATCCACTGCTCTCTTCAAAGCTGTCAGACAGGGACATTTACCTCTGCTGAGGTTTTCTGCTGCTTTTTGTTTAGCTATGCCCTGTCCCCAGAGGTGGAGTCTACAGAGGCAGGTAGGCCTCCTTGAGCTGTGGTGGGCTCCACCCAATTCGAGCTTCCCAGTGACTTTGTTTACCTACTTAAACCTCAGCAATGGCGGGCGCCCCTCCCCCAGCCTCGCTGCCACCTTGCAGTTAGATCTCCAACTACTGTGCTAGCAATGAGGGAGGCTCCGTGGGTGTGGGACCCTCCGGACCATGTGTGGGATATAATCTCCTGGTGTACCGTTTGCTAAGACCCTTGGTAAAGCACAGTATTAGGGTGGGAGTTACCCAATTTTCCAGGTGTTGTGTGTCTCAATTTCCTTTGGCTAGGAAAAGGGACTCCCTTCCCCCTTGCACTTCCCAGGTGAGGCGATGCCTTGCCCTGCTTCAGCTCTCCCTGGTTGGTCTGCACCCGCGGACCAGCACCAACTGTCTGACATGCCCCAGTGAGATGAACCCGGTACTTCAGTTGAAAATGCAGAAATCACCCATCTTCCGTGTCGCTCACGCTGGGAGCTGGAGGCTGGAGCTATTCCTATTCGGCCATCTTGGGTGTGCCTCTAAACCATGATCTGGATAGAATTTCTTTTTCTTTTTTTCTTATTTTCTTTTTTCCTTTCATTTGCCTATGGATGTTCAATTGCTCCAGTGTCATTTGTTGAAAGGGCAATCTTTCCTCCATTGAATTGCTTTTGCACCTTTGTCAAAAGTAAGTTGTCCATGCTTGTTAAATCTACTTCTGGGCACTGTGTTCTGTTCCATTGACCTATGTGTTCATCCCTCCATACAGCTTGATTACCATAGCTACACAGTAAGTCCTTAAATTGGGTATAGTGATTTCTCCTACTTTAGTCTTCTATCTCAGAATTGTTTTACCTAGTTTGGTTCGGTTGCCTTTCCAGATCAATTTAAGACTAATTTTGTTTGTATCTGCAAAATATCTTGTTGGGATTTTGTTAAGAATTGTGTTAAACCCATATGTCAATTTGGGAAGGATGAACATTTTTACCGTCTGAGACTGTAGATTTCTTTTTTTGAGTGGTTTTAAATTACTAATTCAATTTCCTTAATAGGTATAGGGCTACTCAAATTATCTGTTTTGTATTGGGTAAGTTCTGGTATTTGTTTTTCAAGGAATTGGTTCATTGCATCTAAGATATCAAACTGCTATGTGTAAAGTTACTTGTAGTATTCTCTTACTGTCCTTTTGATGTCTACAGAGTCCATAGTGATAACCCCTGTTTCATTCTTGATGTTGGCAATCTATATCTACTCTGTTTTCCTTTGCTAGTGTTGCTAGAGTTGTCAGTTTCATTGAACAGATATCCAAAGAACCAGTTTTTTTTTCATTGATTTTTTTCTATTGATTTTCTGTTTTCAGTTTCATCAGTTTATGCTCGTGTCTTTATTATTTTCTTTTCTTCTGCATGATTTAGGTTTATTTCACATTTCTATGTTTTTGAGGTGGGAGCTTCAATTATTGATTTAAGTCATTTCCTCTTTTCTACTGCATGCATTTAATGCTATAAATTCCCCTATCAGCACTGCTTTAGCTGTTTCCCATAGATTTTTGATATGTTGTATTTTCATTTTTATTCTCTTCAATGTCTTCAGTTTTATTGTCTTTGCCACTTCATCTCTGACTCATGGCTTATTTAAAGTTGTGCTGCTAACATTACAAATAATTGGTGATTTCTTGTTCTCTTCCTGTTGTTTTGTTTGTTTGTTTGTTTACTTAGAGTCCCTTGTGATCAGAAAACACATTCTGTATTATTTCAATTATGTTAAATTTTTTAGGTTTATTCTATGACTCAGAATATGGTCTATTTTGGCACATGTTCCATGTGCCCTTGAAAATAATGTGTATGTTGTGGTTAGTGGGTAGGGGGGAATTTCCCACAAACGTCTGTTAGATCTTGTTGGTTGATGATGGTGTCAAGTTTTTATATATCCTTGCCCATTCTCTGCCTTGTTTTATCAATTGTTCAGAGGAGATGGGTGTTGAAATCACCAAATGTAATTGTGAATTTGTCTCTTTCTGCTTTTAGTTCTATAAGTTTTGTGTCACATATTTTGCAGCTCTGTTGTTTGGTGAATACACATTTAGGATAGTTATTTCTTCTTTGTGGACTGATCCTTTTATCTCTGGCCGTTTTCTTTGGTCTGAAATTGATTTTATCTGATCTTAATACAGCCATTCCTGTTTATCTTTGTTTAATGTTTTTGTGATAGATCCTTTTTTCCATCGTTTTACTTTAAACCTGCCTACATCATACTCTTTGAAGTGAATTCCTTGTAGACAGCATATATTTGTGTCATTTTAAAAATCTATTATGCCATTCTCTGTCTTTTATTTGTTGCGATGAGACCACTTATAATCATGGTATTTTAGGACTTAAGTCTGCTTTTTATTTTCTGTTTGTTCTCTCTGTTTTTAACGTCTGCTTTCTTGTTCCTGCCTTCTTGTGCACTGCTTGAATAGTTTTTAGAATTCAATTTTGATTTATCTATAGTTTTTGAGAGTGCCTCCTTGTGTGGCTTTTTAAATGGTTGATCTAGATATTGCCTTATACGTACCTAAATTATCATAACAAGAGATGTTATTAATATTTTTGTCAATTCAAGTAAAATTTTACCTCCTTTTATATCCCTTTACCCTCTTCCATTTATAGTGTAATTATTTCAAATATTTCTTTTACATACATTTACAACCACATCATCATAATTTTTTGCTTCCAATGTCAAACTTAATACAGTAAACTCAACAGGAGAAAGAAAATCTATTGCATTTACTCATATTTCTGCTTACCATGTTCTTCCTTCCTGATGTTATTTCATCACCCAGTTATTAAGCATAGTAGCCATTGGTTATTTTTGCTGATCCTCTCCCTCCTCCCAACCTTCATCCTTGGAAAGACCTCAGTGTGTGTTGTTCTTCTCTATGTGTTCATGTGTTCTCATCATTTAGCTCCAACTTATAATTAAGAACATGCAGTATTTGGTTTTCTGTTCCTGTGTTATTTGCTAAGGAAAATGGCCTCCAGCTCCTTCCATGTCCTTGTAAAGGACATGATCTCATTCTTTGTTATGACTGCATAGTATTCCATGGTGCATATGTGCCATATTTTCCTTATTCATTCTGTCATTGATGGACATTTAAGTTGAGTCCATGTCTTTGCTATTGTGAATAGTGCTGCAATGAACATACGCACGCATGTGTTTTTATAATAGAATGATCTATATTCCTTTGGGCATATACCCAGTAATGGGATGCTGGGGCTGAATGGTATTTCTGTCTTTAGGTCTTTGAGGAACTGAACAGACACTTTTCTTTTTTTTTTTTTTTTTTTTTTTTTGAGACGGAGTCTTGCTCTGTCTCCTGGGCTGGAGTGCAGTGGCCCGATCTCAGCTCACTGCAAGCCCCGCCTCCCGGGTTTACACCATTCTCCTGCCTCAGCCTCCGGAGTAGCTGGGACTACAGGTGCCCGCCACCTCTCCCGGCTAGTTTTTTTGTATTTTTAGTAGAGACGGGGTTTCGCCGCGTTAGCTAGGATGGTCTCGATCTCCTGACCTCATGATCTGCCCGTCTCGGCCTCCCAAAGTGCTGGGATTACAGGCTTGAGCCACCGTGCCCGGCCTCTGAACAGACACTTTTCAAAGGAAGACATACATGCGGTCAACAATCATATGAAAAAAAGCTCAACATCACTGATCATTAGAGAAATGCAAATCAAAAATGCAATGAGATACCATCTAACACCAGTCAGAATGGCTATTACTAAAAATTCAAAAAATAAAAGATGTTGACAAGGTTGTGGAGAAAAAGGAACACTTATACACTGTTGGTGGGAAGGATTTTCTAGAAGTGTTGCAGTACATTGGTCCAGGAACATGAAAATGCATCAGAGCCATGGTGCATCTCCTGGCTGCACTCAATCCTGATTCCACCATTTCCAGCCCATATGACCTCAAGCACATGGCCCGACCTTGCCGTGCCTCAGTTTATACTCATCTGTAATATGAAGAAAATAGGGGTGTTATGAAGATTAGGTGGGCTAATTTGTATAAGCACTTAGAATAGTATGTGACATATGATAAATGGAATATATGAGATTGCTAAATTTAAAAACACCCTAACCCAAACTCCAAATTAGAATTTCTTGGAGCAACACTTGGAAATCTGCATTTTTCTTTTAGAGATGGAGTCTCCCTGTGTTACCCAGGCTGGAGTGCAGTGGTACAACCATAGCTCACTGCAGCCTTATACTCCTGGGCTTAAGCTATCTGTCCTCCTCAGCCTCTGTCAAGCAGCTGGAACTACAGGCACTCGTTACCATACTTGGCTAATTTTAAAAAAATTATTTAGAGATAGTCTCCCCGGGTTGCCCAGATGGAAATCTGTATTTTAATCTTATGGTTACTCAGGAAGGGGAGCTGCTGTATTAGCCTACCCTGCCCCATCCCTCAGAGTAAGCCAATTATTCAAGCACTCCACAGGTGTTTTTGCTTTTGCTTTCATTGTGTTTTCCAGAGAAAGCCTTTGTGTTTCTGTGTTGTAACTCTGTCAACATTTTCCTTTCCAGACTAATAAATTTTCTCACAAGCTAGCTCAACCTTTGTTGGCTGTAAATTTACCTTTTTTTAAAATGCCTAAAATTGATGCTTTATAAGAGAAAGATCAACAAGAATTATCCACATGTCCATGGTGTGCACTCATTCATTTGTTCATTCACTCATCCAACAACTATTTAATGAATCACAGTCTTTGTGTGTGTGTGTGTGTGTGTGTGTGTGTGTGTGTGTGTGTGTGTGTCTTGGTCTTGGCCTACATGAAATCCATCTTTTAGTGGGAGAGATAGATATATAAACAGTGAGTCACAACACAGGATGGTAAGTGCTATAATTGAAAAACAAGGAAGCATTATGATAACAGAGGTATAGTGTGTATGTAGGATGGGGGGAGTTACATTCATTTCTAGAGGAGGTAAAGTCTTTAGTAGCAAATGGAAATCAACCAGGCAAATGTACCAGTAAGATACAGGGAAAAACAGACATTCCAGGCAGCCAAAGATAATCCTTTATTCAGAAAACTACTCAACCTTAACTTTTCCTGCTATGGGTTAACAGAAAAACCATACTCCATCCCTTGATTCAGCAACTGCAATGCAGGACACAAGGAGGCTGGAATCAAAGATGCAATAATAGCTGGTACTTGAGAAAACAGTAATCCTGTCTCAAAGTCCATTCATGGTACAGAAAGAAGCATGGTTCAGGTAGCTGCAGTCATACACCAAGATCATTAACATCCCAGATTTTGGAGCCAGGCAGACACTGAGTTCAGATCCTGACTCTCCCACATACTGGCTGTGTAAACTTGTACCAATGTTACAAAATACCAGAGTTTCAGTCTAGGGGCCA
Organism: Piliocolobus tephrosceles; assembly: GCF_002776525.5. Lineage (NCBI taxonomy): Eukaryota > Metazoa > Chordata > Mammalia > Primates > Cercopithecidae > Piliocolobus > Piliocolobus tephrosceles. The sequence goes on along the minus strand of NC_045450.1, from coordinate 24,657,451 downwards.
TTGTTCAATGCCAATCACTAAGACAAAAACTATTGCTAGGGGAGAAGGCTTTATTTGGGTAATGTCAGTGAGAAAAATAAGAGACAAACCTCAAATCCTTCTCTCTCTTTCTCTCAACTAAAGATAAAGGTTTTTACACTGCGGAAGGAAAACAGGGAGGGTGAGGAAGAGTAGTTGGTCAACAGGCTGCAGGAGGTTGAATGAGGGGTCTAGTGTCTCACTGTAACCATAGGGAGGGATAAGGAAGAGGAGTTGGTCAACAGGCAGCAGGTGCACCACTTGCTGAATGCCTAAGAAATGTAAGTTTCTTAGGCTTCAGTTCTTTGGGCATCCGACTTGTTGGAAAATTTCGCCAATTTCAGTAACGCTTGTAACGTTTTGAAGTTTTAGCTCAGAGCCTGCATGTAGTTTTTTGTTGTTGTTGTTGTTAAAGAGTAGTTGTTGAACAGCGTGATAATGGTGGATCTAGGTTTGATAATGGTGGTACTAGGTATTTCTTGTTTCTTTGTTTTTTGTGTTTTTTTTTTTTTGCTTCATCTTATTTTTTGTTTATGATCAAAGTAATAAATGTAATACAAGTCCATTAACAAGTAAGAAAATACCAGATGTTTATATTGCTCCTTGGCTCTTTTACCTGGCCACAGCAGGTACTTCTACAGCACTCTCAGGACTCCACTGACACAGCTTAAAACGATTAATGTAGAAAAATGAGGCCATTGTGATCATCTCAAGAAGGCCCTGAAGTCTCTTCTGTTAATTCCTCCCTCTCTACTGCCCTATTAGGATGAGGTGGTTTGACTAAGAGCCATATGATGGGACTTATTTAGGAGGTAATCATCCTTCTATGCCAGTGTCTGATCCTGGTTCATGGATGAGGAGTTTCTAGGGATTGGGCAGAATGTGAAGACACTGCCTGACCTGTCTTCATCAACCCTTCAAAGCAAGGCAAATCTTTCCCTACCTGGTCCTGAAGGATGCATAAGCCCTTTTTAGAGCTTCTAAAACACCAGCAGTTTATGAACTGTGGTCTTGGAGGCTACTGATTGCCATCATTTGTTGCTCTTCACATCTGCTCTGTTCATATGTATGCCACACAACATGCAAAATATTAGGTTGTGTCAGAGTAGCAAAATCCTCTCAATGAACTGATACTCAACTGTCCATTGAATGCCTACCATGTTCCATTTTCTTAATGAATAAGTGGTACTGGATGGGAGTTAACCAAAGGCAATAAACGTTTCGGGAAAATAACATGTAAATATCATAGAGGAAGTGTAGCATGAAGGTCAGGGTTGAGGACTAGAAACAGGGCATTTGGTTCCATTTCTAGCTCAGCTGCTCACTACCTCCATGTGGGTCATTTTCCTGATCTATAAGCAGAAACCATATTATTACCAAACATAATAGTATATAGTTCACAAGGATCTTGTAAAGATCAAATGAAGCTCATTTTTACTTCACATTTGATTTTTATAAGCTCTATTTGGGAATTCCTTGACACAAGAGATCCCAGACAGTGATGCACTAGCTTCCTGTACAAGGGTTTTAGCAACAGGGACACTAATGGGTTCCTGAGTCTTGAGCTCAGGGAGCAGAGAAAAAAAGGCAAGAAATTACAGAAAGTCGGAGGAAAACACCTTGGAGTCTATTAAGTAGTTCCCACATATCGCAATGAAATAGATATTTGGAAAAACAAGAAATCAATGTGCTGACTGAATCACTCAATAGGTTCACTCACTTATTAGTGCATGGCTTTGGCTCTTGGCATTTGGTAGAGAATGGATTTTTATTGCTTAATTCCCTGTAAGTGAAGGGCTAGTGAATTGTAAAATCCTGTTGCTTAATATGTAACATTAAGTATTGAACTAGCAAAAGAAAAAAAATCAATTTCAGGTTTGGTTGCTTTTCTCCGGGAATTGAGAGTAAAGCACCATTATTGCTCTTCTCTTTAATCCATAAAACACCATGTGCGAGACTCCTTAGCAAACATGTTTGCAATCTGAGAGCACAATCCCCATGCAAAGCCTTACATTCTTCATGCAATGAAGATCCTCAGATCCTACATGGACTCACTCAAGACCTAGTCCAGTGGCTGCTGTGGGTGAATGAGAGTCCTGGAGAAGATCCGTTCCTCAGTGCGGACATGCAAAGAATCCACAACTTTGGAGTGGCTCCAGCTTCTCAGGACTTTTCTTTGTGCATTATACCCTTGCCTTCCCCAATCCCATGTTAACTGCATGCTCAACCACCTCCTCAGGCACAAGACCCTTACCTACACCTGCAGTAGTCTCTACAATTAGTTTTTCTTCCATAGACCTTGTGTTGGTTATATTAGGAATGAGTCAGACTCCTGCCTGCCCACGAATCTGCAAAATATATTATCAAAGTAATAAATGTAATACAAGTTCATTAACAGGTTAAAAAAACACCAACTGTTTATGTTGCTCTTTGGTCCTTTCACCTGGTCACGGCAGGTTTTTGCCTTCTGTAGCAACCCAGTTCACTCATCTTGGTTTCTTATTCAGCAATCCATGTTGGGAAAAGGCAGAAATTATTATTTTATGATACCTTATTTTCAATTATTTAAATTGTTATAAACTCTACAATTAATCACTACTTTACTATTGACTTTTCAAAGAAAATATACAGCAATGGTTTGGGAGCGAAAGAAAATATACCAAAGGCTAAATTTAATCAGAACGTTGTGTGCTCTGGACCATGAATTCCCTCAACCCAAGGGTTCTTTCTCTTCTACTATGAATAGCTCAATTTTCCCCTCTTCCTGAAGTATCTCTTCTATAAGTACACTGATTAAGTCCATTACTGAGACATTTTATTACCCTAGGTCTCTTTTTAAAATTATGCGTACAATTACTAAGTTAGCACAACGGTATTCCTGCTTGTGCTAGTCTGTTCTATTGAATCTGTCTCTTTCTTCCTTCTCCAAAAATTATTTAGGTTCTGAATACTAGGCACTGTGTTTGAAAGACGAGCCAGAATGTAATTTTTTATTTTGAGAGATTCACAACAAGTGGAACAGATGGACAGAATATTAGGGAATTGGAATATAGCATGGTAAGCACCATAGGATTGGAACCCAGAAAAGGAGTCTTCAACTCTACCCTAGGATGAGCAGAGAAAGAAGGCTTTCCTGAGGAGGTGAAATGTGAGGTGGATCTTGACAGATGAAGAGGAGGAGAAAATGAATTCCAGGCTGAGAGGAAGTTCTTAAGGAACATTAGACACATTCAAGAGATTGCGAGTAGGTTTTCATAATACATGATCTAGAAATCGACAGACAGGAGACAAGGCAAGTGGGTAGAGCCCTGCTCAGGAAGGGGCTCATTCTCGACAGTGAGGTTGTTCTTGATCCTGCCAGTGTTAGGGGAATTTTGTAGGTTCCTAAGCTGGGAATAAACATGTTTTGATTTGCTTTTAAGAAAGTTCTCTCTGGCAGTGATGATTAGATTGGGGAGAGGCTGGAAGAGGTGGACAAGGCAATAATTAAGGTTCATTTGAACCAGGATATAGCAGTAGGTATAGAGGGAAGGGATGGATTTGAGGCGAATTTAGGAGGGAGAGCATCCTCTGGTTGTGTAGACACTGCCCTATTTTTGGCTGTCCTCACTCTGCACGTAAATTGCCGCATCAGCCTCCCTGGGTGTCTCTCTGCTTCCCTTCCCCTCGAATCTGTCTTCTGCCAGTAAGGCCATGGTAAGAATCAGTATGGATCCAGCTGTTCAAATGCTTTAAAAAACGTACTCCCTATTAACCACAGCAGTGGTTCTTAAGGAGGTGAATGGGGGATTGTGTCCCCAAGGTTACATTTCACAGTGTCTGGAGATATTTTTGGTTCTTACAACTGGCTGGGAAGGTGAGGGGAGAGGGTTGCTACTGGCATCTAATGGAGATGCTGCTAAACATCCTATCATGCATAGACCCAAAACGTCAACGAGGCTGAGTCTGAGATACCCTGAGATACCGTATAAAAACCCAAGCTTCTCAGTATGCCATGATACAGTCCCAAATTACTTTTTTTTCTCTCCAGTCTCATTTAATTTTAAGACACTTTTTTTTCATATCTTTGTGCCTTTGCACGTGCTGTTTGCTTTTCTTGGAATGACTTACTTCTCTACCTGAGGAATGTTTTCTGTCCTTGCAAGCTCTGTTTCAAATAGCCTCCTACATTAGGCCATTCTCATATTGCTATAAAGAAATACCTGGAATAGAAAAAGGGGAGAAGCCCTATAAAGGAATAGCCTAGAATTCTTTGTCTCCTCCCTCTCCTCTGTCAAGATCCATCTCACATTTCACCTCCTCAGGAAAGTCTTCTTTCTCTGCCCATCCTAGGGCAGAGTTATAGATTTCTTTTCTGGATTCCAATCCGATGGTGCTCGTGACACTATATTCCAATGTGCTAATATTCTGTCTATCTGTTCCACTTGTGAATCTCTCAAAATCACAAATTGCATTCTGGCTCATATTTCAAACTCAGTGCCTAGCACACAGAACTTAAATAATTTTTGGAGAAGGAAGTGAAGGAAGAAAGAGACAGATTCAATAGGATGGACTAGCATGAGCAGAAATATGAATATACTAAATTAGTTAGCCTTAGACTGGGTGATTTATAAAGAGAAGAGGTTTAATTGGTTCACGGTTCTGAGGCTGTACAGGAGCATGATGTTGGCATCTGCTCGGCTTCTGGGGATGCCTTGGGAAATTTATAATCATGGAGAAAGTTAAAGGGGGAGAAGGCATGTCACATGGCCAGAGCAGGAGCAAGAGAGCTAGAAGGGGGCTGCTACAGATTTAAAAGACCAAATCTCAGGAGAACTCACTATCATGAGGACAGTAGCAAGAGGATGGTGCTAAATCATCATGGAAATCCACCCCCATGATCCAATCACCTCCCATCGGGCCCCATCCCCAACACTGGGAATTACATTTCAACTTGAGATTTGGGCAGGGACAATATCCAAACTAACTCTCTTGTTGGGTCTTTCCTGTTTTACCCAGGCAGTGTTCATATCTACCTCCCTAAACTCTTTGGAATTGACCTATCATCAGGTTTCTCTTCTCTATTTCCTATTTTTTTAATTATATTTTTCAGATGACAAAAAATACTTTGCTTGAAATAATACAAAATAGAAAGCTCTGTATATAAAAAACCATGATTACCCTGGTAACCTACCCACCTTTTCTCCTTCTTACCTTCACTTCTAAAATGAACAATCTAGGATGTTTATAATTTTTCTTCTAAGTTATATAACCATACATTGGCCTATGTACCTGTACTCACACACAGGGTTTTCTTTACTGCTCATTTACGCATTACTATGCAACATGGCCTTTGTGCTTGACAGTCTATCATGGTTTCTCTATAAGTCAATAGATACAAATCTAGTCCTTTTTCTAATTTATTTATAGATACGTATGCATATTTCCATTGTGATCTAATGAGTATATATTTTGTTTTTCTCCGCATAGAAAGAAGGAATATATTATTCATATATAGAAGTTCCTGGCATGGAGCTTCTGAAACTCTTGTAATTTCCTGAGTAATAGGTGTGAAAGGATCATTTTTGGTTACTCATAATGAGCTCCTTTCTCAATAAACCCAAGTTTATGCTAATGAATTGGCTTATGGAGAATGGGGGCTGGTCACCAGGAGAACCAACCATGTGATCAGAGGGTTTGAACTTTCAGCCCCCTCCCTTGACTTCTGAGGGGAGGGAGGCTGGAGATTGAGTTCAATCACCAGTGGCCAATGGTTTAATAAATCATGCCTATGTAATGGAACCTGTGCAAAAACCCTAAACTACAGAGTTAAGGAGCTTTCAGATTGGTAAACACATTCCCATGCCACGAGGGTGGCATACATATAACTCCAGGGAGACAGAAGCTTCTGAGCTTGGGACCCTTCCAGACCTTGCCCTGTGTACCTCTTCATCTGGCTTCATTTGTATTCTGTATAATAATTTTAATAATAAACTGCTAATAGTAAACTGTTTTCCCTGGGTTCTGTGAGGTGTTATAGCAAATTATCAAGCCCGAGAAGAGGGTCATAGAAACCCACAATTTGTAGCCAAGTCAGACAGACATGTGGATATCCTAGGGACTACTTGAAATTGGTATCTGAGGTCGGGGGCAGCCTTGTGAGATTGAGCCTTTAATTTGCAGGGTCTGTGCTAGCTCAGGTAATTGGTGTCAAATTGAATTTAATTGTAGGACACCCGGTTGGTGTCTGCAGAGAATTAAATTGCTTGGTGTAGAAAACCCACACATTTAGTGTCAGAAGTGTTTTGAGTAGATGAAGAAGACTTTTATTTTACTATAATAAACAAATAAGGGATCATATCATAGGTGGTGAGTTTTATTTTTCTATTACAGTGTTTTTCTTGCCCCACTTCCAAATCCAATAGCCAATTAACTGTGCTAACAAAACAGTTGTAAGTTCTTCTCTGTTTTTCTTCATTTTCATGTAACTATTTGCAAATTTATGCATACCCATGCATACCCACACATTTTTGTCATTGTTAGCTTCACAAAAATGGTATATCAAATATATTTCTTTACCTTTCTTTTCTTATTCAACAATACCTCATAGAAATCCTTCTAACGGTTACAGCTATAATTCATTCTTTAAAGTGGTTTCAAACTATTCCGTTACATGGATTTTTCAAGCCTGTCTTTGTCATCGGCATTTATTTTTGCTACTACAAGCAATGCTGCAATGAACATCCTGGTATATGTCTCCTACTATATTGATGCTTTTATTACTATGAGTTGGATTCCCAGAAGTGGAATTGCTGGGTTGAACAGCATGTGTACTTTTAATTTTAAGAGCTATTGCCATTTTACTTCCAAAAAGACTATAAAAATTTATACTTTCTCCAGTAACTTTTGAGACAACATTTTTTCCATTATGCCGAGCAGGAATAAGTTTTATAATTTTCAATTTTCTCCAAACTCTTGAAATTAAAGTCATATTTTGTCACTGCATTTTTTTTCTATTTTTGATGTTAAAATTTTTGTGGATACATAATAGGTACATATTTGTGAGGTACAAGAGCTGTTTTGATACAAGCATGCAATGTGAAATAATCACATCATAAAGAATAGGATATCAATTCCCTCAAATATTTATATTTTGTATTACAAACAATCCAATTACACCATTGTAGTTATTTTAAAATGCACAATTAAGTTATTTTTGACTGTAGTCACCCTGTTATGCAATCACTATTTTATTCATTCTTTCTATTATTTGTGTGGCCATTAACCATCCCGCCTACCTCCAAACCTCCCACTACTCTTCCCAGCCTCCTTCTCCTCTCTATGTCCAGGCAATTGTTTTAAATTTTAGATCCAATAAATAATTAAAAACATGTGATGCTTGTTTTTTTTTTATGCCTGGCTTATTGATCTCCAGTTCCATTTATGTTGTTGCAAATGACAGGATTCCCTTCTGTTTTATGACTGAATAGTACTCCATTGCATATACATACCACATTTTCCTTACCCATTTATCTGATGATGGACGTGTAGGTTGCTTCCAAATCATAGATTATCGTAAACAGTGCTGCAGCAAACAAGAAAGTGCAGATATCTCTTTAATATACTGATTTTCTTTCTTTGGGGTCTATACCTAGCAGTGGGATTGCTGGATCATATGGTAGCTCTATTTTCAGTTTTCTGAGGAAACTCCAAACTATTCTCCGTAGTGGTTGTACTAATTTACATTCCCACCAACAGTGTACAAGAGTACCCTTTTCTCCACATCTTTGCCAGCATTTGTTATTTCTGTCCTTTGGATAAGCCATTTAAACTCATTATAGTTTTGATTTGCATTTCCCTGATGATCAGCGATGTTGATAATCAGATATGCCTGTTTGCCATTTGTATGTCTTCTTTTGAAAAATGTCTATTCCAATGTTTTGCCCATTTTTTATTGGATTATTGGATTTTTTTTCCTATAGAGCTGTTTGAGTTCCTCATATATTCAAGTTATTAATCCCTAGTCAGAAAGGTAATTTGTAAATATTTTCTCCCCTTCTGGGGGTTGTCTTTTCACTGTGTTGATTGTTTTCTTTTCTGTGCAGAAGCTTTCTAACTTGATGTGATCCAATTTGTTCATTTTTGCTTTGGTTGCCTGTGCTTGTGGGGTATTGTTCAAAAATCTTTTGCTCAGACCAATGTCCTGGATATTTTCCCCAGTGTTTTCTTGTAGTAGTTTCATAGTTTGAGGTCTTAGCTTTAAGTCTTTAATCCATTTTGATTTTATTTTTGTATATGATGAAAGACAGGGATATGGATATCCAGTTTCCTCAGCACCATTTATTGAAGAGACTGTCCTTGCCCCTGTGTGTGTTTTTGGCACCTGTGTTAAAAATGAGTTCACTGTTGGTGTGTGGATTTATTTCTTGGTTCTCTATTCTGTTCCATTGGTCTATGTGCCTGTTTTCATGCCAGTACCATGCTGTTTTGGTAACTACAGCTCTGCAGTATAATTTGAAGTCAGGTAATGTGATTCTTCCAGTTTTGTTTTTTTTGCTCAGGATAGCTTTGGCTATTCTGGGTCTTTTGTGGTTTCATAAAAATTTTAGAATTTTTTTAAATTTCTGTGAAGAATGTCATTGATACTTTGATAGAGATTACACTGAATCTGTAGATTGCTTTGGGGAGTATAGACATTTTAACAATACCAGTTATTCTATTACACAAACATTGAATTTTTTTCCATTTTTTTGGTGTCCTCTTCAGTTTCATCAGTGTTTTGTCATTTTCGTTATAGAATTTTTTTTCTTTGGTTAATTCCTATGTTTTCAATTTTATTTTTGGCTTTTGTAAATGGAATTACTTTTTCACTTATTTTTTAGATTGTTCACAGTTGGCATATATGCTACTAATTTTTTGTGTGTTGATTTTGTATCCTGCAACTTTACTAAATTTATCAGTTCTAATAGTTTATTTTTTGGAGTCTGTGGGTTTTTCCAAATATAAGATCATGTCATCTGAAAACAAGAATAATTTCACCTTTCCTTTCCAATGTGGATGCCCTTTATTTCTTTCTGTTCTCTGATTGCCCTAGCTAGCACTTACAGTACTATGTTGAATAACAGTGGTGGAAGTGGGCATCCTTGTTGTGTTCTAGATCTTAGAGGAAAGGCTTTTGGATTCCCCCATTTGGTATAATACTAGCTGTGGGTATGTCATATATGGCTTTTATTATATTGGGCTATGTTCCTTCCATAACCTTTTTAGGGTTTTGATCATGAAGGGATGTTGAATTTTATCAAATGCCTTTTTGGCATCAATTGAAATGATGATATGAATTTTATCCTTCATTCTGTTGCTATGATGTATCACATTGATTGATTTGCATATGTTGAACCATCCTTGCATCCCAGAAATAAATCCCACTTGGTTATGATGAATGACATTCCTAATGTATTGTTGAATTTGGTTTGCTAGTATTTCATTGAGGATTTTTGTGCCAATATTCATGAAGGATATTGGTCTGCAGTTTTCTGTTTTTGATGTGTGTTTAGTTTTGGTATCAGGATAATACTAGCTGTGTAGAATTAATTTGAAACTATTTCCTTCTCCTCTATTGTTTCAGAATAGGTTGAGTAGGATTGGTATTAGTTCTTCTTTAAATGTGTGGTAGAATTCAGCAGTGAAGACTTAGGATCCTGGACTTTTCTTTATTGGGACACTTTTTATTATGGCTTCAATCTTGTTATCAGTCTGTTCACGTTTTTTATTTCTTCGTGGTTCAATCTTTGTAGCTTGTATGTGTCTAGAAATTTGTTCATTTCTTCTAGATTGCCCAATTTATTGGTATATAGTTGCTCATGGTAGCCACTAATGACCCTTTGAATTTCTGCAGTATCAGCTGTAATGTCTCCTTTGTCATTTCCAATTTTATTTATTTGTACCCTCTCTTTTTCTGTTAGTTAGAATGCCTAAAGGTTTTCCAATTTTGTTTAACTTCTTAAAAAGACAACTTTTGTTTCATTGATCTTCTGTACTTTTTTGTTTTAAATTCATTTATTTCTGCTCTTATCTTTATTATTTTTTTCTACTAATTTTGCATTTGGTTTGCTGTCTCTTTTCTAGTTTTTTAAAATGCACTGTTAGATTGTTTATTTGAAGGTTTTTTCTCTTTTTTGACATAGACCCTTATAGCTATAATCTTCCCTCTTAGTACTGCTTTTACTGTATCCCATAGGTTTCGATATGTTCTGTTTTCATTACGACTTCTTTCAAGAAATTTTTCAATTTCTTTCTTAATTTCTTCATTGACCCACCGGTCATTCAGGAGCATATTGTTTAAGTTCCATGTATTTGTAGAGTTTTCTAAATTCCTCTTGTTATTAATTTCAAGTTTTGTTACACTGTGGTCAGAGAAGATGCTTGATATTATTTCAATTATTTTGAATGTTTTAAAACTTATTTTGTGACCTAACATATAGTCTATCCTTGAGAATGATCCATGTACTGAGGAAAAGAATATGTATTCTGCAACTCTTGGATAAAATGTTCTGTAAATATCTATTGGATCCATTTGGTCTATATTTCTGATAACACCTGCAGTTTTTTTGTCTGGAAGATCTGTTCAATGCTGTAAGTGGGATGTGGAAATCTCCAGCTATTATTGTATTGGGACCTGTATCTCTTTGTAGCTCAAATAATATTTCCTTTATATATCTGAGTGCTCCAGTGTGGGTACATATATATTTAAAATTGTTATATACTTTTCTGAATTGACCCCCTTATGATTATATAGTGATCTTCTTGGTCTCTTCTTATAGTTTTTGTCTTGAAATCTATTGTGTCTGATATAACAACTCCTGTCTGTTCTTTTTTGGTTTCTGTTGGCATGGAATATTTTTCTCCACCCCTTTATTTTTAGTCTATGTATTCCTTTATAGGTGAAGTGTGTTTCTTATAGACAACAGATTAATGGGTTTTGTATTTTCATCCATTCAGCCACTCTATGTGTTTTTATGGGATAGTTTAGTCTATTTACATTCAATGTTATTATTCATAGGTATGGACTTACTCCTGCCATTTTGTTGTTTGTTATCTGGTTATTTTCTGGTGTTCTCTTTCTTTCTTTCCTTCCTGTCTTCCTTTAGTGAAGGTGATTTTCTCTGGTGATATGATTTACTTTCTTGCTTTTTATTTTTTGAGTATTCATTGTATGTTTTTTTTTTTTTTTGACTTGAGGTTACCATTAGGCTGGCAAATACTATCTTATAAAACATTGTTTTAACCTAATATGAACTTAACACTGTTTGCAAAAACAAAGCAACAAAAAGAAAACTAATAAAAATTCTAAATTAACTTTATCCTCCTGCTTTTTAACTTCGTTGTTTCTATTTATATCTTATTGTACTATCTGTGCCTTGAAAAGTTGTTGTAGTTATTATTTTTGATTGGTTTATCATTTAGTCTTTCTACTTAGGATAAGAGTAGCTTACACACCACAGTTACAGTGTCGCAATATTCTATGTTTTCTGTGTACATACTATTACCAGTGACCTTCATGTGATTACTTATTGCTCATTAACATCCTTTTCTTTCTGATTGAAGTACTCCCTTTAGCATTTCTTGTAGGACAGGTCTGGTGTTGATAAATCCCTCAGGTTTTGTTTTGTCTGGGAATGTCTTTATTTCTCCAGGATATTTTTCTCCAGGATATTTTTGCCACATATACTATTCTAGGGTAAAAGTTTTTCTTTTTTTTTTCTTCAGCACTTTAAATATGTCATGCCACACTCTCCTGGCCTGTAAGGTATCCACTGAAAAGTCTGCTGTGGTCAGACATATTAAAGCTCCATTTGATGTTATTTGTTTCTTTTCTCTTGTTGCTTTTTAGCATCTTTTCTTTATATTTGATATCTGGAAATTTGATTACTAAATGCCTTAAGATAGTCCTCTTTGGGTTAAATCTTCTTGCTTTTCTATAACTTTCTTTTATTTGGATATTGATACCTTTCTCTAAGTTTGAGATGTTCTCTGTTATTATCCTTTTGAATAAACTTTCTACCTCTATCTCTTTCTCTACCTCCTCTTTAAGGAAAATTGCTCTTAGATTTGCCCTTTCGAGTTTGTTTTCTAGATCCAGTAGGTGTGCTCTGTTGTTGTTTTTTTTTTTCTTTTTTCTTTTGTCTCCTCTGAATGTGTATTTTTAAATAGCCTCTCTTTAAGCTCACTAACTCTTCTGCTTGATCAGTTCTGCTATTAAAAGACTCAAATGCATTCTTCAGTATGCCAATTGCATCTTTCAACTCCAGAATTTTGCTTGATTCTTTTTAATTATTTCAATCTCTGTTAAATTTATCTTATACAATTCTGAATTCCTTCTGTGTTATCTTTAATTTCTTTGAGTTTCCCCAACACAGCTATTTTGAATTCTCTGTCTGAAAGGTCACATATGTCTGTTTCTCCAGGATTGGTCCGTGGTGGCTTATTTAGTTCATGTGAGAAGTTATGTTTTCCTGGATGGTGTTGCTGCTAGTAGATGTTCTTTGCTGTCTGGGCATTGATGAGTTTGATATTTATTATAGTCTTCACTATCTGAGCTTGTTTGTGCCTGTCCTTCTTGGGAAGGTTTTCCAGGTATTTGAAAGGCCTTGGGTGTTGTGATCTAAGCTGTAACTGTTTTATGAGCACACCCAACCCCAATAATGCTGTGGTTTTTGCAGGTTCTTAGAGGTACCACCTTGATGGTCTTGGACAAGATCTGGGATAATTCTCTGAATTACCAGGCCGAGCCTCTTGTTCTCTTCCCTTACTTTCTCCCAAACAAACGAAGTCTCTCTCTCTGTTCTGAGCCACCTAAAACCGGGGATGGAGTGACACAAGCACCCCTGTGGCCACCACCACTATGACTGTGCTGGGTCAGACCTGAAGCCAGCGCAGCACTAGGTCTCACCCAAGTCCTGCTATAACCACTCCCTGGCAACTACCTATGTTTGCTCAAGGCCCTGGGTCTCTATAATCAGCAGGTGGCAAAGCCAGACAGGCATGCATCCTTCCCTTCAGAGTGGCAAGTTCCCTCAGGCCCCAGGTAGTCCAGAGGTGCCACCCAGGAGTCAGGGACTAGAGTCAAAATCCTTAGAAGTCTACCTGGTATTCTATTATACTGCAGCTGAGCTGGCACTTAACACACAAGATGCAATTGTTCCCACTCTTCCCTTCCCTTTCCAAAGGCAGAGGAGCCTAACCCATAGCCACTGCCACCACAAGCCTGGGGAGTTCTGCCAGACTACTGTTGATATTCCCTTAAGGTCTAAGGGCTCCTAAGACAACTTGTGAAGAATGCTACCTGGCTGGGACCCACCCTTCAAGGCAGTGGGCTCCCTTCTGGCCCAGGGTAGGTTCAGAGATGCCATCTAAGTCAAGTCCTATAATCAGGCACTCCAGAAGCCTGCTTGGTGCTCTACCCCACTGTGACCATGCTTGTGCGTGAGAGTAAAGACCAAGTTCCCTTACTTTTCCCTCTGTTTTTCTCAAGTGGAAGGATTTTTGCCCAAAAGCCACAACTGCTAGCAATGTGCTGAATCACCTGAAGCCAGCAAGTCTCAGAGACTCACCCAAGGCCCTCGATGTAGTACCTGGGTGTTGCTGCTGGTTTTTCAGGGACCAAGGGCTCTTCAGTTAGCAGGTGATAAATGCTGCCAGGACTGGGGCCTTCCCTTCAAGGCAGTGGGTTTTCTTCTGAGTGTATCCAGAAATGTTGTCTAGGAGCTAGGGCATAGAACAGGGGCCTCACAACTCTGACCAGTGCCCTATCCTGCCATGGCTGAGTTGGTATCTAAGATGCAAAACAAAGTCTTTCCCCCACTCTTCCCTCTCCTCTTCTCATGTGGAAGGAAGGGGTCTGTTTTGGAGCTGCAAGCTATGCAGCCTGGGGTTAGGGGAGGGGTGATGCCAGCACTCCCTTAACCACCCCAGCTGCTGTCTCAGTAGGTTGCATGCTCTCCCACTCCACTTTCTTTGAGCCCAGTTCAGCCCTAGGACTCACCTTAGAGTTACAGTCCTTATGACCTAGACTGCCTTTCCGGTTTGCTTAGAGACACAGAGTACCGTAGCCTGCAGTGGTGAGGTTTGCAGGAACTGATATTTTAATCCCTGAGATGGGTGATTCCTCCCTGGCTAGGGCTGGTTTAAATGCTCCCTCCATGGGCAGGCCTCAGTTGAGTCTGGTCCAGTTCTCCTTTCTGCTCTAACAGGACAGCACTGAGTTAAGTGCCTTACAATTGTTGTGTTCTCCTTGCCCCAGCACCCAGAGATGCTCTCTGCACCATGCTGTTGCTGCCGGTGGGTGAAAGGTGGTGTCTGTGATTCAGGACTGTTTTTTCTATCTCCTCAGTGCCTCTTTCAGCCATACATAGTTAAAACAAGGTATGATGAGGGCTTGCCTGATTTGGGATTCTTATGAAGGTGATTTTTCTTTGTAGATAGTTGTTAAATTGGGGTCATTATTGGGGGGACAATTGGTGGAGTCATCTATTCTGCCATCTTGCTCCTCCTCCAATTGCTGCATTAGTTTTAATTTTCCTGACTATGAATGGTTTTTACCTACCATTATATGAAAGAATAAACTTTATATTCACACAAAGGGTTGCACACAAGTATTTTTAACATTATTCAAAATAACCAAAAATTGGAAATAGCCTAAATGTGCATCAACGGGAAGGAAACTATACATATATTGAGGCTATATATATATTTAGGATAATGAAGTGTATTAATCAGGACAGCATACCCAGAGGCTACAGAAGAATATGTAGGCAATTTGATGGAATATAATTTTATGTTTGTATGCCCAAACATATTTTAAACAAAATCAAAATATAAGTGTTAGACTTGGGGGAACATTTATATTTATAATGTAGATAATATGCAATGGTTAAAAATCAGTAATAGCCAACGAACTCTTACAAATTGACAATAAGGAGGCCAATGACTCAGTAGAAAAATGAACAGTGCTTATCAAATGACAGAAGAATAAATCTCAGTGGCCAGGGAGATTACAATTAATTACAAAATTTCTACATAATTATTGTGAAAAAATGAAATCAACAAGCATTACAGGAATATTTAAGGTGAAAAATTAATCACCTGCTGTGTGAGAGGGTCCTGGCAGAAGCAGGTGACACACTCAAGGGACACGCTTTAAACAGAAAGCTAAGTAAAGGTGCAATATGCAGAGATGTTGGCACCAAGAAGGGAATCAACAGAGGATAGTGGTGTATTAAGGACCAGCAGCAGCTGGAAGTTGGTGTCACCCACGTTGATAATGGCCATGAGAAAGGAGGTAAGTTTTTAGACCAACAATTGGATCCACAGCTGATAGAACCTATGAGCACAGATGAATGCAGGATAGACCAGAATCATAGAAAAACAGGCAGAAGGCTGGATGTGGTGGTGCATGCCCGTAATCCCCGTACTTTGGGAGGCAGGGGCAGGTGGATCACCTGAGGTCAGGAGTTCGAGACCAGCCTGGTCAACATGGTGAAACCTCATCTCTACTAAAAATACAAAAATTAGCCCGGAGTGGTGGTGGGTGCCTGTAATCTCAGCTACTCAGGAGGTTGAGGTGGGAGGTTCACTTGAACCTGGGAGATGGAGGTTGCAGCAAGCCAAGATCACACCACTGTACTCCAGCCTGGGCCACAGAGCAAGATTTAAAAAAAAAAAAGAAAAAGAAAAAGAAAGAAAGAAGAGGGAGGGGGGAGGGATTGCATTGGGGAGTTATACCTGATATAAATGATGAATTGATGGGTGCTGACGAGTTGATGGGTGCAGCACACCAACATGGCACAGGTATACATATGTAACAAACCTGCACGTTATGCATATGTACCCTAGAACTTAAAGTATAATAAAAAAAA
>NC_045450.1:24562608-24641140 GCF_002776525.5 Piliocolobus tephrosceles | reverse complement strand
GAAGGAAGGAAGGAAGGAAGGAAGGAAGGAAGGAAGGAAGGAAACATGCAGAGAGTGGGAGAGGATATAAGTACCCCTCCTCTCTCTTCTTGCCCTCTGATCTATTGTCACAGAAGCCCATTAGGCAAAACCAACAGGAAAATGCAGGGCAAGAGGGGCCTTAGCAATTTAATGCATGGAGATCAGCCTCCTGGGCATAGAGAACAGGAAGGGCTGAAGAATGGGTCAGGTTGAAATGGTAAACTGAGGATAACCATCATTTCTTTCTTGCCACTTATCCTCATCTCCAGAGATAAAATAGCCAGCATTAATCGTCGGGGGTTTATGCTATCAGAATGTTTTCTATGCACATTCCTATCACCAGTTTTTCTTCCAAAGCTAGTATGTTTAATATTTAAATAACTTTAGTGGATCAATTAAAAAGAGGAACATCTAACAAAAAAAGATGCAGGAGACATAAACTGAAATTCACAAGCATACATATGGATAATATAGACCTAACAGAATCAGCCTAGTTTCTAATGAAATAGATGCAAATTAAAACAATGAAATGTGATTATTCATTTATCAAATTGACAAAGAATAAAATTACATATGGAAAATCTGTTCCCAAAGGTGTGGTGGGACAATAATTACAGTCACTGATGGTAGGAGAATAAATTGTTTTATCCTTTCTCAAGAGTAATTTGGCAAGATGTATCCAAAGGTTCATAAGAGTGTTTATATCCTCTCCCTTAGTAATTCTACTTCCAGGAATTTATCCAAAGGAAATATTCAGAAATGCACGTAGGGTGTTATCGCAACATTATTTATAACATGATATATTGCAAAGATATAAGTATTCACAATAGAAGATTTGCAAAATAAATTATGATATGGTCATACAGTGGAAGATTATAAGGCCATTAAAATCATTTTGTAGAAGAATATTTAGTGACACAAGACAATGCATATGGTATTCTATTAAGCAAAATAATCTGAATGTAAGCTAGGATATATTATGTGTTCTATGATCTTAATTTTGTAAAATATTTTCTGTCTGTGGTGTAAAATTATGGATATTTTTATATTCTGTGCAGCTAAAACAATGAATATGTTTTATCTGTACAATTTTTTATATCTATTTGAAAACAGGCAGTTATTCCACAAATAATTCACCTTCTATTTGGCTATATGCAGAGTCCATTTCTCCCCAAATTGGTAGTTATCTTTTTAAATTCTCAAATAAGGTGAGAGGTTGCTAGAATTTGAAAAGGAGATGACAATGCTCTTTTAAATAAATTGGTATGCCAATCTCCATGAAGTAACCGTTTGGATGATTTTTATATTGATGTAGAAATAAATAGTTTGATATTTTTTGAATCTGCATTCTGGAAGATAAAGTGAAATTATCCCTTTGTGTATAATCCAACCTTAGAGTTCTGCGTTCTGCCAACTCTCTAAACCGTGATTGCTAATGGATGAACCAGATCTCAGATTAATGGGACAGTGTTCATTGGAGAGAACTTGAGGGTGAACACCTCCCTTGGTGAGACTGCAATTTTCTGGGTTTGAATTTGTCTTAAGAAAGCTATATGCATACATTTATGTAAATTTATATACATAGATAAAGCAGATCATTTCTCCCCAACTTCTAAGAGGGATTTAGTATACTTTAAACAGTAGGACAAATATGAGTTATTTATATCCATATACATATTCTTATTTATAGCCATTAATTAATCGGTTGTCATCAACATAGAAGAAAAAAGGAGCTCAAAAAAACTAAACAGTGTGAATTTAGCAGTGCTCACCATTAGATCTGAGTGGCAAAAGCAATACAATAATTAAGAAAGATTTTCTACTTTATGAGAATTCATGTCATCAATTTTTTCCACAGTTTGGAATTAAAGTTCTTCAAATTTCATCTATTCTTCTCACACCTTTGCCCATTTTTGATACTGTGACTACTTAGGCATCATAGTGAATAAAAGATCACGCCTTGGATAGGAGTTGTGCCATTCTGGTCCTTAGGAATTTATTGTCTCTGTAAAATAGTGACTGCAACAGACTCACATGAATCTGTCTGATGGCAAATCCTTGAGGTGAAGAACAAAGGCCTGATGCCCACATCCTACTTAATGGCTGATGATCCAGGAAAAGACTTCCCTTTGTCTCAGTTTCTTCTTGTAGGCAATTTGACTAAATGTAAAAGAACTGGGAACAGCTATGGCATTTGCAGCATAAGATGACTGGAGATTTAGTTAGCTAGACTTACAGGACAATGTCTGGCATTATTTTCATTTTTTGATTAATGTATAATTATATACTATAGAATTCAACCTATTTAGTATGTAGTTCTTTAAGTGTGGATAAATGTACACAGCCATGTAATCACTACTACAATCAAAATACACAATACTTCATCTCTTCCCCCAAATTTCCCTATGTGTCTTCCTTGTCAGCTTCTTGCCCAGCCCACGGCCCCTGGCAAACACAAGTCTTTTTTCTGTCTTTATAGTTAAGCATTTTCTGGAATGATATATACATGGAGTCATATAGAATGCAGTCTTTAATTTTGTCTTCTTTCACTTGGCATAACGAATTTGAGATTTATCTGTGCTGTTACATGTATAGTTCATTCCTTTTTATTACTGAGTAGTATTCCATTGGAGGGAATTGACTGCAGTTTATGCATTCATCTGTTGAAGGACATTTAAGTTATTTTCCGTATGGGAAATTACAAAGAAAGGCATCATAAACATTTTTACAGAGTTTTTTTTTTTCTTTTGTTTTTTAGAGACAGGGTCTCACTTTGTTGCCCAGGCTAGAGTGCAGTGGCACAATCATGGTTCACTGCAGCCTCAGACTCCTGGGCACAAGCAATCCTTCCGCCTCAGCCTCCTGAGTAGCTGGGACTATAAACATGAACCACCAAGCCTGGCTTTCGTTTTCTAAACTTTTGTAGAGATGGAGTCTTGCTATGTTGTCCAGGCTGGTCTCAAACTCCTGTCCTCAAGAGATCCTCCCACCTCAGTCTCCCAAAGTACTGGGAGATGTTTTTTTAAAAAAACATAAGTTTTCATTTTACTTAGTAAATACATAGGAATGAGACTACTGACCAGTAGGTATATGACTGATTTTATAAGAAACTTGCAAACCCTTTTGCAAAGTGACCTTACTATTTTATCTTCCTACCAGCAATACATGAGCGTTCCATATGCTCCTCACTTCACCAGCACTAGGTATTGTCAATTTTTTAGCCATGCTAATTGGGGGGTAGCTGTATCTCATTGTGACATCTCATTGCATTTTCCTATGACTAATGATTTTCATAATTTTTCTATGTGCTTATATGCAATCTTTATATTTTCTTTGATTAATGGATGTTCAAATATGTTTACCAGTTTTTTTATTGGATGGTTTATTGTCTTATCATTGGTTTTTGAGATGTTTCTAAAATATATATCTATTTTGAATTTTTTATCAGATAAATCATCTACAAATATTTTCTTCTACTCTGTAGCTGCTTTTTTCACTCTATTCACAATGTTTTTGAAGACTAGAATTCTTAAAAGTTTGATTATCTGTTGATCCTACTAAAGATAACTGAAAGTAGTAGAATAAGGTAATACAAATAAGAAAAATGAGTTTTTCCTGTATAATTTAAAAGACATATACTTGAAATAATAACTATAAATATATGTTGATTGGCACACAATGTATGAAGTTGTATTTTTGATAATAACAACTTAAGAAGAGTACAGTTTGTAAAAGAGTATGTTTTTTGTATACTACTGAGAGTAAGTTAGTATTAATTCAAACTTGATTGTTATCAAATATAGATGTTAATTATAATCCCCCATGTAACCACTAACAGGGAGAAAACCTGAAATAAATGAGAAGGAAAATAAATGAGAAGGGAATCAAAACAGTTTACTAGTAAAACATCAGTTAATCACAAAATAAGGTATAAATAAAGGAATTAAGGGGAAAAACATATAAGACATAAAGAAAACACATTTTAACATCATACAGGTAAGTCTTTTCTTATCACTAATTATATTTAATGCCATGGATTAAAATATTTAATTAAAAAGCATTAATTGGAAGAATGATTTTTTTCTTAAAAACAATCTAACTATATGATGTCTATGCAAGAGACTTACTTTAGTTTCAAAGACACAAGTAGGTTGAAAGTGAGAGAATGGAAAAATATATTCCATTCATATGGCAAAGAAAAGATACCTGGGGTGGCTATACCAACATCACACAAAATAGACATCAGTTCAAAAATTGTTTTAAGAGACAAAGAAGGACCTTATAAATTAATAGAAGTGTCAATCCATCCAGAATATATAAGAATTATAAACATATATGCACCTAGCAACAGAGTCTCAAAATCTGAAGCAAAACCCTTCTTACTATGGACACATAAGTTCATCAGAACAATGATTCGATTTGGTTAAACCTACATTTATGTTTTTCATAATGTTAAACAATAACTGGAAGTAGTGCTAATCTATGTAATCAGTATACATATATAAGCTTAGGAAAAATATACCCAATTTTTTTAAAGGTGCATTTGTAATATATTTAATATTAATAGATCAAAGAAGAAATCGTTGTTTTTATTAAACTGTAAAGATTAATCTTGTCTTGTTTGCCAAAGATCTGCCTAAATTATGTGAATTTGAATCATTAAAACAGTTTTGTGGAAGATGATTTTTAAATCTAGCATATTTTAAATCCATAATATGATATCCTTATTTTCATGAAATTTTAAAAATATTAGATGTATAAAAGCATATATATGGGAATACAAACAGCTCCTTTAAGAGATTTTATATGCCCATGTCTTAATACTATGCAGAGGTAGAAAAACATTACACACACAATCAGAAGTAAAGGCATTTCTGAATTTCAGACACATAGACATACAGGTACAGAGAAATAGAGCTTATAGCTTCAATTCTACAACTTTGTACATAGATCAAGAGTAAACACAGAAAGAGAAAAACTCACTGGCCCGCACATGAAAGAGCTGTTCTACTCCTGGAAGGCATGAAATTCTTAATTGACTTGAACTAAAAAGACCCCAAAAATGACAAACTAGTTATTTGTGTCTCTCACCCAATATAGACTAGATTTCTATAAACCATTAATCTATTTCCAAAGATCGCCAGTGATCAGACCATAAAAATAAATTCCCAATCTGTACTGCCAAAAATTGGGAATAATTTATTTGCCGTAAATATACCAAAAACCAAACAATAATATAAATTTATTTGAGAGAAAAATTAAATATAGAAAAATGAAACATCAACAAAGTTCTGTCGGTGTTTTGGATTCAATTGAGAGGAGTCAAAAACAAACAAACAAACAAAAGCAAAAAACACTCCTGGGCTTGAAGCATGCATGAGGTATACTTCTCTGTCAACAATGTTTACCTGGCTATGGTAGGTAAATCCACTGAGCATGTTGTGAAATCTAAAAGAAGTAAAGGATATTTTAAAACAAGTTAGAATCATGCCAGGAATACAGATATAAAACGAACATGCCTTAAAATATTCCGTTCAACTTATGAGAGAATGGATAGATGTTATAACTGGTTCAAAGGACAATTTGTTAAAAACAGTCATATGGATATTGATCAAGAATATTGAAATTAACTTATAAATAGAGGCAAAACTGGTTTTATTGCAGGTTGGTGAGAAGGTAATTGAACCTCTACTGTACAAAATATTCTACATATCTACCAGTGACCTAAAGCTTACAAAAGAGTTGTAAATATGCTCAAAGACAGTGCAATGTTAGAATCAGATATGTTAAAGTGGTGTCCTCTAGACAAGGAAAAGTTTTCCATTGAAACATATATTTATTTTTGCAATGTTAGAGTCAAGTAGAAAGTAAGAGTTCCTTCTAAAGGAAGTCCAGTCATTAGGGTGAACGATACCTATCATGTACATTTCTAAACCCAGGTCAAATAATGGCCAGGTGGATACCAACAACTAGTCTAGGCATTATAAGCTAAATGTCACTCATTAATAAGGGGCTGGAGAGTGAAGATGCAGTGGACCATGAACTGGCATCTTTAGAATCTAGGCCAGCTGAAGAGTTGAGCTGATTCAATCAGAGCAAAATCCACCAAATATTGTGCCTGGAAAAAAGAGGCATCAAAGCTGCTATAGGCATAGGAAGCAGACCAGCTCTCACTCTGCACAAGTTGAGCTACAGTTCCCTGTGAGCTGTGTAGACCACCTTCTGCAGGAGGGCCACGATACCCGGTATCTTCTTTGTCCGCATGTGATGTCCTTGCCTATCTGACCACTTACATCTGGAGCAACAAGACTCACAGCAACAACAACTAGAGGCTCATCATTCTAATACACGTGTTGATGGTAGTGTACAAAAAAACCCAAGCTCAGCCACCTATTTAAGAATGTACTTATCTTGCAGTGAATAAAATGCCCTGATCCATGAAGAGTTATTGACACATGAGTCTGTACTTTGGCATGAATCTTTGCAGCTCCTTTCAACCTCAACACTGCTCACAGAAAAGGGAGCTCCAATCTTCTAACATCAACAAATTTGATTACAGTTTAAATCTAAGTGTGTACGTCAGACTCCTCTCAGTTCAGTCATTGTATGTTGGAGGTATCTGTGACACATAGACACAGATATATCCCATAGGGAAGTGGAGGGAGAGAAGGGGGTGGTCAGCATGAGGTGTTTGAATCAGTGATTCCAGAGAGGAGCAGCTTCTAATAGGGACCATGCAAGGGGGTGGTTCTGGGTGGGTGTGGCTGGCTGAGTTGGTGGGATACAGAAGACTTCCTCCTTGGCTCTAAGGAAGTCAAGGTCTTGTGAGGACAGGATGCTGACTTGGGCCACCTTTGCATATTGAAGTCCCAGAAAAACTGGTAGTAATTGGGGTGAAGTTGAAGACCATAACTAAGATGCTGAAGTCTTTATTCATCATAGAGAATGTCTAAAGGTCAGATAGCAATGAGGTGGGGGGTGGACAAGATGGTACAACAGTTGGCATAAATTTAAATGAGACATGAGCTTTTACATGAATTGAGAAGGATGGGAGAAACAATTTACCAAATTTATCAAAAAAAGGGTAAAAACAAAGAAAGGAAAAAAACACTCAGCCACTATTTTACAACCCAAATAAAATGCCAAATTATCATATATCTATCCATACTTATTCCTAAATACATTTTTCCCAATAATGGGCTCATAACAGTATATAATTAACATCTTTCCATAGCAAGGCTTAAAGAGTTACATTATTATTTTAATTACTTCTATTCAAAGAATTTCATTTCTTTTCAATAGTCTCTTACTGTTGAATGTTTAAAATGTTCTTATCTACAAATATTGTCATGATCAGAAAACATTAAAGCTAATACTTCACTTATTTAAAAAGAGTAAAAATAATCCACTGGTAATGGGACAGTGATGATGGACAGTGCTGGGTGTTGCAGGTGGAGGCCAGGCTGTGGGAATGCTGTCACATGTGATCTCTTCTATACTGTCACCTCTCTGTCTCACAGGCCCTAAGGTCACCCTCCTTGATGTGGCTCCCTTCTTTTCAAGGTACTTTTCCGAGCCTGATACAAAAATACCAAGCCCCACCATAACCTAAACTCCAGCAAAATATTATCCATGTGACATTTTTCTCCTTTTATTCCATTTAGCTGACAAATTCACCATGTTTGCTCTATGCTGATGGTCTCAGCATTTGAAAAATTGATTAATGTATCCTCCTAACAACTCTATAATGTAAATATTGTTATTATTTCCTATTTTACATACAGGGGAGTAAAGCATAGAGAGGTTACTTTGCCCAAGGTCACCCAGCTAGCAAGTAGCAGAGTCATGATCAGAAACTAGTATACACCTACCTTGTACTGATAAAAATTAAAAATTTTTTAAAAAAGAAGAATTTGTTTAAAAGGTAAGAAACCAGCACTGGCCACTTTCCCTTCCATATTCCTTTTGTTGATGGAAAAGAGCCCCAGGAAGGGCTAATTGCACAAAAAGTAGCAAAACTAAGGACTAAAAGGTTGTGTCTGTGTGTGTGTGTGTGTCTGTTTGCCAGAAGAGAGTGATGTTTTTTAACGATGGGAACCCCTTCATCCTTATTTTATTGAATAAGATAATAACCACCACAGCAGTAATATAATCTAAGGGGCCACAGAGCTGTGACTTTTACAGTCTTGCTTCATTTAAAGAAACCACATCCTTTCTGTTACAGCATCCAAACTTATTAGGACATAACCTTTCAAACCTGAGAGAAAAGGTCAACTTTAACTAGAGAACAAAAGTGGTTTCTGAACCCGGGATGCTTCCATTGTGGCGGGTTCCCCACTTTTCCCCATCTCAGTGCTGTTGAAAATTCAGTCACGTTTGCAGGAATCCAATTACTCCTACAGATTACACAAAGATTATCAAAGTTGTAAACAGCAGAATATTTGCAGAGATCGATGGAGCACAGCAAAGCTCATATTTAACAAGAGAAATAAAAGAAAGAGTACAGCAGCAGTGAGAGAGGAGTATAATGTCACATCATCGTGCTGAAGGTTAAGATGTAATTGAAATCAATGTTAGAGCACAATGTATCCTCCAGGTCTCGTGCACTTTGAGAGCGCAATTCTAATTTTATATCTGAGCAATTCATTTGCCTTAAGCAGGTCCGCTATTAGGAGGGTGGTTTTATTATGTTACCTTGCCATCAGGTTTGAATTTGGTTAGATAGTGGCAAATTAGGTCGTCTTTCGGCAAATGAGATTATGACAGATTGTTCCAAAAAAACCACTGCATCCCTGTATTTGCAGAGATTTAAGAGCAGTGACCAAAGGTGGGATTCTAGAGTAGTTATCAGTCTGGGCTTTGATGCTGAAGGGATATGAGCTGCAGGATCAGTTCCGTTACATGCTACTTGGGTAGCTTTAAGTTGACATCTGCTTCTCGACATCTGCTTCTACGTTACCTCATCTGTACACGCAATTGTTCTGAGAATTAAGTGAGATGTCTTATGAAGGGCTCATAGCAAGCAGTTCTGGACATTATTAGCGTTTTGGGCCAGTTCAACTTATCAAGCCCATCATGTATGCCACCTCCTCCAGGAAGACTTTCCTAATGTCCAAAACCAGAAATGATATCTCCACTCTCAGTAGTTTGCAATTAATTTTTGATTAATGGTTTTATTGAGGTGTCATTTATCTACCATAAAATGGATCCATTTTAAGTATATAATGTAATGATTTTCAATAAGAGTTGTGTAACCATCACCATAATCCAGTTCTAGAACACTTTCATCGCCCCAATAATATTCTTTATGCCTGGTTACAGTGGAGTGGCATCCCCACTCCCAGACCCATGGTGTATCCAAACAACAAAAGACTATTCAGGAATAAAAATGGAGACAATATCGATACATTCTATGACATAGATAAACCCTGAAAATAAAATGTGAAGTGAAAGAAGCACACACACACACACACACACTCACGAGAGAGAGAGTTCATATTGTATGATACCATTTATACAAGATGTCTACAAAGCATGTTTTCTATTTTTACTCTCTTTTGACCTTTGATCTACTTGTGAATTCCTTATACCTTCTAATTGACCTGAAGGAGGGAAGTCAGAGTCATTACTGTCTCCTCCATAACACCTAGTGAATTGCCCTGAGAAACAGTAAGATGCTCAACTAATTTAAAATCCATTGAAAAGCTGGATGGACAGGAAACCAACTAAGTCTTGTTGCTTATAGCAGCAAGTGTTAATTCTGAAGTTATAGGTACGTCTTTTTGACATCAAGACAGTCACTGGTTTTCTAGAGAAGGCTACTTCGTGACCAAGGACTGATGGTGGCCCGGTTTTTCCAGCAACTGGGACATATCCCTGTTTCTTAGGTACCACTCCCGTGGACAGCTACCCTTTACTGAGCTTTTATCATGGACCAGGAAGTATTGGGTGTTTTACTTTCTGTTTTAACTCTAAAACAGCCTATGAGGGAGGTATTATTACTGGTCCCATATTGCTGGTGGGGACAGTGAGACTTAGAGAAGATAAAGAATATGCCTAAGTTCACACAGCCAGCAAGTAGGGAGACAGGATGACAACAAAATACAGTGGTTCTCTTTTTATTTGACTACCCATAAAAAGGTAAGAAAATGGTGCTAGAGAAAAGGCATTTTTTCCCCAGAATTAAACTTTTATCCAAGACCTATTTGTAAAAATAATAATAACAAGAGGCCAGGCGCGGTGGCTCACGCCTGTAATCCCAGGACTTTGGGAGGCCGAGACGGGCGAATCACAAGGTCAGGAGATTGAGACCATCCTGGCTAATGCAGTGAAACCCCGTCTCTACTAAAAAATACAAAACATTAGCCGGGTGTCGTGGCGGGCACCTGTAGTCCCAGCTACTCTGGAGGCTGAGGCAGGAGAATGGAGTGAACCCAGGAGGCGGGGCTTGCAGTGAGCTGAGATCGTGCCACTGCACGGCAGCCTGGGCGACAGAGTGAGACTCCATCTCAAAATAATAATAATAATAATAACAACAATAACAGTTAATGCTTAAATAGTGTTCACTATGAGCTAGGCATTATTCTACGTGTTGTGCAATTATTGACTGTTTAATCTTTATGGTAACACTATGAGATAGATACTGCTATTATCTGATAAGAAAACTGAGGCAGAGAGAAATTAAATAGCTTCCTCAAGGTCTTGTTGCTGGGAAATGAAAGAATTGAAATTTAAATCCAAGCAGCCTGGCTCTAGAACTTGTATTCTACCTCTATTAAACAAATAGCACTTCAAGAGTGGTGTTACACCCCTTATTCCTCAAGCCAAGCATAGGACATGGCCCAATGTAGGCAATGAACATTTGGGAAATTTACCTAGAAATGCTTTGTGAAAGGCACAAGCATGAGAAGGAATGATGACATTTTCTGGGACTCCCTTAGAAGAGCCTGGAGTCTTGAAATAAGCCCAGTGGATGGAAAAGAGTGCCTTGACCCTGAAAATCAGGAGACTCCATTTCTACATTTATTCCTGACCCTTCAGTCACTCATTTACTCAGTCTGCCATTCAACACCCGTTAATTCAGCATATACTGGGTTCCATTCACTGATCTAGACCCTGGGGATACAGTAGAACCCAAGACAGACTTGCTCTCTACTATTCGCAAATGAAAGACAAACAATAATCTAGCAATTTCACAGAAGAGAAGGGTTATGTTAGGACAAATATATGATGCCAAGACACAAAAACAAGTGAATCTACCTGACCAAGGACTCATAAAAGCCTTCCATGGGGAAACAGCTTTCAGATTAAGCCTAAAAAAAGAGTAGCAGGCCAGGTGCAGTGGCTCACGCATGCAATCCCAGCATTTTGGAAGGCCAAGGCAGGTGGATCACTTGAGGTCAGGAGGTCGAGACCAGCCTGGCCAACATGGTGAAACCTTGTCTCTACTAAAAATACAAAAATTAGCCAGGCATGGTGGTGGGTGCCTGTAATCCCATCTACTCGGGAGGCTGAGGCAGGAGAATTGCTTGAACCCAGGAGGTGGAGGCTGAGTGAAACCAAGATGGTGCCACTGCACTCCAGCCTAGGTAGCAGAGCAAGACTCAGTCTCGATTAAAAAAAAAAAAAAAAAAGGAGCAAATCGCCAAGGAAGAGGTGAGGGGACTGTGAACCAGGGTCAATCAATAGAAGGAGTCCTCTACCAGCTTTATGTTTCTACATGTATGTTCTACTACCAATATAGCCGGTCACTAATTGGAAACCCTACAGAAAGGATGGTTTATATTATTCTGTGCAGAATTGAGGAAATAAAGGAGTTTGACTTGCAGATACAGGCAACTTTAGAGTAAATCACAGTAATTAAGGCCTTCTTGGTCAAATAGACTTTTGGTTGAATGCCACTCTTAATCCTGACAACCTCTCTTATTTGAGCTCCTTTATGACAACTGCAATTAAGACACTGAACTAGAGCTCTGTGGTTGCTTCTAGCTTGGTGATTTTTAAAAATCTGATGTCTCTTAACCAACTACATAAATAAAGCCAAAGCGTCCTCTCAGATTCACAGACCAAAATTGCACTCTTGCCTGCTGCTCTAAGATCACGTTGTCATTTGAGATGTTTTATCCAAATGGGCCATAATTCTAAGTAACGCCTAGGCCCTAAGTATTATGCGTAGGTCAGTCCTCCATCCTGAAGCAAAATGCTTTGTAATCAGCAGAGCCATCCTGTGTAATTCACTAACAGCCTTATCATCTGTAATTCCTACCACATCATGGTGGATTCTGGAACATGGGCAAAGATTACACAAATATATATGTACTCACATACATAGAAATCCATATATACACACAAATATACATACACAAAAGCTCATTATAGAGTTAATAGTTAAGAAATCACTCGAACAATTCAGCCATTTGGTATGTGGAGATTCCACCATATTTTGGAAGCAGGTTGGAAGAGGTTTAGGCCATGGGAGGGTATGTGGAGTCACTCATTTTCCAAAGTGAAAGAAGTACAGTTGACCATTAGTCCAAGCTATGGGTGGTCACCTTAAAGTTATTTGACTTTTCCTTGTTAGGTTGTAGGAGTTCTTTATATATTCTGGATATTAGTCCATTATGAGATATATGATCTGCAAATATCCTTCTCCCTTTCTGCAGGTTACCTTTTCACACTGTTGATTGTAGAATGTGATGCATGAAAGTTTTTAAGTTTGATGTAGTTGCATTTTTCTATTTTTACTTTTCTTGCCTGTGCTTTTGGTGTCATATACAAAAAGTCATTCCCAAATCCAATGTCATGAAGATTTTCCCCTATGTTTTCTTCTAAAAGTTTTATAGTTTGGAGTCTTCATTTAGGTCTTTAATCTATTTTTAGTTTTTTAAAAATATATTGTAAATATATGGTAAAATAAGGATCCAGCTTTATTCTTTTGCATGTGGAGATCTAGTTTTCCCAATAACATTTGTTTAAGAGACTTTGCATATATATTCATATAGTAAGATATATTTCAAATAATAAATAAAAAATAATTTTAAAGTGAAGTAGTGGCCGGGCGCAGTGGCTCATGCCTGTAATCCCAGCACTTTGGGAGATCAAGGAGGGTAGATCACCTGAGGTCAGAAATTCGAGACCAGTCTGACTAACAAGGTGAAACCCCATCTCTATTAAAAATGCAAAAATTAGCCGGGCATGGTGGTGCATGCCTGTAATCCCAAGTACTCAGGAGGCTGAGGCAGGAGGATCACTTGAACCTGGTAGGTGGAGGTTGCAGTGAGCCGAGATTGCACCACTGCACTCCAAGCTGGGCAACAGAGGAAGACTCTGTCTTTTTTAAAAAAAAAAAAAAAAAAAAAAGTGAAGTAGTTATGAGGCAGTAAGACTCTTTCCAAGCTATTCTGAAAACGGCTGTTGTAGAGTACTGCTAAGGAAGGAAATGGCTTAAAAACTCTCCTCAGGAGAGGATGAACTAGGGAAGGCTCATCCCACAGTGTTGTGTGATCCTCCAGCCATTCTTTCACAATTATGTTTGCAGATAGTGGTGGGGAATGATAAAGAATTCTGCATTCTTTCAGGAAAGACTGAAGCCACTTCACTTTTATTTTGATTTAATAATAAATCAAAACATGATGTATTTTTTAATTTAAGTGTCGATATTAGCTGATCACATCATAGTCCAGTCATTTCTCCTAAGTGTCTTTATGAGAATTATTTAATTTCACCTTTACAATATTCTTATAAGGTTAGGTTCTAGTATTAGACGTATTTTACTGATGAGAAAACTGAACCTCAAATATAGCAAGTTTTGCAAAGTAAAAAAGCTAGAAAGTAGCAAAGCCTGAATTCAAACTAGGTATGTTTGCACCCAAAGCCTTTGCTCTCAACTACTATGCTTTCCTGACTTTTATATAGTTGTATTTAAACATAATCTGAGTACAAAAGGTTCAGTTTTTTTTTTCTTTTCTGCAATGGAATAAAAGCGCTCACATTCCTCTATTTTCGACTTCCTGTTTTAAGGTACTAACTACATATTTCATAAAGCACAGAATGATGAATTTTGGCATGAGATCCCTCCCATGTTCGCTCTGTCTTTTATGGTAACTCTAAAATATAATATGAAAAGCAGAGTGAGACAAACCTCCTGGGATTGCTTATAACAACCTGCTATAAATCTATTATTATGAATAATAGCTTTCTTTATTAGTTCTTCAGCTGCCAATAATTTTTTGCATTATTTAAATTTTAAAAATGAGTTTATATCTCCCTGACTAATCACTTTTATTTCCAGCAATTTAATCTAAGAAATAACCGAATAAGTGTATTCCGGTGTTGTTTTTTGTTGTTTAGCAGGGATTCTCAGTTTTTCTCATTGATGCCTTGATTTTTTTTGTTGTTGTTACTGTTGTTGTTGTTGTTTTTGTTTTTTGTTTTTGTTTGTTTGTTTGTTTGTTTTTTTGCTATGACTTTTCCTTTTTGTTATTTTGGTGGAACTCTAAATAAAGATGCCACGTGTCCTCTGGGCCAAATGGTGAACATGGATGCAAGACAAACCCGGTGGATCTTCTTCCTGGACTTCAATCAGAAAATGGTTGAAATGGACACAGCTGCATGGTAGTTGCATCAATAGACTTCCCATTATTTCTGCTATTGGATTTTCAGGACCTCCTTTTTGATGTCTACTTATTCCATTTGTGATCCAAGTTTGTGAGCTCCATCAATCATTCCCACAAATTCCTCTTATCCCCTTTCAAATTCAAGCTAGTCATGATTGACTGCTGTTTCTTACAACATGTGATCCCAACTGAAATGCAATCCAAAAATATAATGCACTTATCATCATTTTGTTCATAATGGTGAAAAAAACTGTAAATGATCTAAATGTCCTATAACATGAGAACAGTTTAAATAAATAAAGGTTAATTCAAACAACGAACCACTCAAATTGGTGATATAGATTTCACATAGTTTATTAATTTATAGTCAACATAATTATTGATTTGCAAAATGTTTGCTAATTATTTTTATTTTTATTATTTTTTTATTATTTATTTATTTATTTATGAGCTGGAGTTTCTTTCTTGTTGCCCAGGCTGGAGTGCAATGGTGTGATCTCGGCTCACTGCAACTCCACCTCCTGGGTCCAAGTGGTTCTCTTGCCTCAGCCTCTCAAGTAGCGGGAATTATAGGTGCCCGTCACCAGGCACAGCTAATTTTTTTTTTGGATTTTTAGTACAGACAGGGTTTCACCGTGTTGGCCAGGCTGGTCTTGAACTCCTGACCTTAAAGGATCCTCCCACCTTGGCCTCCCAAAGTGTTGGGATTACAGGCGTGAGCCACTGTGCCCAGCCCAAAGCCTAAGTTTTAGTATAAGACTGATGTGTCTTCAGATGCCGCCTCTGCCATTTGCATGCTGTGTGACTTCAGCCTGGCAGCTCAACCTCTCTGAGCCTCAGTTTCTGCAGCTGTAAAATGGGGACCAGAACTGTCTCTACTCCCTAGGGTTGGAGGGAGAGCCCTCAGTGTGACCCCCGGTGTGGAGTAGGGAGGGGTTCAGCACTGAGGAGTTTTCTCTTGCTAATTATTTTTAAAAGTAAGTTACAGAACAGTATGTGTAATATGATTCATTATATAATATCATCATACACCTACACATTAATGGTCATTTTTCCTGAGTAGTAGGGTTGTGAAGGTTATGCCGTTTTCCTCTATTTTCTAATGTTCCTTCAATAAACTTGCATTTCTTAGGACTAAAAAGTGTTATTTTAATTTATGCTCATATGAACAAATAATAATACATTTTTTTTCCAGAGGAATTGTTAAGTCACAGCTCTAGAAAATAAAAATGAGAATACCAAATACATTGTTGCCGAGAGTTTCAATAAAGCACCACAGATTTTCATGGGACTAAGTTCCTGTTCCATTTTTTTGCAGCCTA
Organism: Piliocolobus tephrosceles; assembly: GCF_002776525.5. NCBI lineage: Eukaryota > Metazoa > Chordata > Mammalia > Primates > Cercopithecidae > Piliocolobus > Piliocolobus tephrosceles. Next base: position 24,625,182 of record NC_045450.1, on the reverse strand, counting down.
AGCAATAAGCTGAATCACAAACAATGAAAATTAGTTGAGAGAAGTGTCAATGGCTTCGAGAAGGGGAAAAGCAATTGGCTGACTTTATCACAAATCAACTTATGATTAGTTATCCTTTAAAGAGAGCCAGAGTTGTAAGGTGAGAAAAATCACTGAACTGGAGTCCAGAGAAATGTGTTTTCACCCTGGATCTGTCACTAACCAGCTCTATATCATTGGACAAATCACTTAACCTTTTAGTCCTAATCATATATAAAATGAGGGGCAGAAATAGATTATCTCTGTAGTTTCTCCAGACTCTAAAACTCTGTGATTTATAAAAGGGCAGAGAAACTAATTTCTATGTTCAAATTGTTGTATTATCTGTCTGGCATCTCTTCTGGTCACAGCAACCAGCACTGAAGTGGAAAGCTAATCTCAAAACCATAAAGTCCTTGATAAATCAGAAATAGCCAGTAAAGTTATTCTTTCTAAAGGGGAGTCAGTGGTTGGTTCAGACTTCAGCATGTGCCTCAAACAGAACGAATGAGACTGACACTAATAATATCTCCAGGATGAATTAGAACAGAGGCCCTTTCTTTCTGCTAGAATTGATGAATTTTCAAAATGGTTGCCCTTGGAGCTGTCTTTGCCAGCAGAAGAGAAGAACCTGAATGAAAATTATACCAATAGAGAGTGAAGTGGATCAAAGATGAGAAGAAAGATAAAACTCTGATAACATTATTTGAACAACTGAATCCTAACTGTTCCTGAATTCATTATCATAGTCAGTTAGCTTCCCTTTTATAAAGCTTAAGTTTGCTTAAATTGGATTACTCTTGCTTTAGCAAAAGGGCCTTGGTTTAACTAATTTCTTTATATGTTTATAATCATTTGCATAGAGTAAACCTACATGATATATATTATAAAAACAAAATTTATAATAACAAATGTATCTGCCCAGGGAATCACTCATTTCATCCTTATTCTCACAAAAAATTTGGAAGATAGGTATTATTACTTTATGTTAGGGACAGAGAATATGAGACTTAATGAGGTAAAATTGTTGGACCAAGATAAGTCAATAAATTTGCCTTACTTTGGAAATAACGAAGAGTGGCTGTGGTTGGTCATTTTTTGATTATTTGTTTCTCATGAGACCTGTTTACAAAACTGAAATTTAATTTTCATATCTCACTTCTACCTTGGGCTATGATCTAATATTTATATAGCACTAAGTTTTTGGCAAAGATGTTGCTCTTTTTCAAAGATTTGTTACTTACAAACAAGGGTGTATGATAGAAACCTATATTTTCCACCATCTTGGATCATGACGGAGATGCATTTTTCCAGAAGGAGCTTCGATCCCTGAAGATTTTGTGAAAGAAAACCACCATACCAGCCTTGGATGGCCTTCTTCTCAATCTTCACGTGAAGGAGATAAGCTCTGATCTTTTTTTAAGCCACTTTGTTTTTCAGACTCTCTCAGTTGCTGCCAAATAGAATCCTAGCTGATCCAGTGCATTTTGCTGAACCAATTCATTTATCACAGAACTGTAAAATTGTAAAGCTGGAAGGAAGCTTTTAGGTCATTAAGTCCTATATCCACATTCTAGAAAAGAAGAATCGAGTCTTTAATGAGAAGAGTATTTTGTTAGAGATGAATCAATCATCATTTTATTTTTTCCCGTGATATGTTAAATACCCTTGCATCTGAATTCAATGGCATGAAATACATGGCACCCTAATTTTTCCAATTAGCCAGTTTGGTTTTGAACTTTCTTCGAAAGTTTATAAAGTTGACATTTATGAAAACACCAATGTGTGACACATACTCAAAGCTCAATCAATACCATTTTATTCTTTCATATGGGGGACGCAGCTCTAATCTACAGTTTGAATAGTGTAGAACAATGTAGTAAATATTCATTTTGGAAGGCAGATGCAATTTGGGATTGAATTCACAAACTTATCCATTTAACATTATTTAACCTCTCAGATCCTCATTTTTTAAGATGTAAAAATAGGTTAATTGGATATCACATGGGTTGGGACAATGATTAGGCATAATGTGTCTAAAGAGTCTAGTACATAGTAATCAACAATTATAGGCTATTAGTAATATTATGGTTCCACTGCCACTCTCCTGCAACATACTTACCTTAATATAACAGAAGTTAACCTCTTAGAGGAGGACTAAAAGAGACAAAGAGATTAGATACAGTCTGACTTCAGGGTCTTACTTTCTTTTCATTGTTCTTACTGAAGGACATGATGGAATAACTAAAGTCCATTTTAAGTATACTTAGAAATACAATTGGAAAAAAGACAATTCTAATTAGCTTGTTCTCTTTTGAGTAAAAATTGGATAAAATTTGGAAAAACTTTGTGAACTTTGGCATGAATACAGAATCAGAAAACAACAACTGTTGTCTCACACAATTGGGAATTCATGAAAGCTTCAGGGGCATGACTGAAACTACATCTTCAATCTGCATATCATCAGGTTGCTATTATACACCCTCTTTCTTTCTCCTCTCTCTCTCTCTCTTTCTCTCTCTCTGAGTCATAGCTCTGCCTCTATCTATTTTGGCTTTTCTATTACATGAGTTTCCCCAAGAAGATGGCAAAGACATCCACCAATAGCTCTAAGCTTACATCTTATAATCATTTTAGCCTACCTATCAAAAAGAGAATGTCACTTTCCCAACAGTATTTGAAAAATGAAAATAGTAGAGAAGAAGTAGCTTATGTGTGGCTTTGTGTGCCAGAAGAAGTTCAGCAGTTTCGCTTCATCATGAAAGCTATGCAGAACCTCTGAAAGTTTTCAAGTTGGAAATGTAATTCTGTCTCCTGAAATGAAAATGTAATAGACGAGCAAGAGTAAGGGTATGAAAATGAATTAGGAGATAGTTTCAGAAATTTAGGTAGAATATTAGATTATGAATTAAATAATGCCAACAGAGGCAGAGAAGAAGATTCTGAATTAAGAAATAATTTTGAGGTCAAGTTGATAGGCTATTGCTACCTCCAGGGGAAGAGAGAAGCAGAGGGAATGGCTCAGGATATTTCCAATTTGGGCAACTGAGTAGGTCTTAATGGAGTTCACTTAAACTGGTAATCTAAGAAGAATGTGAGAAGAAATGAGGAGTTCAATGGGCATTTTGTGTGCAACTTGTTTGTGTCTTCCACAAGCAGACATGTTTGCAATTGAAAATATATCTAAAGCACTGCAGAAATCTGGAGTCTGGAAACACCATGTAATACAGTACTGAAGACAATCCTGAGAGTCACACTTCAAGGGGATAACTGACAAATGAGAATGAATTCAAGGAAGGACACCGTGATGATGAAGTGTCTAAGAGTTGTGTCAGGTGGCAAGGTGTCTTATCCATCTGCTTCTTAGTATTACTGTGAACAATTACATTATTTCAAAGTGTGCAGGACTTCCCCTGGAAATACTAAAACTTCATGAAAGGAAATTATTATTAGTAATCAGGGAAGGAAAGAGTTTGCCTGACTCCAAAAGGCAAACAGTATGGCAGCTACTAAAGAATGGAGAAATATACTATTATTGCATCTTTTAAATATCTTCAAGGAGTAGATTAAAAAATTGTCTGCAGGAAAAGAGGGTCTTGAGAACATTTCTTGTGCCTAAAATAACTCTCCTCATGCCCTTTGGGACTCTGTAGAAATACATTTACAGAGGTAAGAGAAAAAGCAAAGTCTAGTAATGTGCATTAGACCCAGAGAACATTGAAAAAAAAATAATGTCAATTGTTCTGTATTTGCAATTGAATACCTTCTGCTTATGCCTAGTGAGGTTTGTCAAGCGAATGAAATTTGGCACTTGCTAGCATTTCTATAGGAAATGAATGAAAGATTAAAGCCATGGAAATTTTAGCACTAGGAAGTACCTTAGAGATGTTCGGTACAACCCACACCTACTTACTTTATAACTGTGAAGGTGAAGATCAGGTAAGTCAAATGACATCCTCAAATTCTGAAAGCTAGTTTAGAAGAAGAGTAAGTGCTGGAACCAGGTCATCTTGAAAATGTCTTTTCTCTTTCATTCTGTAGGAAATATACCACTGCTGTCGCTGCTGACACACAGGCATGGGTTATGCTCCCACTGAAGGTCACACAATAAAAAGAAAAAAAAAGTGATTTGATTTTATTGTAAAGTGATGCCTTTCCTTTTTTTTGTTGTTGGTTTGAAAGAGGAAGATGAAGCATTCAGCTTATCCACTTTAAACATTAATAATGGAGAACACACTCTTTTCATGAACAAACGTTGAAGAACTTCTTTGAGCTCCTGAGAGGCCAAAGAGAGAAGATGGAAAATCAGAAAAAAGAAAAAAGATATATGTTAGGATATAATGAGGAACAGGAAAGCGAGAAGATGAAGAGGGGGAAAAGTAAGAAAAGGAGAGAGGTGACAAAGGAAGAAGATGGGACGTAATAGAAAAAGGAAAAAAAACAAGATGGAAATTATTAATCCATATGTGCAGCAGCAAGGAAACAGATATGGAGAGGGAAGAAAAATTCTCCAAAATTAGACAAAGAGCACAGGGTATGTGAGATGAATTTACAGAATCAATAGTTTTTACCTGGCTATTCACCTGGGAATAGGCATCAGAGAAAATAATGTCCAGTTAACACTATTCTTTAGACAATCTCTTTATAATTAAGAATGTGTTATTAATATCTACCATTTTCATTTTATTTCAGGATCAAGGAGTACCTGCCCTCCCTCCCCCGTTGGAGTCCCTAGTGTCTATTCCCACTTTTATGTCCATGTGTACCCAGTGTTTAGCTTCCAATTATCAGTGAGAATACGTGGTATTTGTTTTTCTGTTTCTGTGTTAATTCACTTAGAATAATGGCCTCCAGCTGCATCCATGTTGCTGCAAAGGGCATAATTTCATTCTTTTTTTCTTTTTTTGAGATGGAGTCTCACTCTGTTGCCAGGCGGGAGTGCAATAGGGCAATCTCTACTCACTGCAACCGCTGCCTCCAGGGTTCAAACCATTGTCCTGCCTCAGCCTCCTGAGTAGCTGAGACATGCTCTACCATGCCTGGTTAATTTTTGTAGTTTTAGTAGAGACAGGGTTTCATCATGTTGGCCAGGCTGGTCTCGAACTTCTGATCTCGTGATCTCCCTGCCTATTCTTTTCTATGGCTGTATAGTATTCCATGCTATATATGTACCATGTTTTCTTTTTCCAGTCCACCATTAATGAGCACCTAGGTTGCTTCCATGTCTTTGCTATTGTGAATAGTGCTGCAAGGAGCATACAAGTGCATGTCTTTTTGAATATCTACCATTTTCCAAGTCCCTATTGTGTACCAGGTACTCTACAAGCATCTGGGATGACCCTCAGAACAACCTACCATGTGAGTATTATCATATTTCCTGACCAGAAAACCAGGCTCCTGAGGTAAGTCACTTGCCCCGGTTCCCCAGAAAACAACTGCCTCTTTTTATTTAGAAGTTTCATTATATGTGAAATGAGATTAATCTCTCCCCCAAATAAATCAGGAATATTTTATAAATTATGAAGGAGGAACTTAGATTTTTAGAAATATATATTGGGGCACCAGCACATCGTTTTATTCTGTTGTAATTCAGCACTAAGAATACTACCGGAGCCTTGCTCAAAACCTAGTTGCTCAGTAAATAAGTGAATAACTGAATGAGTCCATGAATGCCCCTGAATCCACTGAGCATTCAGCACCCCATGATGGACGTTGAAGATACAGAGACACCAGATATGGGAACAACTATAAAACAGTTTGATGAAAATTGAGGCTGTAATTAGAAAACAGGAGCAAACCAAACCAAGATGCAGATTTTGGGGTCCCACATTCTGAATTTCAGTTTCCTGGGGGTGGAGGGAGGATCAGAAATTTGCAATGTAAAAAATTCCCCAGGTGGCTTATATATTACAGTAAAGCTGAGAACCACCATCTGGTGCAAAGTTTCCCAAACTGACCCAATCACAGGAGTCACCCAAAGCATGCATGAAACACACAGAGTCCAGGGTCCCAGCCCAGACCGAGAGAAGCAGAGGGAGCAACAGTGGGTTAATGTGTCTTTCTTTGCTGGTCAGCTGCAGATTGCTGGATGTTTGATAAATTGCCCCAGCCTAAAGGGAAAGAGCTGAGAAGAAAGCCAATTATAAATTATGGAGTGAATATTTCCCAATTATGCTGAGGACTACGTTGGTTGTGATGTTCTTCTTCAACACGACCCGAGAACAAGAATTCCTAATATAATTACAATAATCTTTAATTAGGAGCTTTCTCTCTGCAGGGCACAAGGGCTAAGATCATTCACTCAAAGAGCATCTCATTAAATTCTCACAGCAATACTAGGCAGCCAGCATTTCACTATGGCCTTGTTTGAAATGAGGAAACCGAGTCTCCAAGAGCTTATGTCACTCAGATATGTCACTCAGCTAGGAATGAAGGAGCTAAAATTTAAACCCAGGTCTGATTGGCTGAAAGTCTCCACTGATAATTTCTATGCTCCTTTATCAATTACATTTTTGTTTATTCTGCTCTGAGCCTCTCCGCTACCCTGGGCTGCCATTGTATCTCCAAATTTTCCTCTACTGTCCTGTAACCTGCTCAGAAACTTCTTTTTGCTCGGGGCTAATTGTTCCCTTTGGCTCCAGATAACATCCACCAGGGTCACTCTGTTTCGAGGGGGGATGCTGGACTAAAGGTGGAAGTTGAGAGGCTACTTAAGAAGTTGTAGGATCATAGGTAACTCTTATAGCTACAGACCAGCTCTCAGTTATTTGATCTGTCAAATAGGAATATTAAAGTATACCTTGCCAGGCTGTTATGAGAAAGAAAAAAATAGCGTAAGTAAACTGGCACATGTCGGGAATGACTCTGACAAAAATTAATTCCCTCCTCTTCTCCACCTACCTGAACTGAACTTCTCACTGAATCTGAGTGGCAGGGAGTTCTGCTGTCACCAGGAGTCAACTGGTGGGTGAAAGATGTGTGCTCATAGAGTACTTCCACATGATATTTTCATTGCACAAAAGATCACAATTTTCTTCTCATCCGTGTCCCGCCGCAGTGCATGGGGCTGTGTCTGGCAAATAGGGATCAAATAGTGTTTGTTGAACAAAAGACTTCCACATGAAGAACTACTAAGCCCATTCCCATGCACCGTCTCCCTTACATTTCCTTTTAATTCTGGCAAGCTTAACCTAGCAGTTTAAAGCATGCGATCCAAGGCTGAACAATTTGAGATCAAACCCTGCCTCCACCACTTACTACCTGTGTGATCTGGGGCAAGTTACATAATGTCTCTGTGTCTCAGTTTCCTTATCTGTAAAATGGGGGAATGATAACATACCAACGTCATGGGGTGACCATGATCATTTAATGTAATAGACATATACATATAAAGCACTTAGAACACCACCTGGTCTATGAGGCATGTGATTTTAATAAAAGTCAGTTACTATCATTATTATAATCTCCCATTTTACACATGAGAAAGTTAAGGCTCAAGTGTTCAAATGACTTATCTGCAGGCATAAAGTGAGTCAGTGGCACAGCCACTGCCTTAGACATCTGGGCTTCTCAAGTTTTCCCTTGGGCTCGGAGAGGGACTATGGAGAACAGGAGATGGAGAAGAAAGGGAAAAGTCAAGAATTTTCCAGAAGGGAGTTCCTCACCCCTTTTCCCGGGAAGGATTGTAAGCTCTCCCTCCCTCCCCATCTTTCTCTCCTTTCTCTCTTGCCCCCATCCACACATTTCAAGGAGCTATTCTTATGGTTGGCTAGCAGCAGGATGCCAAACACCCATTGAAAGAAATGACCTGTACTAAGCGCCATGGTCTTGACACAGCTTTATTAAAAATTAAGTTGCAAATTATAACACTCACTGGGGAAGACTTGCTTTCCTCCCAATTACAGTTAATAGAACAAAATTAATGTAGCAATTAATGTGGCTGCTCTTACAGCCCAGCCCACTGCACAGGGCCACAGCTCCTGTGCTTACCATGGCCTGATTACAGAAGAACTAGGGCCTGGAGCTTAATAAAGTTTTGCTTTTCCTGTGTTTAAACTCTCAGGCCATAACTTACTTAAGAAACACACAAAAAAAGAGATTATTTAACATTTTAGAGGTTCCCATGAGCCATAAATCATTTTCACACACGCCGTATTTGTTGAAAAGGACAGAATACATTCAATTTTACAGTATATTAAACTTCATCTAATTTGAACGTAAGAACAGACCAGCAAAATAAATGACCAATTTCTGAAGCAGAAATTACCATTTGGTTGGTGCCATTACAGAGCTGCTGGTATTTTATCATGTTCTTAACATAATATTGCTTGTCTAGCGATGCATAGTTATAATGCTATTCCAAATTAGAAGACGGTGAAAGAGAAGTGCATACAGTTTTTTTTAATAGGCGTCATTTGTCAGATGTTATTCTGAGGGCTTTGTGCTGATGATAATATGCAGATTAAAGTAGAAGTAAATAGGGAATAAAAGGAGCCGCCTCCAGGAGAAGTGGTTCCGACTCCTGAACTCATAGGAGCCTCAGCTGTCAGTAAGAGAGGGATGACCAGGTGGCCACAGCCTCTAGACGCAGATAACAATAATTAATTTGTGCTGAAGACTTCCAGGGAAAAGGAAGCTTCTGGTGTTCAACAGAAAAAAAAAAAAAATGCTGCCTGGAATTCCAATGTGGCATCTCAGTTCCTACAACAGCAATTGTAGTGCACACCACTGGCAGAAGGCTGCGTCATTTATGAAACACTTTCACATTCGTTATCACACTGAGTGTGCCAAGAAACCCCCAGAGATAATCCCCTCATTTTCTAATTAAACCTCTGTTACAGAGGAGAAGAAGGAGGCTTGACAGGGAAAAGAGGACTTGCTGGAATGGTCAAAGCTAGGAAGTAGCCGGGCAGTGATGCAAAGTTAGGCGGGTCAGGTTCTATTCATCAATTCAGTCATTTCATCAACAACAGTGATTAAGCACCTATCAGGCACCATACTGTGTGCCAAGTGCTGTGAATAATATAGACCTTGGATCTTGACTTGTTGGAAAGCTCATAGTCTAACAAGGTAGCAGTCAGTGCACATAGGTGAAATGCTTGGATCTTAGAATTAAACTGCCTGGGTTTGAATCCCAGCTAAGTCATTTACAAGCTGTTTGACCTTAAGAAAGTTACTTAACCTCTCTGTGCCTCACGTTTCTCATCTGTGAAAAGGACACACTAGTAGCACTTACAGCTTAGATGTGTAAAAATTCAATCAGTGACATGTGCTTTACATAATGTTAACTGTTATTATTTGCTTTATGCCCAACCTTTCAACTCCCTGGCCACATCCTAATTCAGGTCACCAACATCTGTCACCTGGAGTTCTCTGCTACCTACCTGGTTTCCCATCTCCACCAGTCAGTGCTACACAGAAAAGCCCATATGCAATTCCTCGAAGAACTCAAAACAGAACTACCATTTGACCTAGCAATCCCATTCCTTGGTGTATATCCAGAGGAATATAAATCATTCTACCATAAAGACATATGCATGCATGTGTTCATTGTAGTACTATTTACAATAGCAAAGACTTGGAGTCAACAAAAATGTCCATCAGCGGCAGACTAGATAAAGCAAATGTGGTACATATGCACTGTGGAATACTATGCAGCCATAAAAAGAATGAGATCATGTCCTTTGCAGGAATGTGGAGGGAACTGGAGGCCCTTATCTTTTTTTTTTTTTTTTTTTTTTGAGACGGAGTCTCGCTCTGTCGCCTAGGCTGGAGTGCAGTGGCGTGATCTCGGCTCACTGAAAGCTCCGCCTCCCGGGTTCACGCCATTCTCCTGCCTCAGCCTCCTGAGTAGCTGGGACTACAGGCGCCCGCCACCGCGCCCGGCTAATTTTTTGTATTTTTAGTAGAGACGGGGTTTCACCGTGCTCTCGATCTCCTGACCTTGTGATCCGCCCGCCTCGGCCTCCCAAAGTACTGGGATTACAGGCATGTGGAGGCCCTTATCTTTAGCAAACTAATGCAGGAACAGAAAACCAAATACTGCATGTTCTCACATATAAGTGGGAGCTAAATAATAAGAACACATGGGCAGAAGGAGGGGAACAACGGACACTGGGACTTACTTGAGGAAGGAGGGTGGTAGAAGGCAGAGATTCAGGGGGAAAAAAAAACTATTGGGCACTATGCTTAGTACCTGGGTGACTAAATGATCTGCTGAGTAATGCCTGAGTCATGAGTTTGTCTATATAGCAGACCTTCCCATGTATTCCCGAACTTAAAATAAAACTTAAAATACCTTTCCAAAAAAAAAAAAAAAAGAAAAGAAAGAAAGAAAGAAAAAGTAAGAAAAGCCCACAGGAACTTTCTGGAGAGAAACTCTGATCACTCTGCACCCCTGCTTCAGCAAGTTCCCATGGCCCTTCCCATGGATAAAGTCCAAACTTTTTAGCATAGTCTGAGAGGCCTCTACCATCAGACCCCTGCCGCCCCTCCAGCTTCTTCTCTCACCACTCACTCACTCCACTTCTAGTCTTCTGCCCTACCGAATGACTTTCTGTTCCAGAATGTTCTATCTTCTCTCTCTTTCATTCTGTCACTCATTTCCTTGATTTTGCAAAGGCCATTCCCCCTTCCTAGAAGTCTCCTTTATGTCTCAGTTTAGTGATCCTCTCCTCTGGAAAGTCATCTCTCATGCTCTAAGACTGACTTAGCTGCCACCCTCTGCACCACCATATCTCATGTTTCCCTCATCACAGCTCTTCTCACATTGTAATACAGTTATTTGCCAGATTATGAGACTCAAGAGAGTCGGGATTATCCCAAGCACCATGCACAGGGCTTGGCACACAGAGAATGCTCCAGAATTACTGGTTGAATAACGAATGAATAAATGAGACCCAGTAGCCTCAGAGCCTCTGCCCTGCCCTCACCCTTTGCATTATAACATCAAGACTCTGCAGTAGCTGAGTAGGAGCTCGTAGCTGGTGCTTTGCCAAGATGTGCCAGGCTGAATCAGGGCTCACTGCATGCCTCAGATTTATGCCCTGTGCTCATGGCTGTGGGGCCAGCCTCTCCGATCACATAAATCACTACGCGGCAATCTGGCTCCCGAGCTAGGGAGCCTCTGAAGCTCACAACGTTTTGCAGAGGAGCCGCCAGAATTAGGCATAAATCCACTTCTTGATTGAATAAGCAAACACCCCACTGCTTGAAATGATTTACTAAATTACAATGCACAGTGACAGACAGACTTGGGAGATTCAGAGCATGGGCCTGCTTAGCAATCGGAGGCATTCTCTAACTCCATGGCTTCCTCCACCTCTGCCCTTCCTGGCTTCACCTGTGACTCTTTTCCATTCATTCACTCATTTAATCATCATTCATTGAGCACCCACACCATGGCAGGTAAGGTGCTTACACATAAATTGTCTCATTTAACTTTCATCTATGCAATAACTCCAGAAAGTCAGTATCACTTGTTTTTTCTATTTTTCAGATGAGGAAACTGAGGATCAGGGAGATTAAGAAACTCACTCCATATCACACAGCTAGTACGTGGCAACTAGTAAGTGGCAGAGTTGAGATTAAACTCCAAAAACATCCATCAAGAAGCCCCAAAATTTGTCTACTGCAGACTAAATTCACTGTTGCTGTTTCCTTTTTGTCTACAAATATCTAACCCTTCTGTTTCTTCTTTTATACATTTTGTTTTCTTTTACTTGTATCTGTCAGGATAGGGTAGGTTATGCTGAGAGGAAAACACCCCCAACATTCTATGGCTGAATGCAACAGAAGTTGTTGTTATTTTTTTTCTATTCCTTTCTCAACCTAAATGTTTCATGCAGTCCAGCTCATCTCCACTCTAAATAGTCACTTAGGCTGACAGACTGTCCTCCTGCAGTGCTCCGTGTGGAACTCGGGGCCATCTTGGTTTCTGCAAGAGGAAAAGAGAAGTAGAAAGTTTCACACTAACAGTTAAATGCCTTCAACTGAAAGGAACACAAACTACTTGACATAACCTGATTATGACATAACCTGATCATGTAATTCCACCTGCCCAAAGCAGAATTAAGTGCAATCTTCCATATGCCCAAAAGGATATGATAATGTTTTATTGTGAACATTATACAACACCCTCATTCTCCTCTTTGTGTTCATTCATTCAGCAGATAGTTACTAAACTTATGCAATATGCCAGGGCATTCACTGGGCTGAACATTGGCAATAAAGAGGTGAAGCAAAACACGTGCAACCCCTGCACTCAAGAAGCTGACATGATTAGAGACACATATATTAATCAAGTGAGCATGCAAATAAACTAGAATTGTGCCAAGTTCTGTAAAAAGCAAGCAAATGGTTTTATGGAAACCTATGACAAAGGTATGAACTAAACTGGGAATTAGAGAAAGCTTTTGTTTCAGTAAAGCTTTTGATTATAAGCAATAGAATCCATCTCTGGCCAAATTAAATAGACAGGGAATTTAATTAGAGGATATTGGGTAACTCACAGACTGAAATTCACAGTCTCTTTTCTTTCCATTTGAAATCTGGGGCAGGTGCATTTGTTTGGTGGAGTGGTGGTCTCCTTTCTAGCTGCAAGAAGTTCTGGAAACAAAAGTATCTGGCCATGTCAGTTTTCAGGAAGCAGAAAGAATGACATATGTCCATTGAAGCTACTCTGAGAAAAACAGTGGAGTTGAGATTTAAAGAAATAACAGAAACAGGGCCGGGCGCGGTGGCTCAAGCCTGTAATCCCAGCACTTTGGGAGGCCGAGACGGGCGGATCACGAGGTCAGGAGATCGAGACCATGCTGGCTAACATGGTGAAACCCCGTCTCTACTAAAAAATACAAAAAACTAGCCGGGTGCGGTGGCGGGCGCCTGTAGTCCCAGCTACTCGGGAGGCTGAGGCAGGAGAATGGCGGAAACCCGGAAGGTGGAGCTTGCAGTGAGCTGAGATCCGGCCATTGCACTCCAGTCTGGGCCACAGAGCGAGACTCCGCCTCAAAAAAAAAAAAAAAAAGAAATAACAGAAACAAAAGGAATAGGAAGCAGGGGAATTATACTTTCCTCCTCCCTTCATTTATAAAAATTCAAATATTTACAAAAGTAGAAAAGATAACAAAATAAAACCTTGTGTACCCATCACTTTACTTCAACTCCATCTGGTTTTGTTTATACCCTCACCCACTTTTCTCTGTTGCTACATTTTTAGAATATATCTTTTCAAGTTCTCAGATAGTATGTAAATAGTTTATCTGTGTATGTTTATGAATGATAAGAACCTATTTAGCAAAAGAAACAGAATCTTGATGTAATTATCACACTTACAAAATAACAATAATTATTTGATATCACCAAATGCCCAGTTAGTGCTTACATTTTACTGATGGTCTTAAAAATTGTTATACAATTTGATTGAGCAGAACTCAAATGAAATCCATATATTGTGTTGGACTTATATGTCTCTTGTCTCCTTTAATAGGTAGGTCACCCCTGTCTATCTTCTTACAATAGACAGATAAGAAGACATGGATATGGCCGGGTGCTGTGGTTCATGCCTGTAATCCCAGCACTTTGGGAGGCAGAGGCAGGCGGATCACGAGTACAGGAGATGGAGATCATCTTGGCCAACATGGTGAAACCCCACCTCTACTAAAAATACAAAAATTAGCTGGGCATGGTGATGGGCGCCTGTAATCCCAGCTACTTGGGAAGCTGAGGCAGGAGAATCTCTTGAACCAGGGAGTCAGAGATTGCTGTGAGCCAAGATAGCACTACTGCACTCCAGCCTAGGCGACAGAATGAGGCTCCGTCTCAAAAAAATAAAATAAAATAAAAATAAAAGGGAACTCATGGATACAAAGTTAGACATGAACATATACACATAAATATAGATACAGAGACTGACATGACATATAGGTAAATATGAACATAGAAGCAGAAATAGACATAGAGATAGATATAAACATAAATACAGACATAGCCATAGACATGAACATAGTCATAGTTGCTGGCATAGACATAAATATAGGCAGCTGGAAAAAAACCGAGTCTTTTCTTCCAGTGTCCCACAGTCTGAATTTTGCCAGTTGTTTTTCTGTTTTTGTGTGTGTTTTCTGTGGATTCATGATAGATCCAGAGACTTGATCAGATGCTACTTCAAATTTTTGGTAAGATGATCAGGGGAGATGCATACCTCCATTAGAAGGTGTGCAAGTTCTAACTGTCTCCACTTCTGGGATGATGCCACCCACTGCTGATCATTGACTGGCTCTATTCATTAGAAGTTGAAAAATAGTGATATTTGCATTTTATTGTTTTCCTCTTTCATTAGCTGGGATACACAATTAATATGGAAAAGTCAGGATAAATGCTTAATTCTCCCCTTTATTCACTAGTTTTCGAACAATGAGCTGGTTTCCTGGCATTTCCCAACAGTAAACAATGAATGGTTACTTTTTTAAGAATCATCATGAACTCATGAATTTAAACATACATATATATGTATATGTGTATATATATATTTTAGACGGAGTCTTGCTCTGTCGCTCAGGCTGGAGTGCAGTGGTGCGAACTCGGCTCACTGCAAGCTCTGCCTCCTGGGTTCACGCCATTCTCCTGCCTTAGCCTCCCAAATAACTGGGACTACAGGCACCCGCCACCACACCTGGCTAATTTTCTGTATTTTTAGTAGAGACGGGGTTTCACTGTGTTAGCCAGGGTCGTCTCGATCTCCTGACCTCATGATCCACCCATCTGAGCCTCCCAAAGTGCTGGGATTACAGGCTTGAGCCACCATGCCCAGCCTAAACATACTTATATTATAATCTACTGCAGGTAGTATTCTGATTGACTCCAATTGTCCTATTTTGGGCCATTGGTATCTTATTCATGTTAGTTTCATATTTTTAACATTTTTTAAAAATTCTAATTGACAAAAATTGCATGTATTTATGTACACATTTTGTGTACAAATGTTGAGATATTAATACTTTATGAAGTGCTAAATTATATGCATTGCATTCACATACTTATCATTTTTTGTGGTGAGAACATTTACAATCTACTCTCTTGACAATTTTCAATAATACAATACATTGTTAATCATTATAGTCATGATGTTCTACAATAGATCTTTTGAACTTATTCCTCCCATCTAACTGATATTTTGCATTTTTTTACCAACATCTACCCAATCCCCCAATCCCCATCTCTTTCCCAGTCTCTGGTAGTCACTATTCTACCCACTACTTCTTTCAATTTTTTTTTTTAATGCCAGCTGTCAGTAAGATCACGTCATATTTGTCTTTCGTGCCTGGCTTTTTTCACTTAATATGATGTCCTCTAGGTTCATCCACGTTGTCACAAATAAGAGAATTTTCTTCTATTTTAGGGTGAATGGTATTTAATTGTGTATATATTCCATATTTTTAAAAACCTGTTCGTCTGTTGATGAACACAGGTTGATTTCATATTTTGGCTATTGTGAATAGTGCTGCAGTAAACACTGGAGTGCAGATATCTCTTTGAAATACTGATTTCATTTCCTTTGGATATATACCCAACAATGGGATTGCTGGTTCATGTGGTAGTTCTATTTTTAATTTTTTGAGGAACTTCCATACTGTTTTCCTTAATGGCTGTTCTTCTTAATTTTTTAAATTTACATTTGCACCCACAGTACACCAGGTCTCTGTTTTCTCCACATCCTTGCCAATACTTACCTTTCATCTTTTTGACACTAGCTATCTTAACAGGTGTGAGGTGATATTTCATTCTGGTTTCAATTTTCATTGCTCTAGTGATTAGTGAGGCTGAGCATTTTTGATATACCTGCTGGACATATGTATGTCTTCTTTTGAGAAATATTTATTGAAATCCTTTATCCATTTTTTAATTGGATTATGTATTTTCTTACTATTGAGTTGAGCTCCTTATATATTTTGGATATTAGCCCATTTTGGATATTAGCCCCCTATCAGATGTATGGTTCACAAATATTTTTCCCAGTCTATGGGTTGTCTCTTCATTCTGTTGATTATTTTTGACTGTGCAGAAGCTTTATAGTTTGATGTAATCCCATTTGTCAGTTTTTGCTTTTGTGATCTTGGGGTTCATATCCAAAAAATCATTGCCCAGGTCAGTGCTATAGAGTTGTTTCCCTATGTTTTCTTCTAGTAGTTTCACAGTTCCAGGTCTTACATTTAAGCTTTAATTCATTTTCTGTTGATTTTTGTACATGTTGTGAGATAAGGATCTAATTTCATTCTTCTGTATGTGGATATCCAGTTGTCTGAATACCGCTTATCAGAGATATTGTCCTTCCCTCATTGTGTGTTCTTGACATCTTAGATGACAATCAACTGACTTTAAATGTATAGACTTATTTCTGGGGTCTCTATTCTGCTCCATTAGTCTATACATATGTTTTTATGCTAGTACCATGCTGTTTTAAATACTATAGGTTTGTAATATATTCTGAAGACAGGTCATGTGATGCCTCTACCTTTGTTATTTTCTCTCAAGATTTTTATGACTATTGAGGGTCATTTGTGGTTCCACACCAATTTTAGAATTGTTTTTTCTGTTTCTATGAAAAATATTACTGGACATTTGATAGAAATTGCATTGAATCTGTAGATCACTTTGTATATTGTAAATCTTTTCACAGTATGAATTTTTCTAATTCATAAACACAGACTACTTTCTTTTTATTTGTGTCTTCATCAATTTCTTCCATTAGTATTTCATAGTTTTCAGTGTACAGGTCTTTCATCACCTTAGATACATTTATTCTTAAGTGTTTTGTTATTTTTGTAACTATTGTAAATGGGATTGTTTTCTTGATTTCTCTTACGGATAATTTTTTTTTTTTTTTTGCTAGTGTATAGAAATGCTACTAATTTTTGTATATTGATTTTGTATCCTGCAACTTTATTGAGTTAATTTTTTAGTTCTAGCAGTTTTTAGGTGGAGTCTTTAGAGGTTTTTTTGTCTGTTTGTTTTTTAATATAAGATCACATTACCTGAAAACCAAAACAGTTTAACTTGTTCCTCTCTAAAGGAGTTTTATGTTTTCTTTTTTTAAAACTTGTATTTTAGGTTCAGGGGTACATGTACAGGTATGTTATATAGGTAGACTCATATCAGGGTGTTTGTTATACATATTATTTCATCAATCAGGTACTAAACCTAGTAACCAATAGTTATTTTTTCTGTTGCACTGACTGTATTTTCATCAAATACAAGGGGAAAAAATTCAAGACTTTTGGCCTGGAGGACTTAAGTCAGAGTTGATATGTAAGGAAAAAATAACTTTGATGAGTTATTTTTGATGAGTCTCCTTTGATGAGGAGACTGAAGAGTGTATTTTAAGATGTGATGCCTTTGAGATGTTCAGGTGGATACATGTAGGAGAAAGTTGGATACCTGAGGCTGAAGCTTGGCTACATTGAAGAAGAGTTTCTGAATCTCAAATTACCTCTTACATCTACAGGTGCCTTCTGAGCAGCCAGAACGCAAGCCCATCTTGATGCACATCTGTCCAGGCTTTGAACCATGACTATAGCTGGTAAGGCCAGGGTTTCACCATTCTCAGACTAACAGTCAATGAGGTGACCCAATGTGGGAATCTTGCACAGTATGGACAGGCTCTATTGCATGGTGACTAACTGACTGTATTGGAGAGCCATTAAATGACTCAATCAGATTATTTCTCTTGGGGAGTTGATGTAAGAAATAGAGACACAGAAGACAGCATAGAAGTCTAGACATCCACAGAAAGAAGCAATAAAAAATAAGCTGAGAGACAATTGCTACTGAAGTGGAATCAGAGATTCCCAGTAGACACAGCACAGTCAGAGATGGAAAAATTTGACTCCAGAAATCAATGAGACTCTAGAGATGCTGATAAATTCTGAATGATGTTCCTGTTCATCCTGGAATTCTGTAATCTCTGCCTAATGTCACAGGGAATTATGTCCAGGTTAAAGCTGAAACTCAGATTCCATGGAGGAGTATACTGAAACAACTCCCCTTTGCAGCCCTTAGTACTCAGATTTCATCTTTGTGAGTTGCTATGGCCCACAGATAATTCATGTGAAGGTAGAGAGAAGGGTTTCTACTTGTAGGGGACAACATGGCCTCAGTCACTCAGAAGTGCACCAAAAGCTGAAGGGTTTTGTAAAGCACAGGGCCAAAGCAACAAAAGTTTAGCACAGAACTAGGGGCAAAATTCTTGCCAAACTGGCGTGGAACCCAACACTGCTCTGATAACTGGAGGATGTGGGGAAGATTAGGAAACAGTCCCTGAAAATGTTTATATAAGGCATTGACAACAGAAGAGGACGTGTCAGTGTAGAGGGAGACACACAGGAACATGAGTGTATCTGTTCCCATCTTTCTGAGTCACCCTGTGACCTGCCTGCATTCTGTAGGGAAGCCATGGGAGAGAGCTGAGTTTCCAAATATAAGATGGGGCTTAGAATTAGGGAGATTTGAGTGTTGGTGTTAATGTGCCTTCCTTTGTAATCACAGAATAGAAAAACCCGGGGCCTTATTGTTACCTGTAACTTCCTTGCATCCTTACAATAAACTCCAGAGTCTCTAAGTGTCTCCTTTCTTTGTAATCTTAATGAGCCTAATTAACATCGTTAATGGACATAAGAATATAGATTTGACTATCGCTAGCAGCTTATAAGAAGTAGCTAAAGCCTATTCTAATTAACCCCTTCCTGCCTGATGCTTGATTTATTGGGGTTTTCATTGTCAGCTCAGAATTCGACAGTTTAATTTATTAGCCCTCTACCTTGCAGTAGTTGCCTTCAAGCAATTGATGCAGTACCTTTGTACTGCCCGATCTCTTAGAATCTCAGCGATACCAGTGGTTAAACCAGTTCTTTTCATATCTTTATTTTCCTATGATGAGGTTGTTAGCACAGTAGCAGGCATGAGAAGATGTTCCATAAATGCTTCTCAATGAAAATTGGATTCTTTTTTCATTATCCTTCTAAATTTTTTGAAAAGTCAGGTAACCAGTCAAGCACCAGGTGCACATAGAAATGTATGGTCTCAAGTATTTCGTTGTAAATGCTACATCTTTTCTACCTGTGGGGAGATTTCCCTTTCTCGGCATTTTGGTTGGGAACACTGGCACTTGCTGGGGTATTTCCGCTCGTACATGTGGCCCTGGCCAGAGCTGGTGACAGGAGTAGCCTTAATTCTGTGTCATTACTGTATGTAAATTTTCTTGTCTCCTCTTGACCATCACAAGACATGCTGATCGTGTTGGCTCTGAGCTGAGTGGCAGTTCTGTTGAGCTGCAGGTGGATTTGCTTTCTGGACCTCTGTGAACGAAATGGAGTGGAGGAAGGATTGACCATCTCAGCCTAAATAAACTGTCAATGGGTTTCGAGAGCATCCGCAGTCCACGTGCTTTCCTTACCATCACAGTCAAATTGAAGCAATAGAGACAGACTCTGCCAGAACCAGGCACAATTTTACTCAAGGACAGGACAAGATCAGTCAGGCATTCTATGGAAGGAGGGATGCGTTAGGCAATTCTTTCATTCCTGTAAAGGAATAACTGGGACTAGATAGTTTATTTTTATTTATGCTTCATTTCTATGTTTGTGGTACGTAGTAGGTGCATATATTTATGGGGTACATGGGATGTTTTGATACAGGCATGAAATGTGAGATAAACACATCATGGAGAATGTGGTATCCATTCACTCAACCATTTATCCTTTGAGTTACAAACAATCCAATTACATTCTTTAAGTTACTTTAAAATGTACAATTAAGTTATTATTGACTATAGTCATTCTATTGTGCTATCAAATAGTAGGTCTCATTCATTCTTTCTATTAAGTTGGTGCAATGCCCTTTAAATTGCAATAACCAGAATTACTTTTGCACCAACCTAATAATTATATTTTCTCTCTATTAATCACCCGCGCCTCACCCACCACTGCCAGTCCCCTACTACCCTTCCCAGCCTCTGGCAACCATCCTTCTAGTCTCTATGTCCGTGAGTTCAATGTTTTGACTTTTAGATCCCACACATAAGTGAAAACATGCAGTATTTGTCTTTCTGTGTCTGGCTTATTTCAGACTGGGTTATTTTTAAGAAAAGAGGTTTGATCGACTCACAGTTCTGCAGGCTGTACAGGAAGTGTAGTTCCAGTCTCTGCTTCTGGGGAGGCCTCATGAAGCTTTTACTCATAGTGGCAGCTGAAGCGGGAGCAGGCACATCACTCGGTCAGAGCAGGAGCAAGAGAGTGGGGGTGGAGGTGCCACATACTTAAGCCACCAGATCTCATGTGAACTCAGAGTGAGAACTCACTCATCACCAAAGGGACGGCTGATACCATTCATGGGCCTCCATCCCCATAATCCAAATACCTCCCACCAGGTCCCACCTCCAACACTGGGAATTACAATTCAACATGAGACTTGACAGAGACATACATTCCAACTATACCCAGGTAGAAAAGACCAATTTTGCTCTAGCGAGTATTTGATTGAATTATTTTACTTGGTCCACAAACAAACCTGGGACACTGTTACCACAGTTTTGCAGATGAGAAAATAAGGCTTATTCCACCAACCACCAGTAGGTTTCATCCCAGCTCTTCTTGACACCAAGGACAGTAAAATTTTGCACTTAACTGCTTTTTGATGGAGTTCAAGAAGCGGACAGGAGCAAATCCAAGAGTTGGTGGTAAAAACACTGCAAGTATCCCAGTCATTGAAGCGGTTAGTCTCCCTGAGGAAAAGAGTTGACAGAAAGTGAAGCCCAGTATCTTCTTCCCACCAAGCAGGCTGGAGACCCAAGAGAAGCCTGAAGTCCCTTATTGGGAAGTAAGTCACTCCGCACCTTTTCTTTCTACCTCTGCTGGTATTTCTTGATCCAATCCTCTCTCATCTCCAAGATACTATGTAGCCTTCTAGCTGTTCTCTCTGAACTCGCTTATCTAAGTAGTAGCCATAGGGGTGGTTTTAAACCATTAATGAGATTCTGCCTCTCTTTATTCAGAACACTCCAATGGATCCTCCACCCTCTCAGAGTAAAAGCCAAAGTTTTCACCATCACATACATGACTGTTAATGATCAACATGACCCCTCTCCCATGACTTGGTTTATGGCTGTATACCCAGTGCCTGCCATGTAGAAACACTCAATAAATGTCTTTGCACTGAAGAGTAAATGAGGCAGAATGTCCCTTGCAGGTCAGTATGTTAAAGTTAATGTAGTAGGCAGCTTCTGAAATGGTTCTCAATGATCCTCACTTCCTGATGTTCATGTCTTTATGTAGTCTCTTGCTCTTGAGTATGGGTAGGACCTATGACTTGCTTCTAACTAATGGAATATGGTAAAGGTAACAGAATAAATGTACTATGTGTACATAATCATACTAAGATTGTAGTGCTCATCTTGCTGGAGTCTTTCTCTCATGCTCTGTTGGCTCTGAATATACCAAGTTGCCGTGTTGTGGGCTACCTAGGCTTGAAGGTCTATGTATCCAGGAATAGGGCATGACCTCTAGGAGCAGACAACAACTGAAGCTGTCAGTTTTACAATCATAAGGGGTTGCAATATGTCAGCAAAGGCAGGGGCTCTATTGACTGATCCCCAGCCAACCTAACTGTACCTTTGTAAGACCGTATATAATAGAGGACACAGTTAAGCCATGCCTTACTCACAGAACTGTAAGATAATAAATATGTGTTGCCTTCAGCCACTAGATTTGAGGTAATTTGTTACTCAGGAGTAGAAAGCTAATACAAACAGGCTAAAATCCATGGTCTGTTATTCATCACATGAAGGATCTCAGCTCTAAGGTGATGTATCAGTTTGTGCTGTATAGCAAGCACACCCCAAGACTTTAGTGACTGAAATGACAGCCATGTTTACTTTGTAACTCTCTGGGTTGATTGAGTGTTTTTATGGTCTAGGCAAGTATGACCTATCTCTGCTAGACCCTCCTATGCATCTTTGGGTAGCTGGCAGGTCTGCTGGATGATCTGTGATAGCCTCAGTCACAGGTGTAATGGTTGACAGGCTGTTAGCTTGTGTGACAGAAGATACTGGGCCACATGACTTTAATCATCCTGCAGGCTAGCTTGGGCTTCCTCCTGTGATGGTCTTAGGATGCCCATGGGAGCAACAGAGAAGAAACTCCAAGGCCTGAGTGCTATCTGAGCTTTTGCCACCATCACATTTGCTAATCTCCCTTTAGTCAAAGCAAGTCACACAACCAATCTAGATTCAAGGTGGAGAAATGGACTCCACCTCTTAATGGAAGGAATGGCCATGTCACATTGCAAAGGAGCATTGGAATAAGAGGAATTTGTGGTCATTTGTCACTCTACTCCAAGTAGGAAGAATTATATTAGGTACCATTCACTAGTGGACTGAGGCTAATATTTATTTTTGGGTGAGGATGAGATGACACAGAGTAGGCTTTAATGGAAAGAAAAGGGGCCAGGGCAGTGACCAGCTTATTGGTACAGCAGAAATCTAGTACTGACCCTCTCCTTTCCTTTCATCTATCTTGCTCTCTCAGATGGGATATTCTTTAAGAACTTCTAATTTGTCTGTAATTCCCTCCTCCCTTTTTTTCTTCTTGCCTATTGACTCCATTGTAAAAGTCTAGTACTTCTTTCTCCACATCCGTTTCCCCTTCATTTGTCTTATATTCATTCATTCATTCATTCATTCATTCATTCATCCAATAAAAGCATTCTGAGTGCCTACAGTGAACTAAACTTTAAATAATTGAGTCTTCCATTTATAAAAACCTATAAAAACCACCCTCTCTTTCTTACATGGTTTGCACAAACATTCATAAGCTTATACACACTCACACACACACACTCACACACACACATCTTACTGTTATGCCTCCCTTCTCCTTTTACATTTTTTTTCATGTTTGGCAAGTGGATGTAAAATAAAAGAGGCCTTTCAAAACCTGCTGTTCTTCTCCAGAATTGCTGTGTGGGTGGGAAGGAAGCACTTGCAAGACAGAACATTGTGGAAACCAGGATTCAGAAAGTTAAGGTAGAGTATCCACCATTGGCCACCCTTTTTAGCACTCAGCTTGGAGGAGGCTGAGCTGTATCCTTTACGAAGGCGATACAAAGGAGAAAAAGGTAACATTTTAGTTGAATCTTCAATTTCTGGTTTTCTCTGGAAGAACTGAGGCTGCTTGCTCACAAGACTCTGTGAGGAAGGTAAGCTCTGGAATTCCTGAATTAATTCTTTCAACAGATAGGTGTTCAGTACCTACTATATGTCAGGCACTGTGCTGGGTTGTTGTTAGGGACTGAAAGCCTGTATATCCCCGTGTGGATGCTCTAACTTCCAATGTGATCATGTTTGGAATGAGTTCTTTGGGAGGTAAACAGGTCATGAGGGTAGGGCCCTGGTCCAATGGACTCAGTGCTCTTAGAATAAAAGAGACACAAGAGAGCCTGCACTCTCTCTTTCTCTGTCTGTCTGTCTGTCTGTCTTCACATACACACAAAGAAGAGGTCATGTGAGCACACAAGAAGATGGCAGCTATCTATTTCACAAACCAGAAAGAGAGCCTTCACCATGACATAACAAAGCCGGCCCCCTAATCGTGGGCTTCCAGGCTCTAGAACTGCAAGAA
This sequence comes from Piliocolobus tephrosceles, assembly GCF_002776525.5. Classification (NCBI taxonomy): domain Eukaryota; kingdom Metazoa; phylum Chordata; class Mammalia; order Primates; family Cercopithecidae; genus Piliocolobus; species Piliocolobus tephrosceles. The sequence continues at coordinate 24,601,498 of NC_045450.1, read as the reverse complement.
AATAAACATCCTGTTTGAGCCACCCAGTCTGTAGACTACGTGACGTACAAGACAGAGAAGGTCTGCCCTTATACAGCTTCACTCTAGTGGAGACACGTGTATGTTTCATAAGTAAACACACAGATATATAAGACTTTGAGAGAGTAATGTTATTTTGGAAGTAAGATAGGCTAAAGTGGTAGATGGTGATAAAGGAATAGGCTGATCTGGTTGCTTTTGTGAGGAAAGGTCAAGGAGATAGCTTCTTTCCACATTTCTGGTTTCCATCAAGAGCCCATCTATAAAGCAAGACACCCCATGCAGGAGAGGTCGTAGTTCCCGGGCTTAGATCTCCCATGCAGATGAGACCCTATGGTGAGCAGAATGGCAAGAGGACAGCAGGTGCAGCCAAAGCCTGCAGCTAAACAATGTCCAAGGCCAAGGATTAACATATTAAGTCCTGGGGAAATAAAGGGGACCTAGAAGAGAGTTTCAATTCCAGTTCCCCAGCAGAATCTCCTGGGGAACTTTAAAACAGAACAATACCTGAGCTCCAGGTCCCAGTGAATCTGATGCCATTGGTCTGGAGTGGGGCCAGGGCATAGACTTGTCACAGAAGATCCCCTGGTTACTCTAATGGACACCCATGGGCGAGAACCACTGGTTCAAGGAACATCCTAGAGGTTCAATCTCTCTTGCTGCAATCCAAATGAAATACTAGGTAGCCATAAAAATGAATGAGATCATACCCTTTGCTGGGACATGAATGGAGCTGGAAGCCATTATCCTCAGCAACTAATACAGGAATAGAAAACTAAACACCACATGTCCTCACTTATAAGTGGGAGCTGAACAATGAGAACACATGGACACAGGGAGGGGAACAACACACACTGGGTCCTGCCGGGGGATGGGGTAGTGAGAGGGAGAACATTAGGAAAAATTGCTAATGCATGCCGGGCTCAGTACCTAGGTGATGGGTTGACAGGTGCAGCAAACCACCACGGCACACGTTTACCTATGTAACAAACCTGCACATCCTGCACATGTACCCAGAACTTAAAATTACAATTAAAAAAAAAAGAAATTCTTAATTTTCAACTTGCCTCTCACACCCTTAATATTTTCCTTCTTATTGATCTCATTTCCCTGGCTACTTCTCCGGCTTAGTTCTCACAGGCTCCAAAAGTGCCAGTTCTGGCCTTCTTTCTTACAGTAAATTTTCCTCATCAACAAAGCCCAAAGCCCCTCACTTTCCTGCATCATGCAATGCAGTGTCACAGCCAGGAGTCACTGTGCGATAGAAAGAACACAGTTCTCAATGTCACAGAGGAATCTGCAACTGCATGCTGAGATGCCAACAGAGGAATTCTCAATAGACTAGGTGCAGTGGAGAAAATGAGTGGAGGGACAACAGTCTTATGCATTTTAAAGATCCTGCTGAACTAGAGGATTAGACTGTAGTGTAGCTGCAGGTCTGGAAGTGTGACTGCCAGACCATAGCATCCGCCTCACCTGGAAACTTGTTACAAAAGCAAATTATCCGGGCTCGCCACAGATCTACAACATGAGAATCTCTGGGGTGGGGTGCAGGAATCTGTGTTGACCAGTCCCCAGGTCATTCTGACATGAACTCCTGAGTGAGAACCATTTTTCTACTGGATGTGCAAAATGATGGCTGCAAAGCCTGGTGTCGTGGCACAGGCTTGTAATCCCAGCTACTCGGGTGACTGAGCTGATTGAAAGGCTGAGACCAGCCTGAACAACATAGTGAGACCCCATCTCAAAAAAAAATGATGACTATGTCATAGTGAGACCCCATCTCAAAAAAACCAATAATGACTATGTAAAATTAAATTATACTTTTTGATGTCTATGCATGCTAACACATTTTAAACAGAATTCCACAAACACCTCTCTCTCTTTTTTTTTTTAAGAGGTGGGATCTCTCTCTCTGTCACCCAAGCTGGAATACAATGGCACTGTCCTAACTCACTGCAACCTCAGATTCTTAGGCTCAAGCAATCCTGCTACCTAATTCTCCTGAGTAGCCAGGACCGTAGGTCCAAGCCACTATGCCCAGCTAACTTTTATACTTTTTTTGTAGAGAGGGGGTCTCACAGTGTTGCCCAGGCTAGTCTTGAACTTCTGGGATCAAGCAATCCTCCCATCTCAGCCTCTCAAAGTGCTGGAATTACAGGCGTGAGCCACTGTGCCCAGTCCACCAACACATCTTAAGTCTACAATCAAATGGCTATAATAAAGATTTCTTACTATTTACTTCACCTCCGTTCAGTTCTTCTGTTCGTTCATTCAGTGAGAAATTACTGAGCTCCGACTTCATTCTGGGAATGCAGTATCTGCCCTCTCTTAGTCGGGGAGACATGTGAACAAATAATTAGAACACAGAGTACAGTAGTCACTAAGCCTACACCATGCTTTTGAAGCCCAGCAGAAGGAAGGGCCGACAGCTCTGCCTGGGGCAGTCCAACAAGGTTCACAGACAAAGTCGGCTTGACCCGGGTCTTGGGCTGGGGGTGGGCAGTCATTCATAAGCCTCAGAAGGAAGCAGAAAGTTCAGGCAGCAGAGCCGGCCAGGTGAGGGCAGAGACATAAAAGAACACTGCATGTTCAAGAAGCAGCAAGCACCTCCGACTTCAAAGATTGCCCATGTTAGAAAGAGGATAAGGAGTACAGAATTCCAGGATATGGTGAGCACACAAAAATTGTTATAATCAAGATTCTGCTGCAGCTGAATATTACACTGAGGAAGTGTAAACTTTTCAGTCTGGGCTCACCCTTTCCTACCATTGGAACCTTCAGTAAAACCTGTCAGCCTGTTGAGATCAATATTTCTGTTTCTTCTTCTCAGCCCGTCTCCCAGCTTCTCTTATCACGAGGCTTCAAACAGGGCCTGTATCTTTCTCAGCTCGCACCTGTCAGTGCTTGCAATGCAGGCGAGAGTGTGCTATAGAAAGTGGGCCAGGGCCTCAGAGGTGCCTGTTCACAATGGGAATGTGTGTGCATATGCATGTGTGTGTCGGAACAATTGGAGCTTGGAACAGGAAAGAAGGGGCTGTGACAGAGAAACTGTCACTATGGCAGACTTTTAATCTGGAAGGCCACTTAAATATCATCCCACTTTTTCTAAGTAAAGAAAAAGTGACAGGAAGAGGTCAGTGATTTTCCAAAACCATACAGCATTAATCACATTGGTAGGCAGCATGCAGTAATTAGCTGTTCCCAAATTGAACTGCCTGCTGCAAACTTCTGGGAAGCTTTCCTATTGGAAGCTTGGGAATATTGCTAGTCTTTCTTCAGACTGACTGAACTAAATTTGTTTAGGGAATCTGTATTTTTTATGAAGTTCCCTAGATATTCCACTGGGCAAACAAATTTGAGAGCCCCAGTATAGGAGGAAAATCAGGAGACTTGGAATGTGATGTATTAGAATTGTTCTCATTTCAAGTTCTTAATTCATACTGGAAAAAGTCAAAACAGGGATTTATTGCTCATTGCTCATTAAATGAATTTCAAGATGAATGGCTTCAGGCATAGTTGGATCCAGGAGCTCTGAATAATGTCGTCCACAATCTCTCTTTATTTCTCAGTCCTGCTTCGTTTCTAGGCAGGCAGTCCTCTATAGTGTTGAAAAATGGTCACTAATAACTTGGAGTTTGCATTTTATCTTCTTAGTAACCCTGAAAGAATCAGAGCAATTCTATAGAAATCCTTAGGATTAGTTCTCATTGGTCTGCCTATCTCAAGCTATATGCCTGTCCCTGAATCAATCACTGTGCTGGAGAAATGGTCTGATTAGCCAGGTTTAAACTACATGCCCAAATCTGGATCCAAAGGTTTGTGCAGCATATCCTTAAACAAGGTATGACTAGTTCTCAGAGGAAAAGCTTGGGCTACCAGAGAAAGGCAGGAAGTTGTAGATCAAGAAAACAACAACAAAAATGGATGTTCAGTACACCTGGGTCCAAATTTGGGGGGCGTAATGGTAGAGCTGGGACCAGAATTCAAGTTTCCTGATTAAGGTCTTCCATTACAACACCAAAGGAGGTGGGGTGCTTAACTATTGACTTCTATTACTGTCAAGTAAGATTCTAACCTAGGCTGCATTAGCTCTAAGTCCTGTTGGAATGATTGGACTCTCACTCTTGGCCCCTATAAAAAGACCCTGAACACACACTTCATAAAATTCCAGCTTTAAGCATTGCTTTCTCTTCCTCTTTATAATAGACTGCTAGTTGTTTCCCTGCTATCCAATCAGTCCACTGAGTAATACCATTTCAGCTGGACACATTTCAAAGCCTGCCCTGCAGCTACATGTGGTCATGTGACTATAACCTAACCAATGCTAGGCTTAGGGACTCCTCGTATCTCTTTTTTTTTTTAGATGGAGTCTGGCTGTGTTGCCAGGCTGGAGTGCAGTGATGCGATCTCGGCTCACTGCAACCTCCACCTCCCGGGTTCAAGCGATTCTCCTGCCTTAGCCTCCCCAGTAGCTGGGACTACAGGTGGGTGCCACCATGCCCAACTAATTTTTGTATTTTTAGTAGAGACGGAGTTTCACCATTTTGGCCATTATGGTCTCAATCTCTTGACCTCGTGATCTGCCTGCCTCAGCCTCCCAAGACTCCTCAGATCTCTTATTCTCTCCCTATAAGCTGGAGAAAAAAAGAAATGGGTCAAGTGATTCAAACTGCAAGTGGAAGCCTCATGAAGTTGGCAGAACCACCTGCTCAGTTTATCTACCACCTGGCTAATGCTGGACTGTTTTTGACAAAGAAAAAAAAAACTCAATTTTGTTTCAGTGACTGTAATGTGTGGTCTCTGGATTATAGAAGCTTACCCTTACTAACAAACCATCTTGTAAATCATCCAAATTGTCTCTCTTTATCCCTTTCTACCTACCGCTCTCCGTTCCACCCTTTCCTAGTTTTCTAATTCAATGACAGGTCCATCACCTTTACTTGTGATGGGTGTCTCAGGACCTTGACTCTGTGGGTCCATTGTCCAGATAGGCATTATACAGTCCCAATTCTTATAACGACCATTTAATGCTGGAGGTGGGGGAACAGAACATAGATCTCCTGTCTCCAACTAGCTCTTGGAATCCATGTCTAAATAATTTCTAGTCACCTCAAGAGACAGCATTTCCAGGCACTGTGATGATATTCTCATGGTCATGAGGATGTCAGGGAGCACCAAAACACAGATGACATTTCTGTCTTTATTTAACACATAGAAAAATGAGACCTCACAAAACAAAATGAGCTAATTGATCTAATGTTCTCTTTTGAGGCTTTTTCATAAAGCGGTTTAGAGCAAGAGGTTCATCAGCTGGGTTGAAGGGGTCTCAGGAACCAAAATCAAGGAGAAGGGCAGGGGAAGGAGGAGAAGAGAGGACAGTTAATCTGTGAAGATGGTCTGTAGTTTCCATCAGATGCTAAAAGAAGTCGATAGTCCCCCAGTGTTTAAGATTAGTGATTATAAGCAGAATTTCTGAGTTCAGGTTCAAGCCTATCACTTTTTTGTGTAATCTTGAATTCATACATTATGCTCTCTCAGCCTCTGTTTCCTCATCTGAAAAGTGAGAGAAAAAAAAAAAAAAAGGCGGTGGGGGGTGGGCATAACCACCTTTTCTTCTGAGAATTAAGTGAGATGATGTAAAGGAAAGCATTTAATATGTCAGAAAACTCAGTTTCTATTTTGGCTGGATTACCGTCTAAAATGCACCCTCTCTGATATAGTGTGGGCCTTACGGAAAAGTGAGCTGTTTCCTCTCCAGTCCCCCTAGTAACGAGCTCTGGGCACTGCTCTCACCAAAGAGGATACATCATGGCTGAGCAAGCAGGGAGACCTGCTTCCACATCCAGCTCAGCCCCTTTTGTCTGAAATTTGCCCTCCTATGTTTGGCTCATTGAAGAGCCTGAATTTTCATTTTATTTTAGCCAATCTGGATGGATCTCTCTCTCTCTCTGATTATAACACTCACAGCGAATATTTTCCCAGTGTTTGTTTGCTTGTTGTTTTTTATGGTGATTTAGCACATAAATCTGGGCACCCATACCCTGATTCCTAATTACAGCTTCTTCATTTAAGCTACTTAAAGTAAAACTGCCTCCGTTTCCTCATCTGTAAGCTGAGGATATCAATGGTATCCACGTCTCTGGATTATTCATTTAAAAAATATATGTACTGCACATATCCCATGTCCAAGATGCAGTTCTGGACTTTGACGATACTACAACAAAAGAGACGGGACAAAAAGCCCTGCCCTTGGATGGTGGAGAGAACAAGGAATTGCTGTGTATAAAAAGCTTAGGCAATAGGTGCAGTGCAAATGTCGGCTGCTGACATTGCTGTCGTCATTGCTGCTGTTGCTGCAAGAGCTGCTCCCACTTCTACAATTACTACTGCTGTTACTACCAAAACTGCTATTGCTACCACTACTGCTGCTGTTATTACTACTGCTACTACTACTATACTACTGGTACTATGATGACAACTACTACTGCTGTTAGTATTACTATGGCTACTGCTGCTCTTACTACTGGTACTGTGATGACAACTACTCTTGCTGCTATTACTACTGTTGCTACTGCTGCTGTTACTACTGGTATCTTGATGACAACTCTTCCTGCTGCTGTCATGACTACTGCTGCTACCACTACTACTACTGGTACTGTGATGACAACGACTACTGCTGCCATTATTACTGATTCTGCTATCATTATTACTACTGGCACTATGACTGTAACTACTCTGCTGCTATTATTACTTCTGCTACTGCCATTATTACTACTTGTACTACAACCACAACTACTCCTGCTGCTATTATTATTACTCCTACTAACACTGGTACTACTGGTACTACGACAACTACTCTTGCTGCTATTATTACTATGGCTACTGCCGCTCTTACTACTGGTACTGTGATGACAACTACTCCTGCTGCTATTATTACTACTGCTATTGCCACTATTGCTACTGGTACTACAACCACAACTGCTCCTGCTGGTATTATTACTACTGCTACTACTGTTATTACAACTGGTACTATGATGACACTACTACTGCTACTATTGTTACTACTGCTACTGCCACTATTACTATGGTGCTATGACCACAACTACTACCACTGCTGCTGCTATTATTACTACTGCTACTACTGCTATTATACTGGTACTATGATGACAACCACTATTGCTGCTATTATTACTACTGCTACTACTGTTATTACTACTGGTACTATGATGACAACTACTATCGCTGCTATGGCTATTGCTGTGCTGCTCTTACTACTGGTACTATGATTACAGCTGCTCCTGCTGCTATTACTACTACTGCCACTACCATTATTACTGGTGCTGCAACAACAAACTACTCCTGCTGCTATTATTGCTACTGCTACTACCACTGCTACTACTGGTACTATGACAACAACTACTATTGCTGCTAATATTACAATGGCTACTGCCACTTTTACTACTGGCACTATGATGGCAACTACTTCTTCAGCTCTTATTACTACTGCTACTCTTGCTATTACTACTGGTACTATGATGACAACTACTTCTGCTGCTATTACTACTACTGCTACTACTACTATTATTACTAGTGCTATAACAACTACTCCTATTGCTATTACTACTATGGCTACTGCCACTCTTACTATTGGGACTACAACTACTAGTATTACAACTACTATTGCTACTATAGCTGCTACTTCTCTAATATTGTTACAAATATGGCTACAAATACTGCTACCGCTGTGGGTACTGGCACTGCTACTGTTTGATCATTTTCAATCTGAGCTAAGTTCCTGCTTTGGGGAGATTTCCCCTTCTTAGGCGGGAGAGTCTGCTTGCCATCCTGAGAACTGCTTTCTCAGCCTACTTATCTGCTAAGGTATGAGAATGCCGGCCACACTTGGCCAGTCAGGGGCGTCAGAGAAAACATCAAACAAGCACAAATTACTAGAGTAATGTGGTATTTTTTTCTGGTCCTCTGGAATTAGAATTATCAAGAATCCTTCATACAGTCTTTCTCTGCTTAAACTAGCCAGGGTAATCTTTCTTTTGCTTACAACTGAAAACATCACAAATCTTTGCCCTGTTTTCCTCTCCTCTGTTGTTGCCATAGTGGCCTGATTAAACTACAACATCAAAGTCACAAAAATTTCAAAAAGCGCTTATAATCCCCCCATCAGAGCCAACTATTTTTACCTTGGGGTACTTGCATCCCATCATTGTCCATAAGCAGAGGTATTTTATCACAGTGGCAATCACAGTACAAAAGGAATTTTACAAAATTTTAATATTTATCATGACATTTAAATATTTTAAATATTTTTCTGAGATCCATATACTTACTATTTACAAATATGTTCATTATTGCCTCCAATTTCTTTACCATAATTTCATAAACACTCCCCTAAGTGAGGAGCGTTTGCAAAGCAACATTTAGCCAGTAAAGATAACATTGTAGTAACTATCTTTGGCATATAGTTTGGTTTTATTTTCTTAAATTATTTCTAGAAATTTTTTTATGACTGAGATTAATCAAGTAAGGATGTTGTGTGTGTGTGTGTGTGTGTGTGTGTAAAATCATATATGTAATGTTTTTAAATTTCACTTTCTGAAAGGAGACTCTCAATGTCTATTGATACCAAGAGTCTGAGTGTATGCCCCTTTGTTTACAATCTCAACAGCTACAGACTAATTTATATGTTTTATAAAATGTATTTTGGTAGCCATATGCAGTATGTGTGATACTCATTTGTTTCATTGGATTTCTTTGGATTCGATTGAGAAAGAATCCTTTGTAATGTGGTGTGTTACAGTTTATCTTCTTCTCCTAACGTTGATGATGATAAAAACCACAATAACTATAACAAATAGAGTTTACCAAAGACTTACTAACATACAATATGCTTTATGTTAAATTCGTCTTAGGTCTTTTTAGGTCCAATGAGGTAGGTACGATGATTTACTCCTGTTTACAAATCTAAAAACTGCAGTAAAGGCAAGTTAAATAGCTCAGTATGTTAGCAGGGACAGAGCTGGTGCAGGACCTTCTGTATGTCTGGCCAAAGCTCATACTCTAGTATACAAGAATAAAGCCATAAAAGGTTTGAGGCAGAGCTCAGCCAGGTTTTCTCCATGCAGAGAACTTTGCAGACACCTAAGACCCATGGAAATGTTTTACTGGCATGCTTTTTTTTTTTTTTTTTTTTTTGACAGGGTCTCAATCTGTCTGTACCCAGGCTGAGTACAGTGGTGCACTGCAGCCTTAACCTCACTGGGCCCAGGTGATCCTCCCACTCAGCCTCCTGAGCAGCTGGGACTAGAGGCACACACCACCATGCTGGGCTAGTTTTTGTATTTTTTGTAGAGACAGGGTCTCATTATGTTGCCCAGACTGGTGTCAAACTCGTGAGTTCAATCCATCTGTCCACCTGGCCCTCCCAAAGTGCTAGGGTTACATGCATGAGCCATTGCACTCAGTCTATTGGTGTGCTTTTATGAAGTTAATACTTCTTTCTGTCAGAGGACACTCCCTAAGTATTTAAGAGGATGTCATTTAACTTCTTCAATATTGGGATGTCCAATACTTTGCATGGCCTGAATATGTTACTCTGATCTTTATTCTCATTTCCACTATTTTTCTTCATCCCAAGTGTTGCAAGGATATAGAATCCTTCCCAAACTTCAATTGTTTCTTACATACCACAGTCATGATTGGACATTATACAGTATCTGTGCTATGAAATAATAATACTAGTGCCACTTATTGAACACGTAACTATTTACCGTGTATTAACTCATCTTATCTTCACTCACAATCTTACATGGCAAAATGCTACTACCCCTATTTCTCAAATGGGAAAACTAGTGGCACAGATAGTTTAAGTGACTTATCTAAGGTCACAGGGCTGATAAGCAGAGTGAATGATTAGGGGTTGGTGAATGTATTAGTCCATTCTTATGCTGCTAATAAAGATATATCCAAGACTAGGTAGTTTTTAAAGGAAAGAGGTTTAATGGACTCACAGTTCCACATGGCTAAGAGAGGCCTCACAATCATGGCGGAAGATGAAGGAAGAGCAGAGGGACATCTTAATGGTGGCAGGCAAGAGAGCATGTGCAGGGGACTCCCCTTTATGAAACCATCAGGTCTCGTGAGACTTATTCCCTATCACGAGAACAGCATGAGAAAATCCACCCCCACTGGGTCCCTCCCACAACACATGGACATTATTACAATTGAAGGTGAGATTTGGGTGGGGACACAGAGCCAAACCCTATCAGGAGGAACTGCCTCCTAATCATCGAACTCAACTGCTACCATATACTTATATTTTTTCTTAAATGTGAATAGCCTTTTTGTTTCCTGCTTAGTCACATACCTTTCTTAGTCTCATACTAAGCTCAAGATCCACAAGTCACAGGTTCAACACGTTGGTTTCTCTAAAAAATGCAGTAAAACAAACATAATTATTGCAATAACAATGATCATCATTAAATCGGTTTATCTACCTACGGAGACATGAGCACTCTACTTTAGGAAATTCTGTTGGGTAGGCAGGTCCCTCCTCTTTGGTTGATTGTCCTGCACTCATACCCTGACTCTTCCACCTGCTTGGTGAGTAAATTTTGGTCTCCTCTTACCTTTGTGTGCTGAAGCTCTCTTAGGCTTTTCCTCCTGGAAAATGAGAATTTGAACATTTGCTTTTGTGAGAGAGGATAATGGGAGGGAGATAAGATTTAAATGAGAAACATCATGAAAACAGCTGATACTACACTTGGCACAGAGCGATTTTTAAAATCTAGCATATATAGTGCCTGTTCTGTGCCTGGAACTATGGAAGGCACATAGTTGAAAGTGTGGGATATATCTTTCCTCATAACAGATCTGCAAGATGCACATTCCCATTTTAAAAGCAGAGAAATAGAATCTGAGGAGCTAAGAAACATATCTACAATGACATAGCTGGTAAGTGAGATATAGTCAAGACTTGAATCCAAGTCTGATTATATCCAAAATTTACTTTCTTTATTATTACCAACTTTTATGCTTTCATCCTTTAGTTATTTTTTAATTGTACAAATGGGTTCATTTCTGCTGTGTTCCACACACTGACCTAGGCACTAAACAGAAAATAATAAGCTGTGTGGTCTTCCTTCGGGGAGGGCAAATTTAGTGACTGAGACAGAAAGATAATAAAATAATCACAAGGTTGAGTGGTAAATCGTGTAGATGAGGTCGTCACAGGATATTTTAGGGCACAGAGGCTGGGCTGTCAAGACTAGAGTTCGCATTCTAGGCTGAACATCAGATGGTCTTTACCAGGGCAAGGGCCATGGGGAGCTCCTTCACCTTCACGAAGGCAGGCTCTTGGGCAAGTGTCAGGCGTGGGAATTGCTAGCTCTGTTTCTACTCAATGTCTCACTGGGAGCAATGCATTCAGCAAAGACAGGGAGCTGATGACCTGTCTGTGGAGAAGAAGCTTTCTCACAGTCAGCAGGAATGTTGTAGTCCTTGTGATCTGAGAGACCAAAATAGACTCCCATTTATCAACTAAGACAAACCCTGAGGTTAAGGAAACAAAAAGTTCCCTACAAGTAGAGGGTTCAGGGCCTGGCTGGCATGGCAAATTTCTAAATTCCTATGGTTACAAGAAAACCACACTCTTGCCGAACTTCCTAATAATCGGACCTATCACACACATTATCAGACCGCTCTTAACTCTGATTTATAGCTCAGACCACTGTGTCTCTGATTAGACAGAAGACCGGCCTTTTAAATATGGTTTTCTGATAAGCAATCGCAGACCTTAAGCCAGTTTCAGCAGCTTATACAGTCCATGCACAAGCTATCTTTGTGTCCTGTAGTTCACCCTTTTGACATAAAGGGCCAAATTAAACCTCACTTTTATGCTAAAACCCCATGCCAAAGTGAATATGGGATGTATATTATGTACATGTTGAGTCACTGCACATGTGCTCAGCTCCTCTCATAAATATCTATAGCTTCTCCCCCAAATATGCTGAATATGTAGTACTCTGTTGTATAATACAGACCCTGTGAGGCATTAAAACCCAACCTGCCCCTTCCCCTTGGAAGGAGGAGACTGGAGACTGTCTCTTCCTGGTTTGCAAATTGGTATCATCAATAAAGCTCTTCTTTCTTCTATTTAGACACCCTGGTGGTCTTTTGGACAACATCCTTCTAATTTGTTCATCTACTCAACACACATTCACTATACGCTTGCATTATGCCTGGCCCTTGGCTGGATGCTGGGGTCTCAGAGAGGCCTTGGGGATCTCTTAGGAAAGCACTGCACAGACAACACTGAGGCTGCAGGTGTCTTCTGAGGCCAGGCTGTAAAGGTCCTGAGCTCCAGACTGTGGAATGAGGACGTGTCTTATAGGGAATCAGAGCTATCAAAGGTTGTTAAACAGAAAATGGTCATGAGCAGCAGCTCTATCCTTCCCAAAGATTTCTGTGGGAGAATTATGGAAAATGGAGGCACATAAGTTGGAAGCCTAGGGGTTAGTGAGCTCAGGCCTTGGCAAATTCACCTGTCTCAACACCTTCAAAAACTGGCAAAGTTTGATTGTGAGAAAGACAGCAAATTCATGTTTTATTTACTCTGAGAAAGAACAAGGAGTTGAAAAATACATGTGAAAAATCATTTCTTTTTCCAGTTGCAACTGATAGATATGCAACTAAAACTAACTGTGCCTGAAAGGGATTCTTTATTCATGTAACTAAAAAGCACAGGGATAATTCAACTTTGAGCCAAGCTTAATTCAAAGACTCAGACAATATCTTCAAGAATCTGAGAGTGTCTACCCTGTTTTCCTCTATATTAGGCCAATTTTAGGTAGATATTTTCCTTATGTTGACAAGATAGCTCCCAGTAGCTCCAGATCTACTGTCTTCTCTGAACCTCCAGTAGGAAGAGGAGTTATGTCCTCTAATATTTCAAAGACAGTTCTCAGAACCAATTCTCACTTGTGTAGTCAACCCGATTTAAACCAAATACTCTGGGGGAACAGGGGAGAAATAGTTCCTGAAGGAGAAACAGAGTCATGTCTTTTTGTTTGGTTTAGTTTTGTTGGTTTGTTTGTTTTTTACTTAAAGGAAAGAAAATGGATCACAGATGAACAAAATCAATAGATGTACACTCTAATGAAGCCCACATTCTATTGACAGCATGGTTCTAAGTCAGTGATTCTCCATCAAGGGCAATTTTGCCTCTCAGGGGACATTGAGCAATGTCTGAAGACAATTTTAATTGTCATAACTTGAGGGAGTGATGTTACTAGAATTTAGAGGGGAGAGACCAGGGATACTGCTTTGCATCCCAGGAAGCATGGTGCATTCCCTTGCAATAAATCATATCCCACCCATCAATGATGCTGAGGTAAAAAGTCCCTGGTCTAAGTGATGAGTTGCCTTGGAAACTAGGGAGCTCCTCATTAGGATAGGTGTTTAAGCAGAGACGACTTGGCTGTTCGTTTGCCAATGCTGTATTAAGATATCAAGGTCTGATGGAAGGTTAAACCATACTAACAGAAGTTTAGACTTTACTGGAATCTTAAATCTCTTAGTTCCTCTTTGGCATGACTTATAGACTGCAAGTATCCTACAAGTAGCAAGTTATGTACAATTCTTCTGGAGCTATCTGTAATTTCTCTTTCTCTGTCCTATTCAAGAAAGCATACCCTACATCTATTTAAACTATGCATTTTCTCTGCTCTCACATATACACTGATTCTGATAGGCTCTTCCTTACAGAGGAAGCATTCTCACCAACCAAACTTGGGAATCACTAACTTATTATCACAAAGTCTCTTCTAGCCTTGATGTTTGATAATTCCAGGAATTGGGACCTTAAACAAGAAGAATGATTTATGGTAAAAGGCTTAACAAAGGGAGACTGCAGGAGCCCAGGACTCTCCATTCATTCAACAAAAATTACTTAGCGTGATGTGTTAGTTTGTTTTGCATTACAAAAAAGAAATGAGACTGGGTAACTTATAAAGGAAAGAGATTTATTTGGTTCACGGGTCTGCAGACTGTACAAGCCTGGCACAGCATCTGCTTACTTTCTGGTGATGCCTCAGGAAGCTTTTATTTGTGAAAGAATGTGAAGGGGGAACAGGTGTGTCGCATGGCATGAGTAGGAACAAGAGAAAGAATGAGGGAGGTTAAGCATGTGGCTCCCTTTCTACAACCAGCTTTCGTGTGCATTTATAGATTGAGAACTTACTTAATAATACCAAGAGGACAGCACCAAGACATTTATGACAGATCTGCTCCCATGACCCAAACACACCACCCACCAGGTCCATCTGCAACACTTGGGATTACATTTCAACGTGAGATTTGAAGGGGACAAACAGCCAAACCATGTCTTATGATCTATGTGTCATGCTATGCTAGGTCCTGTGAAAAATAAAATATATACGTACCCTGCCCTCATCAGGTTTTGCAGGAGAAAAACATAAAACAAATAAAAATAATAATGACAAACAGGATGATCAGTGTTTTGATAAAGTTGTATTAAAATATGCTCTTAAAACACAGACTAAGATCATGTAACCCACCATTAGGTTGAAGGGAGGATTCCAAGGAAGAGGCATTTAAGACCTGGGGGTATGTAAGACTTATCCAGGGGAATGAGGGAGAAGGGCCAGACAGAAGAAGCAGCATGAAAAAATGGCTCAAAGGTGAGAAAGATCCCAGTGGTAAGTTTGCCAGCTTCCAAATCTGCACAACATTGAGACAGGCTGGAGAGAAGAAGGTGCTGGATTTCCTGGCTCTCTGGTGAGCTGCCCAGGAGCCCAGCTGGAAGCCTGACCCATCTGTCTTGACATTTCCCTCTCTCCAGAACTGAGTAATTTCCCACTCACTCCTGGGGTGACATTTTTTTTTTTCCTCCAAAACCATGATCTGTAAAATTAGGTATCTCAAGGAACAATTTTCTCTGAAGGGAAGAAGGCATGCTCTGAGCCCAGGCTGGAAGATGTCAGTGTTTCCATCTTCTGCCAGGAGAATTGGACGAAGCGCAGACACTGCAATTGCCAGAGACATTTGGGAGGAAATAGAGGATGTGAAAGACACTGGGTTCTAGTAATGGGACGGGCTTCCATCTCTCATTCCCTGAGTGTAAGAAAACTCAGACAGCTAGGGAGGGGGGTGGACCAGCAATAAATGGAGACCTGAATGTTGCAGAATCTTAACACGGCACACGAGACATTTGATGAGCCAACTCCTCTTTGGTTGTTTTTTTGTTTTTGGGGTTTTTTTTTTTTTTCCTTTTCTTTTTTTGAGATGGATTCTTGCTCTGTTGCCCAGGCTGGAGTGCAGCGGCGCGATCTCAACTCACTTCAACCTCTGCCTGCTGGGTTCAAGTGATTCTCCTGCCTCAGCCTCCCAAGTAGCTGGGATTACAGGCATGGGTCACCTCACCCAGTCTCCTCTTTGGTTCCTCAAGCTCCTTGCCACTGTCACTATCCCCAGCTACACTGACAGCCTTTTACTTTCCTTAAGTTGCCATATCATCTCTTAATTCCCAGGTTTGTTCATCCTGTGCAAGAAATATTAAGACTATTCTTTCACTCTGACCTTCCCAAACCAACTCAACTCAGTGCTATAGACGTTCCTGGTCCAGACCATCTACTTAAAGGATATTATGTTTTCTCTGCTAATCCATAATGCAACCTACTCATTTTTATTTCACAGCACTAAAGTTGCTTTAAAAATTATCCACCTGCCAGGCATGGTGGCTCACACCTGTAATCCAAGCACTTTGGGAGGCCAAAGCAGACAGATAACCTGAGGTCAGGAGATCGAGACCAGCTGGGCCAACATGGTGAAACCCTATCTCTACTAAAAATACAAAAATTAGCCAGGCATGGTGGCGGGTGCCTGTAATCCCAGCTACTGGGGAGGCCAAGGCAAGAGAATCACTTGAACCCAGGAAGTGGAGGTTGCAATGAGCCGAGATTGCACCACTGCACTCCAGCCTGGGCAATAGAGTGAGCCTTCATCTCAAAAAAAAAAATATATATATATATATATATGTATATGTATTGTCCACCTATCCTGCCAGAGTATGCATTATTCCACAAAAAACAGGATTATGTGTATCTGGCAAGTAATAAGGTGACTTGTATACATTTTTGGTAAACATTTGATGAACAAACAAGCGAATGAATGAATGAATGAAAATGTAAAAGAATATTTAGTGCTAAAATAAGCCACACTCTGATCTTCCATGTGAGAAACTGAAGAACAACTAGTAAATGAAAGCCGAGACCCAGACCTGCTCATTTCCACCTACGCCAAAGCAATTGCTGCTACAGCATTATAAACTGGGTACAGGAAAAGTGCTCCCAGGAAATTGTTATGGGAGATTTCTTTTGGCAGGTGAATGAGGGGGTGGATGGTTTCTAACAATGGAAATCTGAAAACCTTGAGCCTATGAAATGAAGACGCAAAGAAATCACTGTGGGCTACACCTGTTTCTGGTGTTTGGGGAGGCTTCTTTTGAGGACCATTCATCCAGCTCTCTACCTCTGTTGGTGTTTGACTCTCATGACCTTCCCATTCCTGTTTTATTCTGAGCAGAAGCCACCCCCCACCCAGCATCCACTCATGAAATCTGTCTTTTTCTGCCTAAGGCACAGAATACATCTGCAGCCCCAGCCCTTGAGCTTTCCACTCGGAGAAAAGTCATTTTCACACAACTTACACAAAAATATGTCCTTCTATCAATTCATCTTTTTTTGGAAACTGTATCAGATTTAAATAGAGTGAGTAATAAACCTTGGTTGGACTGACACACTTAAGATTTCAAGTTTTTCTGTTGCATCAGCTAACATCAATTATTCTGACTACTGAACATGATACAAAACTGAAATCAACTTATTTAATTCTGAAGAGCTTATGAACAATCTGTAGAAGTCAGTCAGAGATTGCTTTTCAGAGTGATTCAAGCTAAACTTTGAAGAATGAACAGAGGTTTTGCAGACAGAAAAGAAAGAATGTGCATATGTCTGTGGTCCCTAAAGGTAGGGCCTAAGTGAACTGTAATGGTAAGTGAACTTTTCTGCCCGAGGAATAATAAGGAAATAAGATAAATAAATGGATCAAAAAATTACTTCATCACATAAGAAAATTCAACATGTGCAAATCTCCTTGATCATTTATTTAACCCTCTCCCATCTTTCAGAGATTTTTATTTTCATTTTACATGAAAAGTTTATTGAGGTGAAATTCACATAGCATATATAATTAGCTTTTTTAAAGTATACAAGTCAGTGATACTTAGCATATTTATAATGTCATGCAACCAGTGGCTCTCTTCAGTTTCAAAACTTTTCTATCATCCATTGAATACCCCAAATTCTTTAAGTAATTATTCTCCACTCCCCTCCCCTTATACCCTGGTAAACTCTAATCTGCTTTATCTCTCTTTGGGTTTGACTAAAGTTTAATATCCAGAATATATAAAGAACTTTTACAACTCAACAACAAAGAGACAACCTAATTTTTAAAATGGTCAAAGAAATAGACATTTCTCCAGGGAAGATACACAAATGGCCAACAAGCATATAAGAAGACACTCAATGACATTGGTTATTAAAAAACTGCAGGACTGGGCACGGTGTCTCACGGCTGTAATCCCAGCACTTTGGGAGGCCAAGACAGGCAGATCATGAGGTCAGGAAATTGAGACCATCCTGGCCAACATGGTGAAACCCCATCTCTACTAAAAATACAAAAAAGTAGCTGGGCGTGGTGACACCTGTGTGTAATCCCAGGTACTTGGGAGGCTGAGGCAGGAGAATCGCTTGAACCAGGGAGTCGAAGGTTGCAGAGAACTGAGATCGCGCCACTGCACTCCAGCCTAGTGACAGGGCAAGACTCCATCTCAAAAACAAAACAAAACAAAACAAAAACTGCAAATCAAAGTGGTGAGATACCATTTCATACCCACTATGATGAAATTACTTTTTAAAAAGGAAAGGAAATAACAAGTGTGTAGAAAGACAGAACAAAATAGTAACCTCTGTACATAGCTGATAGGAATGTAATATAGTACAGAAAATAGTTCAGCAGTTTCTCAAAAAGCTTAACGTAAGTTTACTGTGTTACCTAGAACTTCCACTTTCAGGTATATGCCCAAGAACAATAAAAACATGCCTACACAGAAATGTACATGGATATTTATGATAGTATTATTCCTAAAAACCACAATGTGGAAACAACTCAAATGTCCATCTTTTCTGTGACAGTCAGATACTTAACTGCAAAGCAAGGTTTGTTCCAACTTTTAGTATTGCCTTATTTTGCAAGCGAAGCAAAGGGCAATACTCTTGACACTCACAAAGATGTAATCCTCAATATACTTTCAATTAGACTTTGTTTCATGGTTATATTTCTATTATAGACATTAATCGAAACAACAATATATTTAGGAAATAACTTTCATCAGTTTTCCTATCTCAGACTAGAATAGCGCTTCACCTTTTCCAGCAGAGATTTTCTTATTATAGGGTGGAACATATAGGTTATTAGTCCTTGTATTAATGTATCTAGGGTTTAGTCATGGCTCTCAGGTTGTATGTCCTCTAGCCCCTAACTACTTCTCAAACTCATCTTGTTCCTTTCTAGCCCTTGCTCGATATTCCTCAAATATTTTGGGTTCCTGGGTCAATGCAAGCTCGGTTATGTTTCAAGTCCTTTGTATCTGCCAAGAGTAGCCTTCTTCTTGCTATTCTTACAGGTTCTTCTCCTTATTCAGGACTCAGCTCACTTATGAACTCAAAAAATTCTTCCCTGACTGCCTCACCCACTGTAGCCTTCATTCCACATCATTCTCTCTTACATCATTATGTTCAGTCCCCTATACGAAATTTAGCACTCTCTGCAGTTACCTTATTGATTTGTGTTTGTTTACTTCTTAATTTTCTGCCTCCTTATACTAGAATGTGTGTTCCATGGGGACAACAGGCTCCTTCACTGGTCTATCTCCAGTGGTGGCACAGTGTACTCTCAATAAGTATCTGCTGAACTAATGAAATAATTATGTTACCACTTCTCTGGACCCCTACCCAGAAGTTGGGAGTCTAGAAGGCTTTTCAAAGGAGGTGTCATTTGACAAGTTCCTTTAAAGACAAGTACAATCTGAGGGATAGAAATGAATGCAAAAACTCAGAGGAGGAAATTAGTGTTGATGGGTACATGTCTGGTGAGTCCTGAGAAGTTCCTGGTACCTTGAGTATAGTAACTGCCATGTGCCAAGCACTTTACCAACATTATCTCAATTAATCCTCATAATAATGATACAAACATGGACATATTAACATTACCATGTTCTAAATGAGAAACCAGATTCTCTGATTAAACAAAAAACAAACCTGTACAAAAGGGCACAGTGCTCATGTGTCAGAAGTGGGATCCACGCCCTGTGCTTCTGTGTGCTTGCTCTGCTGACACAATGAGTAGAGGGAGTCAGAGATGGCAATAGGAAGTTGGGAAAAGCCATGTAGTTGAAGTCATTGTATGCCAAGACAAGAAGCTTGGATACAATTCTATTAGAATTGAGGATTGCTTCAAGGTAGGGAAAACATGACTAGATTTGCATTTTAGTCACATTATTGTGCAACGTGAGAGGGATGGGAGAGATAAAGTTAAGATCTAAAGAAGACAGAAAGTCTAGAAAAGGGACTGTAATAGTTTTGACCAAAATAGTGATACTGGAGATAGTGAAGAGGGTGTGAATTTATGTGATATTGGGGAGGGGGTTTAGACTCATCAACAGGATATAGAGGCTAGGTAGATAAATGGTGAAACGACCTTCCAAAGAGAGGAAAAATAGAGATGCTCAGACTCTAAGATTAAGAGTTTAACATACAGCATGGAACAGAACATCTGGTCTGGTTTTTCCTTTCCATAAAAGGCAGAGCCAAATTATCACAGGTCCAGCGGAGTCTGCAAAGCCTGTTATTTCAACTCTGAGGTGCCATCCTCCCGCTTGCTCAAGACACACTCTCTCCTCTCTTGCTTGCTCTTTTAGTCATAATGTCCAGCCTATTCCACCTCCCCTTAAACCTCCTGAATCTCTCCACACCTCTCAGTTTCCATACTACTTCCCCAGACAGCCACTACCACCTCCTCCTGGACTGAGAGGCCTCCTCGCACCCTCTCTTGATGCTGTCAAGATTAACACCTTTCTAGAGTTTCTTACCCCGAATCTGTAAGATGACATGTAAGGACTTGCATAATCTCTGTGTTTGATTCTGCCTACTCCTCCAGTTAATCTTGATTTGCAACTTTTTATCTTGATATTTTCATATAACAAGTTTATAGAAAAGTTGTAAGAATACTACATGGAACTCCCGTATTCTCCTGCCTTGGATTCATCAATTTTTTCCCATTATCTTAGAAAGAAGCATAGGATTAGCTAGATGGAAACATCTTGTCCCTTACAAGACTAACTTGCTCAGAATCGTAGGAACATACTGAAAGTAAGAAGAAAGCAGCTTAAAGGGACAACCTCTGGTCAAATCAGGAACAATTTATCATTTGATTTATCATTTATTTTTGATTGATGAATGGGTAGGTGGATAGATATAGAGATATACTTTTTTATAAGACATGCTGTGTATTCTCAGTCTGTATTACTAAGAACAATGATTGTATGATTGTCTTACATAGCCAGCTATCAAAATCAGAAATTTTGATTCAAATTCAGTATTATTATGTAATGCACAATTCATTGTGATATTCATATTCAAAATTATGCAATTGTCTCAATAATATATTATTAAGCTATTTAGATTTCCTAGTCTAGGATCCACTCCAGAATTGCACTGGAATTTACCTGTATGTGCCTCTTTCAGTCTCCTTTAATCAAGAACTGTTCTGTGCCTTTGTGTTTTTCGACACTGACATTTGTGAAGAGTGCAAGTCATTTGTTTTGTAGAATGTCCCTCAATTTGAGTTTACCTGATATTTCTTCACAACTAAATCTGAGTTAGGAATTCTGGCAGAAACTCCATGGAGATGATGTTGCGTTCTTCTCAGTGCATTATATCATTAAGAGACCTATGATGCCAGGTTGTCCCAATATCTGTGATGCTAACTTTGATCAACTAGTTAAACTGGTATTACTAAATCTCCCCATTACAAAGTTTCTATTTTCCCTTTTGTTATTAATAAAGTATCCTGTAGGAAGATAAGTAAACATGCTACTCCCCATAAAACTCAGAATAAAAGTATCCCATCACGAATTTTCTAATGCCATCATTTCTTCTGTGTTTGTTTTTTTTTTTTGTTTGTTTGTTTGTTTGTTTGTTTGTTTTGAGACGCAGTCTCACTGTGTCGCCCAGGCTGGAGTGCAGTGGCATGACCTTGGCTCACTGCAAGCTCCGCCTCCCAGGTTCACGCCATTCTCCTGCCTCAGCCTCCTGAGTAGCTGGGACTACAGGCGCTGCCATCATGCCTGGCTAACTTTTTTGTATTTTTAGTAGAGATGAGGTTTCACTGTGTTAGCCAGGGTGGTCTCGATCTCCTGACGTCATGATCCGCCCACCTCAGCCTCCCAAAGGGCTGGGATTACAGGCATGAGCCACCACGCCCAGCCCTTCTTCTGTATTTGCTAGTGGCATTCTTTTATAAGGAAGAGCTACCTCTTCCTCCAGTAGTTACTTCTCCAGTACTTCCTCCAGTACTTACTTCCTCCAGTATTGATTCATCAATTTGTAACAAAATTGATTCATTGATTTTTATTTCATTTGATGGATTAGGATACATTTCTACAGCATTTATGTTTAGGAATAAATTGCCTGACTTGACCAGAGGTTGTACCTTCTTTGTCCTTTTAGTGTATCCCTATGATTCCAAGCAAGTTTTTTTTTGTTTGTTTTTTGTTTTGTTTTGTTTTGTTTTTGAGACAGAGTCTCACTCTGTTGCCAGGCTGGAGTGCAGTGATCTCAGCTCACTGCAACCTCTGCCTCCCAGATTCAGGCGATTCCCCTGAGTAGCTGGGACTACAGGCATGTGCCACCATGCCTGGCTATTTTTTTTTTTTTTTTTTTTTTTTGTATTTTAATAGAAACAAGGTTTCACCATGTTGACCAGGATAGTCTCGATCTCCTGACCTCATGATCCACCCACCTTGGCCTCCCAAAGTGCTGTGATTACAGGCATGAGCCACCGTGCCTGGCTGCAAGTTATTCTTGTAAGGGACAAGAATTTTCCACCTAGCTAATGCTATGCTTCTTTCTAAGACAATCTCTTATCCTGCCATAATGGATTTTCCCCCTATTCTTTAAGTAGTACAAGCTCTTCCTTGTGCTTCAGGTCTCTTGGCCATGTTTTTCTAGCAATCCACACCATCTTTTCCTTTCATTACGTCTACCTGATATGCAACAGCAGTACAATAACTATTGTTGACTAAATGAATTAAAAGCATCAAGAAAGGAAGTAGATTTTTAAATGTGGATTCAGAAGACAGAAATATGGACACAGGTAAGTGGCAGGATTCTGCTCCAAACAACAGGGAACTTGGGAAAGCATTAAATCACTGTTTTTTACCTTTTGCCAGTGATATTACCGAGAGGAACCCTGCTCTGTGCAGGGAAGGAAGAAATGGACTGATGACCTCTGAGGTTTCTTCCTATTCGGAGAGCCTATAACTCAGCTATTCTACAAAATATCTTTGGGCAGAGACATTCCTAGCATATCTTAGAGCTCAGCATGTGGCTGGATTGCTAGTCTTCCTTTTCTTCCAGCATTCTCACTAAGATGCCTGGGAAGTAGGATGATTTGGAATGTGGATTTGCCCTTCAAGATTGTCTTCAGTTAGGAGGGGTTAACAAGCATGCTCAAAATGAATTCAGTTATGGCAATTTATTCTTTCCAACCCTAGAAGTCATCATGACAAAATGACGTGCCTTCCGGCATTGAGAAAGATTCCAACCATAAACAATCTCTTGCCCTAGGAATCGGGTCGGAATACAACTAGTAGCTGGTAAAGTGAGATCGTCATTTTGATTCCAGGTCTACTGGTTAAGATATAGGGCTGAGTTAAGATGAGAGACCTGGCGGAGGCAGTGGCTTACACCTGTAATCCCAGCATTTTGGGAGGGTGAGGTGGGTGGATCACCTGAGGTCTGAAGTTCGAGACCATACTGGGCAACATGGTGAAACCCCATTTCTACTAAAAATACAAAAAATTAGCCAGGTGTGGAGGCGAGCACCTGTAATCCCAGGTACTCAGGAGACTGAGGCAGGAGAATCGCTTGAACCCCAGGGGGCAGAGGTTGCAGTGAGCCGAGATTGCGCCATTGCACTGTGGCCTGCCCAACAAGAGCAAAACTCTGTCTCAAAAAAAAAAAAAAAAAAAAGAGAGAGAGAGAGAACCTAGCTTACCTACCCAATACGTGTGGGAAATTTATAATATTCCAAGACAGTGAACCTCAATGTTTTCATCCAGAAGATGGGGAAATAAAGCCTGTCTATTCAGGAACATGGTAAGGATGAAAGGAAGTAATTTTGGTGAAAGGATTGGCAAAGAGCAGGCCACCTAGTAAGTGCTCAATATGTAAATCATTGCTGCTGTTACATAAATGGCATTAAGCTGTTTGGGCTGACTTTCTACACCTGTTTCACTGAATACTAATAATACTTATCTCACATGGTTTTGTTGAAGATTCCGTGCACTGTGGCACGTACGAGTTCCTAGCATACTGACACATTCTAAGGAAATGCTCTGATATGCTGGTTAAAATTTAATCTGATATGCAGCAACCTATATAAGAGGAAAGTTTAGGTTTTAGCAATATCATGTTCTTTTAATTAAATTCTCAGACCAAAGATTAGCAAAATATATTTTTTTCATGCAGCTTTTCCATTTACAAATTTACAGCAGACAGGACTTAATTGAAAAATACTTCTTTCTATTTGGTTTCCAAAATAAGCAAGCAGCTAAAAAGGCCGTGACATTTTTGAATATTTCACATCAAAATGGAAAAGTATTTTTTTCATGTAAAGTGCTTTGGGGCTTCTTGTTTTACTAATGAGACTGTATGGGTGATAGGAATTGCTTTCGTGCAAATCCAGGGCTGACTTGTTCTAACCTACTTCTTGTTTTTTAGACCTACTCTGTGCACACAGAGTGCCCTGGATAATTCAACAGACAACTTGAAATTATACTTTAGGTTCTGTATGTCAGTGCAGGTGCCATATGTCCTTTAGCTCTGATGTAATCCTTTCCCCTTCAGCAACATTTTGCATGATTTGTCACCAGCCTGGAGTGTCCACTGTCATTGCCACTTGACTGATTTCTTGTCCTCCTGAAAAACCACTACTGTTTCAAATTCAAGCTCAAACAACTACTGTCTCTCTCTCTCTGGTTTATCAAACTAAGTAAGAAATCTAACTACACTGTTTGAATGGGCAGGAGAGATTAATGGAATCACCAAGAATAGTGATAAATCTATATTGGAAAATGGGAAAGGGGACAGGAAGTTTGTATTGGTGGTGGCACATAGAATACAAACTATGAGGGTGGCTCACACTCTCTCAGTAGGAAGTCAATCACAATGCGTAAAGTTGGTGCATCAAAAAATTGTAGAATGAGGGTATTATTTTAAAATATGGAGATAACCACCAAGAGAACGGAGGAAAGAAGTAGTTAAAAGTGAAGGCAACATGAGAAAAAAGGTTCATTGTTGTTGTTTCTTTTTATGAACTGTCCTATTATTTTCCATCTATTTTCATCTATTGTTTTGATAAGATAGAGAAAATGAAATCACTACTTTTGTGTTCCTGGGCATTCACTCCTGAATGCCTAGATATTATAACACAATGCCTAGAATTATGGTTTTTTTTTTAAAAAAAAATGTTTATCTCTTTTGTTAAACTGTGAGTGCCTCAGGGGCAGGTCCTATTGCATAATTTTCTCAGTAGCCCTAATGGGTTCAGTACATAGCTAATCTACAGAAGAAGGTTGTTGAATAAATTCCAGGGCACGGGGGTTATGGAAAGGAAGTGAAACTGACATGAAGCTTACATTTAAGAAGTCATCATACTAATGCAACAACAAACTGATGTCATTGCCCTGAAGAAAACGTACATGGTGCAGGAGACTGTGGGTAGAAGGCCCACTGAGTTAGAATAGTGGGGGTGGCAGGAAGGTCAGGGAGGTCGGCAGGCCTTTCTTACGGAAATGATGCTGGTGCTGAAACCTCAAGTATTGATAACAGCTATTAAGGGGTGAAAATGAATAGGATCTACTCACGTACAAGTAGGGAATAAAGAAATGAACACGAGTTTAGGCTTGACATTCTGTTCATATTGCAACTTCAAGCCTTGAGACACAGAACAGGAGCCTTCAGTCAGACGTTTACTGAGTTCAAGCCAGAAAGAGATTCAGAAGTCACGCACCATGAACAGCGAATCTATCAACAAAAAAAAAAGTACCATTTCAAAAATGTTGAAATAGGAAGGGGGGTGGTATAGGAAATGGTATGAAATGCATCATGAATGCCATTCAGAGAAAGGAGAATCGAAGAGGTGCTTACAGCTGAGTATGTTGTTATGTCTCCCATTTCAGAACAAAACAAAAGAAAAATATGTTTTGATGCCACTTCTCCTGCCAGCTCCTGTTCTTTTTCTTTGGTCTCTTTAGCTATAAATTATGTAGTTTTATATGGCTTCCGCCTATAATTCTTCTTTCTTTTCTCTAAACTTGCTCCTCAAAAACGTCTCTTTTCCTTATCACTAGTGACCTTTTTAGTTGCCAAATCCTGTGACAAATTTCTTGGTCTCATCACAAATAAGCTATCAGGTGACTTCACGTTTTTGTTCATTCCCTCCCCCAGACATGCTTTCTTCACTTGACTTTCCTGGCTTTGCCCCATCTCCTTGGTTACTCTTTTTCAATTCATTTTGTGGTTCTTTCCCTAACTTATTAATATTGGCGTGCCAAGTCCAAGAGTACTTGCACCTCTTCTCTTCTCTATGTTCACACACTCAGTGCGACATTCAGTCTCATGACTTTCCCTAGTGATTCCATCTACTGCTGAGAATTCATTCCTAATCTTTAGACTCCTAAATCAGGCTGCTTATGCAGCATTTCTGCTAGGACGTCTAAAAGACGTCTCAAACTTACCACCTCCAAAGCCAAAATCTCGACTTGCCCAAATCCTATTCCAACCACAACCTTCCCCAACTCATGTGAGGGCAACTCTATTCTTCCAGTTCCAAAAGCCTGAAATCTTGACATCACCCTTCTTATGTACACCCCCATCATCTCTTACGAAAATCCTGTTTGCTTCACTTCCTGTATATATCCAGAATCTGATTACCATTCTAGAATGAGCAACCACTAATTTATATAAGACAGTTTCTAGATTATTATAGGAGGTTTCTAACAGTTCTCCTTGCTTATAATCATTGATCTTCTTGATCAATGATGGAATGCTTCTAACAGTTCTCCTTGCTTATAATCATTGCGAGAGGTGACAATGTGCTAGCAGCCCTCACTTGCTCTGGGCTTCCTTGGCCTTGGCGTCCACTCTGGCAGCACTTGACGAGCCCTTCAGCCCACCGCTGCACTGTGGGAGCCCCTCTCTGGGCTGGCAGAGGCCGGAGCCAGTTCCCTCTGCTTGCGGGGAAGTGTGGAGGGAGATATGCAGGAGGGAAACGTGGCTGCGCGAGTTCCGCAGGTTCCGGCCCCAGGCAATGAGGGGCTTAGTACCCGGGCCAGTAGCTGCAGAGGGTGTGATGGGTCCCCCAGCACTGCTGGCCTGCCCGCGCCACCCTCGAATTCTCCCCAGGCCTCAGCCACCCCCCTGTGGGGAAGGGATTGGGACCTGCAGCCAGCCATGCCCAAGTCCCCCCTCCATGGCCTCCTGGGCAGCCCGAGCCTCCCTGATGGGCACAGCCCCCTGTTCTGTTGCCACTGGTCCCATCTACCCTGCAAGGGCTGAGGAGTGCAGGCACGTGGTGCGTGACTGGTGGGCAGCTTGGGATCCACTAGGGGAAGCCAGCTGGGGTCCTGAGTCAGATGAGGACTTGGAGAACTTTTATGTCTAGCTAAAGGTTTGTAAATGCACCAATCAGCACTTTGTGTCTAGCTCAAGGTTTGTAAACACACCACTCAGTGCTCTGTGTCTAGCTAATCTAGTGGGGACTTGGAGAACTTTTGTGTCTAGCTAAAGGATTGTAAATCCTTACTCTGTGTCTAGCGCAAGGTTTGTAAATGCACCAATCAGCACCCTGTCAAAATGGGCCAATCAGCAGGATGTGGGTGGGGTCAGATAAGGGAATAAAAGCAGGCTGCCAGAGTCAGCAGTGGCAACCCGCTTACGTCTACTTTCCTGGTGTGGCTGCTTTTGCTCTTCGCAATAAACCTTGCTGCTGCTAACTTTGGGTGAGTACAGCCTTTACAGGCTGTAACACTCATTGCGAAGGTCTGCAGTTTCACTCCTGAGGTCAGGAAGACCACGAGCTCACCGGGAGGGATGAACAACTCTATACACACCGACTTAAGAGCTGTAACACTCACCGGGAAGGTCTGCAGCTTTACTCCTGAAGCCAGCGAGACCACGAACCTACTAGAGGGAAGAAACTCTGAACGTGTCAGAACATCAGAAGGAACAAACTGTGGACACACCTTTTTTAAGAACTGTGACAATCACCGTGAGGGTCCGTGACTTCATTCTTGAAGTCAGCAAGACCAAGAACCAACCAGTTTTGAACACAATTGATTCTATTGGTCTATTCTGAAAAAGGGCACCATTATCATCTTAAAATGTAACTTAAGGAATGATAACTATCTTACATAAATTACTTAAGGAAATAGATGAGTGAACAATTCTCAATACACTATAAGAAGTCAGAGTTATTCTGATACCAAAATCTGACAGAAAATTTGTAATAAAATTGCAGACCAATACTCATAAAAACATAAACACAAAGATCAACTGAGAAATCAACAAATTAAATCCAATAATATATGAAAAAGATAATGCACCATAACCAAGCAGGGTTTATTTCAGGAACACAAAATTGACTTAAAATTCCAAAAGCTATTAATAATAGTCATCATAATGAAAGGATAAAGGTGAAAAGTACATGCCATCATTTTAATAAATGAAAAATAATTTGACAAAATCTAACATTCATTTGTAATTAAAAAAAATCTTAGCAAGTTATGGAAAAAAATCATCAGCCTAATAGACGGGACCTATGTAAAACCTTCAATGAACATAATTTTGAAATAGTGCTTTCCTTCTGAGTTTAAAAGAACAAGACAAGGATATTTGCTCAAATCAGTTCCATTTAGTACTATTCTAGAGCCAGTGTAAGATGGCAAGAAAAATATAAAGGTATTGAAAAGAAGAAATAAAACAATATATTTGACAGCTTTAGGATTTTAGAAAATCCTAAAGAATGCGTAAAACAATTACTAAAACTAAAAATTAAACAGTTGCAGAATAAAATTTATTTTCAAAATTATATGTATATATTATTTATGTATTTATTTTGAGACAGGGACTCACTCTGTCACCTAGGCTGGAGTGCAGTGGTGCAATCTTGGCTCACTGTAACCTCTGACTCTGGGGCTCAAGCAATCCTCCCACCTCTGTTTCCCAAGTAGCTGAAACCACATGTGTGTACTGCCATGTCTGGGTACTTTTTGTGGGTTTATTTTGTAGAGATGGGATTTCACCATGTTGCCCACACTGGTCTCAAACTCCTGGCTCAAGCCATCTGCCCACCTTAGCCTCCCAAAGTGTTAGGATTACAGGCACGAGCCACCGCATCTGGCCAGGATAAAATTTTATATACAAAATTTAATTTTATTTTGGGATAGCAGCAGAAATTAGATGACAATATAATTAGAACAACAATTTCATTTGTATTAGCGCAAAAAACTTAAAAGACTCAACACTAATTTTAGCAAAGAACAATTACTAAAGGAATCTATAACTCCTTCTGAGTTAAAGGACAAGACAAGGATATTTGCCAGTATAAAATTTTATATACAAAACTTAATTTTATTTTGGGATAGCAGCAGCAATTAGATGGCAATAAAATTAGAACAACAATTTCATTCGTATTAGTGCAAAAAATTTAAAAGACTCAACACTAATTTTAGCAGAGACCATGCAAGATTCTTCTCTGAAAACTATGGAACATTGCTAAAAGAAATTAAAGACAATGTAAATAAATGAAGAGGTATACCATGTTCATAAATGCAAAAGCTCAAAATTGTTAATATTTTATTTCTCTCCAAATGTAATAGAGTTACATGAAATCCCAATAAAAATCACAGTAGCCATTTTGTAGAAAGTGTCAAGTTGATTTTAAAATGTATATGAAAAAGTGAAGAAACTAGAATAGCCAAACGAATTTTGAAAAAAATAATAATTGGAGGACTTGTCTCACTTAATTTCAAGACTTAATATAAAACTATAATAAACAAGACAATGTGATATTGGCAAAATAACAGATATATGTATCAGTGGAAGTAGATAGAAAATCCGGAAATAGAACACAACTACATAATCAACCAATTTTTGATGAAGTTGCACATGCAAATTAATTAGAAAATGGTTGCCATTTCAAGAAATTGTGATGAACCAACTGGAAATCTATATGGAGGAAAATGAATATTGATCCTTATCTAATGCCATATACAAAAAATAAGATGCATAGTCTGAAATATGAAAGAAAAAACTATTAAACTTCTGGAAAAAAACATAAGAAACAATTCTTTATGATCTTGGCTTGCACAAAGATGTCCTAGATAGAACACAGTAACTCAAAATCTTGAGAAGCAGTGATTTAAAAGAACTGCTCATCTCAAACACTCAAAAAAAAAAAAAAAAAAATTGCCTTCCAGTTGGGATTCCCAGACAGCTTAGGAAGCAGATAGGGCTGAGATATAAATGGAATGATCTTCAGAGGAATTTAAAGAAAATATCAGCCACCCCCCAATGTCTTTTCCACTTTCATCTTGTTCCCTGAAGGTGGAACTAAGTCTACTTGGGGTTACACTTGACTTCAGAGATAACACTCTCTTAGTAAGTGTCCATTCAGTTCCGTTCGGTTCAACAAATATTTAATTATGCCAATGTAGTGCTGGTGCTCTCCCAAACAAAGGTGAGGATGCACAAGAATCACCTGCACTGCTTGATAAATCAAGGGTCACAAGGCTCCATGCCAGACTTTCTGATACAAGAGATCTGGGGTGGTCCCCAGTCATTTGCAATTCCAACACATTCAGGGGGTGATACAATGACTTGTCTGGGAACTGCACTTAAACAACTATGGCTGTAAGTGAAGGATTAACAGCTCTTTCTTTCTCTTTTCTTTCTTTCTTTCTTTCCTTCTTTCTTTCTTTCTTTCTTTCTTTTTTCCCTTCTTTTCTTCTTTTCTTTGTTTATTTTCTTTCTTTTCTTTTCTTTTCTCTTTTCTTTTCTTTCATTTTGAGACAAGATCTCCCTCTGTCACCCACGCTGAATTGCAGTGATGCAATCACAGCTCACTGCAGCCTCGACCTCACAGGCTCAAGTGATCCTCCCACTTCAGCCTCCCAAATAGCTGGGATCACAGGCATGCCACAACAACCAGATTTTTTTTCTTTTTTTTTTTTTTTTATTAGAGATGAGGCCTCACTATGTTGCCCAAGCTGTTCTCAAACTCTTAGGCTCAAGCTGTCTTCCCACCTTGGCCTCCCAAAGTGTTGGGATTACAGTTGCTAGCCACCATGCCCAGCCGAGCACATGATTTCTTGTCAGGTTAATTCTGTGTTGCTTGAATTCAACTATAATGGAAATATGTGTACCAGAGAAGTTAGCAAACTCACCAAAAGACCTGTTTCTGCTTCCTAAAGAGCCTGTCATTGACATGTATCAATATGCTACTGAATTGGACACACCTATGTGTGTTGAAATTCTAGTTTTCTGTATTTGTTAATATGTAAATCCTTGAGCAAGGCGTGTCACATCACTAAGCGTCAGTTTTCCCATCTGAAAACAGGCATACCTCCTGCAACAAGATTGTTGTCAAGATTAACTGATAATGAGGTAGAGCATTTAGCACAGTGCATGGCACATATTTATGTCCCCTTAACAGAACTATTTTTTATTTTTAGTGGGAACAAGCTGAATGTAAACCCACAATGGAGACACAGTTTGGTATATATCCTGATAGAGGGATGGCAAGGTGCAAAAGGAAAACCCCCAGCTTTCAGACTGGAGGAGGACAATCAGGGGAATTTCCCTTTCCCATTTTTTTAGAAGCCGGCAGGGTGTATGTAGAGGGAAAGCTGTAAGGGACGGATCAGAGCCTGCACTATCATCCAGCAACCTTATGAAATTAGTCAGTGGGACTTGATCCCCACACAGCACAGTCCAGGTTCCGCACATTGTTAAACATGTGTCAGATTCAGTTTGTCATCTTTGATCCCATCGAGAGCCCTGTTCCTGTCAGCTCAAACTTCATAGCTGGTTGCTCTGGCATTACAGCTGTCCACTAAAGACTTCAATAATGAAAATGAGTGGGATATATACAACACTTTACATTTTGCCTAGCATTTCCACTGTCTTATCTCATTGTCACAAATAATATTATAAGACATATAGGTTTACTTATTCACTGATTTATTTATTCAAAAAGTATTCATTGAGTATCATTGGCATACCGGGCACTATCTAATGTGCTGAAGATGCAGTAGTGAGCAAAGCAGATATAGTTCTTGTACTCATAGCATATATAGATTTTTTTAACCATTCATTCATTTCCTTGTTTAATCGCTATTGGCAAAGTAGAATGTGAGCTCATAATTAGGAAACTCATGTAGTCTTAGAAAGTGACATTTACCCTGATAAATATAAAATAAAGAAGAATTAGTCAGTAGTGTTGAGTGGGAGACAGGGAAGAGGATCACACACTTAGAACTTTATAGCAAGGTAGTGAAGTAAATGAATTAAAGTAAGGGCCCTGTGGCTAGAGATCAGGAAACAGAATGGAAATGATGTGACATACAGATGGAGAGAAGAGCCGTGGTGTGATTACACAGGGCCTTCTGAGCCATGTTAAGGATTTGGGCCTTCATCCTCATAGAATTAAGAATTCAAAGCAAGGGAGTGACATGATCAGATGTGCATTTTGTAAAGCTCTTTGTAAATAAGGGAAATGTCTGAGGCAAAATTTAGATAGAGAATCTGCAAGATTGGTTAATTCTTTGGATGTAGTTGGTGAGAGAGAGGGTGAGGTCAAAGATTAATCCTAGGTTTTAGACATGAATATCCGGTTGTGTGGGACACTACATACCAAGACTCAGTACACTGGGGGAAGATCAGTTTGGGAAGTGAAGGTATGAGGGAACTGGCGTCGTGGGTTTTCTGTTGGCTATACCGGGGAACTGTGAGGTCTCTAAATGGTGATCTCAAGTAGTCAGTTAGATATGTGAGGATGGACATCAGAAGAAAGATCTGGGCAAGAACTATAGACTTTGGAGTTGTCAGCAAATAGATGACAATGAAATCCATGCATATGGATGTTATCACCTGCCACATGGAGACCAGGAAAGGATGGCAATAGGAACAGGCATCTGGGATCATTCCCTAAGTAATTACAATTAAGGAGCCTGAGGGTGCTGGTGCAGTGGCTCACACCTCCAATCCCAGCACTTTGGGAAGCGGAGGCAAGAGGACTGCTTGAGGCCAAGAGTTCAAGGCCAGCCTGGGCAACATAGCAAGACCCTATTTCTAGAAAAAATAAAAAGAACCTGAGGAGGAGGGTCAGAGAAGTAGGAGAGAAACGTGGAGGGCAGTGTGGTAAAAAAAAAAATAAGAAGAAGAAGAAGAATAAATAAGCCACGGAAAGACGATGTTCCCACTTTCCAGAGAAAGTGATCAATTACTTCAAATAGGTTAAGCAGTAAGACAGAAATGGAGAGAGCTCCTTGGGTATAGCCAGTTGGAGTAATTAATGACCTCAGAAAGAAACTGGCTGGTGGATTGTTGAAGGCAGGAGCCAGATTGAAGGCATGCATTGTGAATGGAAGTGCAAAAATGGAGCTAACGAACTTACCAAGACTGTTCTTCTGAGTCATTTGGGTGTGAAGAGGAGGGGAATGTGAGATTCAGGGCACCTTTTGTTTTACATTTCTATTTTGTATCAGTTACCATGCTTTCTGCATCAAGTCTTGCCGCAAGACAACTGCGGCAAATCAGTCATTCGGCGAATTGATCTTTTTTTTCCAGTTTGTTTTTCAGTGAATTGGCTTTTCGGAACTGATTTTCAGTGAATTGACCTGGAGCCAAATTCAGGAGTCCATGTCAATAAAGGCTATCAACCATTGAGTACTGACTACACATCAGAAGCCTTGCTGGATACTCCGTGTTCTTTATCCCATTATCTTCTCACGGATCACTAGGAAGTGGGGCGGTGTTAGCCTCACTCTACCTGCTGAAGAAAGTGAAGCCCAGGCAAAGCATATACCTCAGCCAACGTCATACAGCTAGTAAGGGATGAAGCCTGGATTTAGCTTGGATCTGCCTGCGCCAAATCCAGGGCTCCTAACTACCGTCCTTCAGTTAGGTTCCAGTGTATCAGGGAGGCTCTAGCATGCTGTATAAAAAAAGTATCAACCTGAACTGCAAGCAGCAAAGAGCTACTTTAGATCCTTGAGTGAGAGTTTGATCTTATAAAAGCAATATTTTAAGATTTCTTAGATCACTGAGAAGGGT
This sequence comes from Piliocolobus tephrosceles, assembly GCF_002776525.5. Taxonomy (NCBI): domain Eukaryota; kingdom Metazoa; phylum Chordata; class Mammalia; order Primates; family Cercopithecidae; genus Piliocolobus; species Piliocolobus tephrosceles. The sequence goes on along the minus strand of NC_045450.1, from coordinate 24,567,707 downwards.
GAACTTAGATTGGGCAACTTTCCTTCCTCTTTTCACCTTTGCTTAAATACACTATTTCATCTACCAGATTTCAGTGTAACTGTCGTTTTCTCAGGAACACTTCACTTAACCTCTCTAAGTAGGAGAAATCCCTTTACTAGTGTGGTGTCTCATAGCTCTGTAGTTCACTCCTTTCTGGCACTTGCAGTTTTCACTTCGTATTGGTAAGAGCAACATTTCTTCTACCAATCCCCGTTAGAAGGTTAGATTTATAAGGCTGGGGATGGGACATTCCTACTTTGCTCACTGGTGTACCCCCAGCACATTACACAGAGCTTGGAATATGTTATTGCTTAATAAGCATTTGTTGAATAAATGGAGGAACTGCCAATGGCTGTGGGAGTATCTCATCAGGATCACAGGGAAGGGGCTGTAGTGCCATCGCCAACTCTATCCTCATCCTGAATATACTAAAATGCTGGGATCAGCAGGACACAAGTTCCCTGAGAGGCAGACAGTCTTGGGGATAGAAAGGAGGAGGGATGGTTCAGCCGCTTGGGCCTAGGGCTCTAAGCTGGTGAATCAAAGAAGCACAATGGCCAGGCCATGCTTTCAATACCCTGCTGAGGACTCCTGGCTGATGAAATTTGCCTTTGGATCACAAGGATATTGAAAGGGAATAATCAGAGGTTTCTACTGTGCTTCTTAAACTGAAGGACCTATGGTATATTTGGCAAGCTCTATATAGATGTCAAATCAAGCTTGCTTGTCTCTATTTAAGCAGGCAGTGGGGAGGGCACCATTACCAGGTGTCCAAGTCATTCTAGACTTCTCCGGTGCCCTACTTCCCCTTCCCCTGCCTCCCTCTACATATATGTACAAGCTCTCAACTATGGGTTCTTTCTCATGAATCTCTTGCCAATTCACCCATTTTTCTCCAGTTCTGTTGCCTTAGTTCAGGATCTCATTATTTCTTACCTGAGCTTGTAGCTCAATGCAGCATTGGTGCCATCTGCCACTAGGCTTTAGCCATCCATTCACTCAGCAGGCATGATCTTTCTAAAACACCAGTCTGATCATGTCACTCCTCTCATAAAATGCTTCAGTGGCTCTCCATTGCCCTTAGGATAGAGTGCAAACTCTCTAGACAGGCAATAAAGTCTCCTGCAATCTAGTTTCATCAGATCCCTCCCATCTCATGTCCTGCCATTTTTCTAAAGGAGTGCCTCTGCTTTAGCCACAAAGTACGTGGGGCCTCCTGATTGCGGGCACTGTGAATATTCAAACCACTATGCCTTTAAAGAGGCTATTTACTTCACTTAGAAAGCCAGGTCTGTGTGGCAAAGTCCTGCTAATTTTTCAGGATTCAAATCAGATGTTTATTCCCTTTGTCAAGCCATCCCCAAAAGCCTAGGATAATTCAGTCATATTCAATTGATATTCCGACAATAATTCATTGTTTATGATCCTGCTGAATCTTACACAACAGTCTCAGAGCTCTTAATACTGAGACTGTTGTGTTTATCTGCATAGCTGCCTCCTACACTCTATGAGAATGTGAGAAATGAAGGGAGGTTCAAGGCAATATAGCTCAGAGGTTGAGAGCTCACACTATGGTGTCATACAGGCTTTAATGGTGTCATTCAGGTTTAAATCCAGACTATGTCACAGTCTGATCCTGGGGAGAGGAGTTATTAAACTTGCTGCACTTGAGATATTTTTAATCTATAAAATGGGCACAACTGCAACCCATTTGTATTCTTCCTATGATATGAATTAAGTGTAAAATGCTTAGCAATGCCATTTAGCGGTTTAGCATAGAGCACATAGTAAGCGTATAGAGGTAATCCAATAAAAATCATGACCAAAGGCAGGTTTCATGAACACCCATCTTATCACTACAACACAGTAATTGGAACAAAAGTGGCATGAATTCTTGTTGAACGAAGGAAGTAAGTAATTGTGTTAGGTTGTTCTTACCTTGCTATAAAGGAATACCCAAGACTGGGTGATTTATGAAGAAAAGAGGTTTAATTGGCTCAAGTTTCTGCAGGCTTTACAAGCATGGTGCTGCCATCTGTTCAGCTTCTCAGGGGCCTCAGGGAGCTTTCACTCATGGTAGAAGGGAAAGTGGAAATAGGCATGTAACTTGGCAAGAACAGAAGCAAGAGAGAGTGCAAGGGGAGAGGTGCCACACACTTATCTTTTTTTTTTTCTTTTGAGACAAAGTCTTGCCCTGTCACCAGGCTGGAGTGCAACGGTGTGATCTCGGCTCACTGCAACCTCTGCCTCTCGGATTCAAGTGATCCTCCTGCCTCAGCCTCTTGAGTAGCTGGGATTATAGGTGTGCACCACCACGCCTGGCTAATTTTTGTATCTTTAGTAGAGATGGGGTTTCACCATGTTGGCCAGGCTGGTCTCGAACTCCTGACCTCATGATCCACCCACCGCAGCCTCCCAAAGTGCTGGGATTACAGGCGTGAGCCATCGGGCCCGGCTGCCACACACTTTTAAACAATCAGATCTCCAGTGAACTCACTTATCACCAAGGAAATGGCATTAAACCATTCATGAGGAATCTGCCCCCATGATCCAAACACTCCCCAACAAGCCCCACCTCCAACACTAGAGATTATATTTCAACAGGAGATTTGGAGAAGACATCCAAACTATATCAGCATTCATAGGGGCGTGCAGGGACTGAGAGATATCCCTTCATTACTTCCTTTCTGCTCACAAGCTGGAATTTTGCCATCCAGCTTTGTGTTCCCCCAAACACATTGTCCGGAAGATTTGACATCTTCCTAGTTGACCGTTATCGAGCCCTGTCTGTGTTCCACTGTGCTAGACGTGTGAGATCAATGTGAATATCCCCATTTTCCAAACAAGAAGACTGAGCTGCAGAGAAGGTGAGTCAGTAAATGGCACTGGAAGGGTCTGAACAAAGATCTGCCTGATTCCAAATTCCACACTCTATCTCCTGCAGCCAGCAGCAGTGGTATTATCCCCAGCTGGAAAGCTCTCCCAGGTTTCCTAGGCAGCCCTGGCATTCCTTTCCAGAAAAAAGATTCAGAGGATAGTCCATTATGCCGATGCTGTTGCCTTGAAACATAAATACTCACTCACTGTGGAACTGTTTGTTATGAGGAATGCGCGGGCTGGAGAGAAGTGAGACATAAAATCATTATTTCATGCAGAAAGACATTGCCAAAGGGATAGAATTACTTACTATATTAATTCTGTCCTTCAGCCCCCAGCTCATCTCTCTGCATAATGACTTAGTCACAGAATGTATTGTTGGCAACATTTTGGGACATTTCCACTAAGATTTTTGCAGAAGTTGAATAAGACTTCTCGTCTCATTTCCTTTTCCTCTAACTCTCTCCTCTTTTTTTCTGCTGGTCTTTCAGCTCTGCAGCTCCACCCCTCAGCCAACCCTATTTCTTCCCACTAACTGTCATTTCTTCCCATTGACTGTCATTCCTTCTACTACTCACACCCATGCCACCCTTAGTCCCCCTTCTCTTCCTGAAAACCCTTCTGCCAACCCTCAATTCATCCCTATTCATTCTCCAGCCACTAAACATCTACTTCTACAACAGAATAGAGGGGCTCCCAGCGGAAATTCTGTACTAGTCTTAAAATAAGTACCTTAAATAAAGTGCTCATAGGCCATCATTTAAAATTATCATATAAAATCATCATATAAGTCATCCTTTAACATCAACACACAGACCCATCATATAGGACTATCAGAGAGAACCACATGATGGAACCATCATATAGAATCCCAGAGTTAGAGTAACTAGAATCAGAGGGTAGGAAGATAAACAGCATCTGTTTACGCCTGTATTTATATATTATATGTCATTCTTAGTGGCCAAGTCACACTTAATGACACAACAAGATAGACATTCCCATGTGCATCGGAAATTAAACAGCTTTCGTCTGATAAGGAGTTGGATGGGTCTGGTAGGGAGTGTGAAGCAGAACTGAACAAAAAGAGTTAAAACCACAATGTTTCAACTTGGATTGTTGTATGCTATTCCCTTGCCTCATTGCCTCACTTCAAAAGATTTATAGGCTAATTGCACCAGGTGCAGAGAGTTGTTACATGGAAGAGGAATTTTCGTCATGGTCTGGCATGATCATGATTATCTAATGTGGTTCTACAATTTCTTTTAAATTAACGACAACTCTTACTAACACACGTTGAACACCTGGTGTGCTTGCCAGCTGCTCTGAGAGCTTTAGCTTTATCATTTACCCCTCACAGGGTCCGTGAGAGGTAGGAGTGAACACGTCCAGTTTAAAGATGAGCAATGGAAGTTCAGCGAGGTGAAATAATTTCCCCAATATTACATAGCCGTGGAATAGAAACAGCTATAATTGTTGTAAAGGAGGACACGAAATATTCAAGATCTACAAAAATTGTCACCAATATTTACTGAGTGTTCATACAAGTGGAATTGAGAAAACAGAGACATTATGTTTTTATTTGGAGGAAGAATATTTTAAAAATATTAACTCTCCTAATTTATAGGTATAAATGATTTTAATTAAACTCCTATCAGTTTTTGTGACTTGACAAAATGATTCTTAAATTTTAAAAATAAACAATCTGGAGTCGCTAGAAAAAATGTTAATAATTAGTAAGAATAAGGTATATTAATATATAAATATATTAATGTGCTAATGTAATAATATGCTAATGAAAATATACTAACAACTTATGCTATCAATAAAATTAATATATTAAGCAGTGTGGGAATGGATAGTTTGATCAAAGATAAAGTAGAGCTAGGCCAGGAAGAGATCAAAACATATATAAAAATGTAAACTATAATAAATATGACATTTCACATCAGTAGGAAAAGGAAAAGTCTTAGGGCAGGTCACTATTTATTTATAAAAATAACAACAGTAAGAGAAAACGAAAAAAGCTAAATAGTTACTTGAATACATAAAGCAATAAATGAGAGAAGGTGAAAAACAGCATTGTAATATCAAATGAAAAAGGAAGGAAGGAAGGCAGAAATCTTAATATGAGCAAAGTTGGTATAGACAAGACTTCTTAAAGGATAACTCAAAAGAAAAAATAAAGAAATATGTTGGCCGGG
>NC_045450.1:24541689-24562508 GCF_002776525.5 Piliocolobus tephrosceles | reverse complement strand
TCTCTACTGAAAAAAAAAAAAAAAACTAGCCGGGTGAGGTGGCAGGCGCCTGTGCTCCCAGCTACTCGGGAGGCTGAGGCAGGAGAATGGTGTAAACCCGGGAGGCGGAGCTTGCAGTGAGCTGAGATCCGGCCACTGCACTCCAGCCTGGGCGACAGAGCGAGACTCCATCTCAAAAAAAAAAAAAGAAAAAGAAAAAAAAGAAATATGTTGATATGTTTAGTTTACCTTAAATATTCCTTAAATGGGTGTGTATCTATATATATGAAAAAATATATATTTATATGTAATCTATAAATATAAAAATTACATTAAAAATATGAGAAGATATATGAAATCCTGTATATGAAAATACATATTTTTTCATATATAGATATCCATTTACATATAGTGATATATATCACTCATACATATGAGAGATCTAAATATATAAATACATATTTAATATATAAATATAAATATATAAATATATATTTAGCCCTCTCATATAGATACACACACCCATCTCTCTATATATCAACGTATATGTACATATATTACATATGCATGTCATCTCACATATCTCATATATGTAATACAGATACACATATACATATATGTATATGTAATATATACATATATAAATAACACATATCTCATATATACACAAATGTATATATTATGTATGTATTCAAAATACCATAAGCAAAACTGAAAAGCCAATTCCAAACTTTGAAAAACTATTTGTAAACAGAAATTGGATATTAAATTTTTAAAATACTTGTTCTATTTCTATTTCTATTTGTGTATCAGAAATAGAATGTTTAAAATATGCAGAACTCTTACAAATTAATAAAAAGTATATGTGTTCTGATAGAAAATTGGGCAAAGGGTAGGAAAAAAAATACAAAAACTGCTTTTAGAAAAAAAAATACAAAAACTCAATAAACATGAGAAATGTGTTAGATTCCCTAGCAATTAAAAAACTTTGAAAAACTTTTGTGACATATGTTGCACCCATTAACTTGAGAGTGAATGAAAGAATTATTGTTGATGAGTGTGTGGGTCCAATGGCATGCCCATACAATACTGAAAGAGGCGTGGGGGCAGGTCATTGCTGTAACATTTTTAATTTTTGAAGACATTACAACTTTATGTATCAAAGGCCTTATAAAACATGCATAGCACTTGACTTAGAAATAAACGTCTGCATACTGCAACCCAAGGATTCTCCTTCTAGAAAATGTATTCTGAATAAGCAAACAGAGATGTACTCAAAAATGTATGTAGATATCTCTCGCTAAAGATGGAGATATTTCATATCAGCATGTGGTAGGCAGCTTCTAACGTAGCTCTTAATTACCTTGTCTCCTGGTATTCACACCCTTGTGTTATTCCACTGGGTTTGGGCTGCGCCTAGTGACTTGCTTCTATAACAAATAGAATGTGGCAAATAGATGGAATGTCATCTCTGCGCTCAGGTTAGAAAGACTGACTTTTGTCTTGTGTCCTCTTTCCCTCCCTCCCTCCTCACTGACCCTTCTCTCTCTCTCTCTCTCTTCCTTTCATTTGCTTGCTCTGATGAAGCAAGCTGCTAGGCTGTATGGAGGAGACCACATGGCAAAGACCCAAAAGAGGCCTTTAGTCGACAGTCAGTGAGGAACTGAGACACTCACATCAACAACCTACAAAAAGCTGAATTCTGCCAACAACCACAGTCACGGTCTAAGAATTGGAACCTTCCCAGTCAAGCCTTGAGGTGAGACCACAGCCTGAACACCTTGATTACAGCCTACCTAGCAGAGACTCAGAGCCAGAAGACCTAGCCAAGCCACACCCAGATTCTTGATCACAGAAACTGAGAGAGAATAAATGTTGCTTTAGGCCATTAAATTCTGAGGTAACTTGTTACACAGCAATGGATAGCTAACAAATAGCTTTATTTATAATAATACAAAATTGGACAAAATAAAATGTTCATTAAAAAGAGATCAAGGAAACTCTGGAGGATCTGGGTGATGGTATTCTGTGATAATATTAAAATACTACTTTAAATACTATTTATTGCTAAAGGAAAAAGTTATGACACATGGCAAGGGAAAAAGCAAATGCCAAATAGTAGAGTTTCACTCTTGTTGCCCAGACTGGAGTGCAACGATGTGATCTCGGCTCACTGCAACCTCCACCTCCCGGGTTCAAGTGATAGATTCTCCTGCCTTAGCCTCCTGAGTAGCTGGGATTACAGGCGCCCACCACCACGCCTCACTAAGTTTGTATTTTTAGTAGAGATGGGGTTTCTCCATGTTGGTCAGGCTGGTCTCGAACTCCTGACCTCAGGTGATCCGCCTGCCTTGGCCACCCAAAGTGCCGAGATTATAGGCATGAACCACCGTGCCCAGCCTATGACACTATTTTTGTAAATTAAATAAACCCATATGAAAGAAAGGGTACGGACAGAACACAAACTTTTTTTCCTTATCTCTTTTGGGAAGACTTTCTTTTAAAACAATAAATCTGTAGGTGGCTCAAGATAGCAAGACCCTGAAACAATGGATCTCTCACTCATTCCTCCATTTTCATTGGACAAGCCATTGGGATAAACTAGCCAACAAAACAAAGTCCCTGTCTTCATGAATCTTACAGTTTAGAGGGAGATAAAATTAATCAATCCATCTATAACATAAAGCCAGGAAGTCAGGAATTGGTAAGTCTATACAGTGGAATAAGGGAGTATAAAATAAAGGAGGGTGCTATTTTATATAGGGGAGTTGGAAGATACTGAGATAATGTTTGTGCAGAGACCAGAGTGAAGCGAGAATGACCCACCCAAATATCTCCAGGAAGTAATTTTGAAGTGATAAGAACAGCAGGTTGGGCGCAGTGGCTCATGCCCATAATCCCAGCACTTTGGGAGTTCAAGGCTGGAGGATTGCTTGAGTCCAGGAGTTTGAGATCAGCCTGGGCAACACAGCAAAACCCTGTCTCTACAAAAAATACAAAAATTAGCCCGTCATGGTGGCACACACCTGTGGTCCCAGCTACATGAGAGGCCGAAGTGGGAAGATCACATGAGCCTAGGAGGTCAGTGCTGCAGTGGGCTGTGATCACACCACTGTACTCCAGTCTAAGCAACAGAGCTTGACCTTGTCTCATAAAAACAAACAAACAAACAATCAAAAACAGCAAAGGCCCTGTGGCAGAATTATGCCCCTGAAATGCAAACTTGGTTTTGCTACAATAGCACACAGATTTCACAATCCCAAGCCACGAAGTAAAGCTACAGAGGCCATTGAGAGAAGCTGATCAGACAGTTTCTAAGACCCCTATTTTCCTAAACTCCCAACTGCTTTTAATCTCTACTTTTCCACCAGGCTCAACGTCATTGCAGGCAGTTTTGACCAGCAGGAGTTTATCACTGGCAACTGGGACCTGGAGTCATTACTGTGGACTGAAGCATGAATACAACCTGCACAGCTTCTCCCACTCACATGAGTTTATGGGACATCTCTCCTGCAGTGGATGCTGGGTGATCCAGCCCCATAGAGGGAGATCAATATTCTCCCACAGGTGATTATTGATCACTGTATGGAATTGGACTTTTAAGTCATTCTCTCTGTCCTGCACTTGACTAGCCCAATGGCCAAGCTCGTCTCTCTGAATCCAAGTCTATTCAATACTGGCTGTTTACTGAGCTTTTGCTCTGTAGTGGTCCCTGGGATGAAAGCATTGTCAACATCAGCCCACGTAATCCTCTCTGCAGATGTGTGAGGTTGTGACCACGAGATCACTGAGGCCCTGTGCAGATTGAACTCATTTGGTGTCATGAGCTCATGAAGTGTCAAGACCAAGATATGAATCCAGATGTGCTCAATTTTAGAAAATTTTACCTGTCTTTCCCCCCAAAAGTCACATTTTGCTTTGCTTCTCTTTTTTCCTTCTTCCCTCATATCTCAGGGTCCGATTTTAATCTTCTGTCACCTGGCTGCTTCTTGGTGTTTTTCACTGTACCTAGGGAGAACTGTTTCTTGACCCCTACAACCCTGCAATTCCCACAGTGCTGGCCTCTCAAATGGAATCTGCTTCCCACCCCGGAACTGTCTCACTCAGACCTTGCCTTCCTTCCTCCCCCATGGAATTGCTGTGCTATGAAATAATAGTGATGAGTTGTGCAGCAAACTGTAAAATGACAAATACATAAGTGTGATCCTGTGGATGATGTAGAACACTGAGGACTTCTGCCTGGGCCGCTTTTTACAGCTTCTTGTTTAGTGCACAACCTGTGCAGCCATATGAGGTAGCCCTGCCTCTTCTGTTGTAGGTTCAGGGGCCTAAAATCCAAGTTATAACCTGAAATGTTCCTTGTTTTGTTTTGTTTTGTTTTATAAAATGATCCCCTGGTCTCACTTTCAGACTCAGAGAATGAGAACTGGTGAACAGAACTGGGAATCTCTACTTTTAATAAATACTGCAAGGAAATTTCAATAAATTTTATGTGCCTAAAAGGAAATTCCTTGAAAATGTCTATGGTCAAAAATTTCCTTTGGCTCAATTGGTTATGTCCATAGCACCATTCAGTTGATGAGATGGCTGGGACGCAGGCTCCAAAACTGGGTTTTCAGGAGGTAAATTGTCCTGTGTCTCCTCTCTCCTCCAGCCTTCATTGCAGACTGAATGAACCACAGATGATGAAAGTCCGAACTCAGTTAGTGAATCTGTAGGAAGGTCATATTAGGGTGCTCAGAACTTTTGCCGTTAAGGGATGACCACCGAGTAGTCTATTGGTTTTAACCTTAAGCTGATCTTGTTCCTGAGCCCAGCCAGACCTTGATTTAAATTATCCATGTTGCTTGGAGACTGTATTTGATGACTAAGGCTGTGTTACGGGCTAATTTGTGTTCCCCCAAAATTCATGTACCCTTAATAACCTCAGAATATAGACTATATTCAGAGATATGGCCTGGAAAGAGATGGTTAAGTTAAAATGAGGTCTCGAGGCTCCAAAATTCATGTATTGAAGTCCTAACACCCATAATAACCTCAGAATGGGGTTATATTCAGAGATAGGGCCTGGAAAGAGATGGTCAGGTTAAAATGAGACCTTGAGGGTACGGCCCAAATACAATCTGACCCTTTTTTTTTTTTTTTTGAGATGGAGTTTCACTCTTGTTGTCCAGGCTGGAGTGCAGTGGTGCAGCCTCAGCTCACTGCAACCTCCACTCACTGCAACCTCCACCTCCTGGGTTCAAGCGATTCTCCTGCCACAGCCTCCTGAGTAGCTGCGATTACAGTCAGGTGTCACCACACCCGGCTAATTTTGTTTTTTTAGTAGAGACGGGGTTTCTCCATGTTGGTCAGGCTGGTCTTAAACTCCTGACTTCAGGTGGTCTACCCACCTCGGCCCCCCAAAGTGCTAGGATTACAGGCGTGAGTCACCGTGCCCGGCCCGGTGTCCTTTTAAGAAGAAGAAAAGATGCCAGGGATTTGTGTGCGCATGGAGAAATAACCTTGACTTGAGGCAGCAAGAGGGTGCTCGTCTGCAAGCCAAGGACAGAAGCCTCAGAGGAAACCAACTCTGTCAAGATCTTGATCTTGCACTTCCAGCCTCCAGAACTGAGATCATAGATATCTGCTGCCAGTCACCCAGTCTGTGGCATTTTGTTATGAAAACGCTAACAGATGAATACAGGTTGCCGTCACAAAATACCACAGAGATTTGATGGCTAAAACAACAGAAATGTATTGTCTCACAGTTCTGGAGGCTGGAAATCTGAAATCAAGGTGCCAGCAGGGATGGTTTCTTCTGAGGCCTTGCTTCTTCGCTTGCAGGTGGCCGTCGGTTGCCTGTGTCTTCCCTTCATCCTCCATGTGTCTGGGTCTTAATCTCCCCTTCTCATAAGGACAACAGTCACATTGAAATAGAGTCCACCCCAATGACCTCATTTTAACTTAATTACCTCTTTAGAGGCCCTCTTTCCCAATACAGTCATATTTTGAGTCATAATATTTATGGGGACACAATCCAGACCATAACATAGGCCAGTTTGTCCAACCAGAGGCCCGCAGGCCTAGAACAGCTTGGAATGGGGCCCAACACACATTCATAAACTTTCTTAAAACATTGTGAGATTATGAGATTTGGGCTGGGTGTAGTGGCTCATGCCTGTAATCCCAGCACTTTGGGAGGCCAAGGTAGGCGGATTACTTGAGGTCAGGAGTCAGGAGTTTGAGATCAGTCCCGCCAACATGGTGAAACCCCATCTCTATTAAAAATAAAAAAAATTAGGTGTGCACCTGTAGTGTCAGCTATTTGGGAGGCTGAGGTACAAGAATCACTTGAACCTGGGAAGCAGAGGTTAGAGTGAGCTGAGATCACACCACTGCACTCCAGCCTGGGCAACAGTGTGAGACTCTGTCTCAAAAAAAAAAAAAAAAAAAATTATGAAATTCTTTTGTCTTTTTTAAATTATTTTTTATTTTTAGCTCATCAGCTATTGTTGGTGTTAGTGTATATCACATGTGGCCCAAGACCCTCCTTCTTCTTCTAATGTGACCCAGGGAAGCCAAAAGATTAGACACCCCTGACATGGGCTTTAAGAAAGGTTAAATTGAGAGAAGAGACCTGGTTTCTCTGGAGAATGTTCTTTAGGTTAAACACTGTGCTTGGCCCATCTAATTCTTACAAACACACTGGGGAAAAGGTGAGAAACTGAGACCTGGAGATGAAACATCCAGTCATCTCCCCAGGTGGGAAGGAGAGGGCAGGAGGAGTATGAACTTCTTCACAATGTAGCCCAGGGCCACCTAATCAGCCTCTTTTCTAGCCATTTACAGCTCCCAACCTGAACAAATTTTGACGGAATTGGCCAAAATTGTGATACTAATGGAACCAAGCTCTTAGGCCTGTTGTGGCATGAGGTTACCTGTGCAGAACACTTAGCAAAATGCTCAGAGTTGGCGAAGGCTTTAAGCAGTGATGGCTTTTCTCATCATGATGATTATGTTTACACCTTGAAAACTTTAAGTGCAGGAAAAAGAGGCTATCAAACTGGTGATGTTACCGTCTGATTCCAGGTACCCAGGCCAACGCCCAGACCCTGGACCAGGGTTGTTTTCACACATATTAGCACCCCTGGAAAGAAAGCATTATTATTTTCCTCTGTGCTGAACTAGGTGGTCTTGCTGTTGCTAACGCTGTGGGAGGCCCAGAGGAAATTGAAAAGTGAAGGTTTATGAGTTCACCTGAATGGGATCATTTAAATGGAGCTAACCACCAACCTCCACCATCTCCCTGCCCTCTCTGCCCTCGCACCCACTGGAATTCCAGGCTGCCCACGGTGCTGTTGCTCTGTTAATTCACATCCCTGGAAATGATAACTCATGTTAAGAGTCTTCCCATCCAAAAACACAAGTCTTTCCCTCTGTCCCACCTAGAATTCTTCTTCAAATTTTCACTGGTCAAAGATTCTTGGTCTTGAAAGGTCAGGCTTACAGTTCTGTTCCAGGGGTCTATTCCAAGTCCACTAAAAATCTTCAGTATTGAGGGGGAGAGGAGACATGTGTAATAATTGTTAGGCCTATGATGGACCCTTCACACACTGTATTCTTTATTGCTCCTAACTAGTGTATGATGAGGCAGTGTGGTAGGCCATAACTTTACAGTTGCAAAAACTGAGGCATAGAGAAGTTCAGTAACTTACCAGGGTTCCCTGGTCACTAAGGGCAACATTGAGACCAGACTGACTTCTAAACACCTGCTATCAACCACTGCCTTCTGGTCCACATGCCCAGCATGTAGTAACCAACCACTGATATGGCCCAGCACATCTGTCATATACATACACAGGTGGCCCTTGAACAACATAGGCCTGAACTGCACAGGTCAACTTATATGCACATTTTCTTCCACCTCTGTCACCCCAGAGACAGCAAGACCAACCCCTTCTCTTCTTCCTCCTCCTCCTCAGCCCACTCAATGTGAAGATGATGAGGATGAAGACCTTTATGATGATCCGCTTCCACTTCATGAATACTAAATATATTTTCTCTTCCTTATGATTTTCTTAATAACATTTTCTTTCCTCCAGCTTACTATATTGTGAGATAAAGTTAGTTCTCTAGCTTACCTTATTATACAGTATATAATACCTATAACATTACAAAATATGTGTTAATCAATGTTTATGTTATCGGTAATGCTTCTAGTCAATAGTAGGCTGTTGGTAGTTATGTTTTTGGGAAGTCAAAAGTTATGCCTGGATTTTTGACTGCACAGGGAGTCACTGTCCCAACCCCCGTGTTGTTCAAGGGTCAAGTGTATACGGTTCTTAAACCTTCAATGAATTTTACTGATAAAGGAACCGAGTCTTAGAGTGTTTTGGTGGCTTTCCAAGGACAGTTGTCTTCCAAGTCAGAGTTTGATTCAGAAACTAGATTTTCTAACTCTTAGCAGTCCAACAGTCCAATCAGGGGTCATTTACTTCTTCAACAAAAATAGGTGGAGCACCAGCTATGCACCAGGTAATCTTCCAGGCAGTGGGAATTTGGTGCCATCCCTGCCTTTTTGGTAGGTAGCGATGGATGATGAGCAATAAACATAAAAAATAAATAACCCACATATAGTAGGTTAAAGTTAAAAGGTATGGTAAAATGGGAAACATGAAACAGAATACAGAGGCTTTGAAGGGCAGGAAAAGAGGCTACAGTATGAAATGCATGAGAAGGTGAACGTTGAAGGTGGTTTAAGGAATGAGGCTGCAGATATCTGGGAGAAGAGCATCCCAGACAGAGGGAAGAGAGTGGGAACACTGAGGCAGAAGCAGACTGGCATGTCTGGGGACAGCAAGGACGTCCATATCAGGAAAACGAAGAGAACTGAGACTGTAAAACAGTGGAAGGAGAGGACGTCGGACAGGAGCACAAGTTGTGAAAACCATTAGAGTCATGGGAACCATTGCAAGGAGTCTGGCTTTCTAATACAAGAAACACAGGAAAATCCACAGTCAGAGACTCAGTTGCCCGCATGGGCCAAGCAAGTAATGTTATGAGCAGTGTGGTCAGAAGGGACTAGAGCACAAATGCCTGCCTTGTCTGAACTGGCCCAGATGTGCTTGCTTCATCCTCCTGCTCACCTCTGTTGTCCCCAAAAGAGAAGGCAGAGCCAATGAGGCCTGATCTACCTTTTTATTTATTTTTTAATTTAATTTAATTTTTATTTTTAGAGGCAAGGTTTCACTCTGTTGCCCAGGCTGGAGTGCAGTGGTGCAAACACCGCTCACCACAGCCTCGAGCTCCTGGGCTTAAGCAATCTTCCTGTCTCAGCCTCCTGAGCAGCTGAGACTACAGGCATGTACCACCACCCCAGCTAATTTATGTTTTGTTTTGTTTTATTTTATTTATTTTTGTAGAGATAGGGTCTTGCTATGCTGCCAGGCTAATCTTGAACTCCTGGCCTCAAGCAGTCTTCCCTTCTCAGCCACCCACAGGTGTGAACCACTGTGCTTGGCCCTGACCTACTTTTCAAGAGGAGCCAGGAATCTGGATTTTCACATGAAGCTGCCTGATTAAAAAAAAAAAAAACAAATAGCAATGAATTCCATTCTATCAAATGGAATGATAGAATCATTGCCTATATCTATATCAAATGCCTGTGCCTACCCCTTCCCCCAACCAACACCTCCGATTATAGAATTGTGAAAAATGGACCCAGTTTGAGTCCTTTGCATTATACCACATTGTCATAAGGTCCTAAAATCATCAGGCCTATTTGATAGATTGTGGAACATTAAGAAGAATCGGGCCATTATCTGCATCACTTGTATTCAAACATGAGAATTAACCTCTATTAGTGCAATACCTCTTTGTGTTGCAATGATCTGTGCCTGTGTCTGTTTTATTTACTAAATTGTGAGCTCGCCAAGGCCAGGGACTGAACATTCCTTGGTTTTGACCCCCCAGCAGAAGGCTACACACATAATAGATGTCCAGTAATTTTTTATTGAATAAAGTGATGATGGTAACTTTGTAAAAATAAAAAAGCCTGCATATGTATTAGGGCTGGAAGGGAAAGAAAAGGTACAAAAATAAAATTTGGGTTGTGTTAAGGTTGGTATTTAGAGCAGTCATTTTCCTGTTTTGCAAACTCCCCATACTGTTATTATATTGATTTCATAATTTTAATGGGAGAAAAATGTTATAATGAAAAAATCAATTAATCTCTGCCTGTCCTTTCATAGCTGTTTGCTCAGGAATACAGACCCTGCTGGGGAAAATTCACTACAACATTCTACCCGCTGGCCCCAAGCACTTACACCTCAGAGCTCGCAACCAAGGCATTTACAACTAGATATTATGGTTACCTTTGGGAATTCACATGCTCTCATTGCATTATTAAAACCAAATATCTCTCCTGCACCAAAAGCTAGGCCAGCCCAGCCCAGAATTTCCAGGCTCTTTCTGAGGTGGGGCGGGGGGAGTGGAAAGAAAGTTATGTTTAAGAAATGGTTGGAGTTCTGCAGTAAGAATCAATCAAAAGAGAAGCAGTGCCTGGGTTAAGAGACAAAAGGGATGACAGGTTGGGCTTACAGATCATTGTGGATGATTCAAGCAATGCATCTATGATGGAACATCCAAGTCCTAATTCCAGACTGGTGTGGGAAGTCCAACTCAGCAGCAAAGGCCTGGCGCAACGGAAGCCAAGTAATAATCAAACACACTGGGGGCAGATGCACAGTAAGCATACGTCCACCCCTCTCCAAGTCTACCACTCCACACAGTCCCATCCATTGGGAAAATGATGTGAGTTGGGTTTTTGTAAATGATGCCATGCTAGGCAAATGCCCCATACATGGCGAACACATGGGCTCTGATGCAAGAACAGAGGACTGGTGTATTGGGCAGGGGAATTGATCAGTCCTGACTGGGAGCACCTATGATGAAATTCCATTCTGTGGATTGAATCAAGTAGAGAAATTCCATTCTGTGGATTGAGTCAAGTAGAGAGGAGAATGAAACCAATTTGCAACGATGGATTCTGGTACCTAAGACCCATTTCTATACTGCTCCAGGGTCTGACTAAAGGGAAGAAAGCAAGGAAGTGTTAGCCAAATGGGAACTTAACCATCAACTTTATACTACTCAAACCCTTTCCTTGACCCCTTCCCTCACAGAAGAAGGCCATCTGAAGAGCATGGTTTGGACCTGACTCTAGAATGGTGGTTCCAATTCTTTCCACCATGCTTTTGGGGCCATATTGTTCTGTAGAGCAGTCCCAGAGTTGACCCAAAAATGAATGGAAAGAAGCTAGAACACAGTTGATACCTCTGCCTTCAGTTCTTCTAAGAACAGACTGGTCCAGAAGAGCTAGAGACCATGGTACACATGAACAGTGAACACATCCACCAGCAAATGCACACCAGGTGTGCGCCACTATGCCTGGCTAGGTAGCAAGCAATTGGACACATAAAGGTAATGTATGCTGTGTTATAGCAACAGGTACTGAGAAGTGCTATGAACAAAAATACTCCAGGCTAAAGGAACAGAGGCCCAATAGATAGCATAGCATGTTCTCATCAATTTCATGGTTACTCCATCTCACTTGGGGAAGAACAAAAAAAGACAAGTGGAAGATCGCTTTTCATGTTTTCTTAAAAGGTTAGAAGTATTGGCAAAAGCTGTCTTTTTGAGACAGAGTCTCTCTCTGTCACCCAGGCTGGAGTGCACTGGTGCAATCTCGGCTCCCTGCAACCTCTTCCTCCCGGGTTCTAAGTGATTCTCCTGTCTTGGCCTCCCACAGCTGGGATTACAGGCGCGTGCCAACACACCCGGCTAATTTTGTATTTTTAGTAGGGACACCATTTCACCATGTTGACCAGGCCGGTCTCGAACTCCTGACTTCAGGTGATCCACCCACCTTGGCCTCCCAAAGTGCTGGGATTACAGGTGTGAGCCACCACGCCCGGCCAAAGTTTTCATTTTTATGGAAATATAAAAGTAGAGAGGAACATACCTGCTGTGGATCAGATACTGTGCTCTGTGCTAAACATGAAAGCTATCACTGATGGAGCCTCTCCAGTGTTCTAGGCATCTTTTATTATATTTATTCATTTAATCCTCCCAACAATCTTATGAAGCACCTCAGATGAGATGAGAAACTGAGGCACAGTGAAGTGACATGATATGGCTCCTAAGTGGCAGAGTCAGGCTGAGAGCCCAGAGGTTTCACATCACAGTGTGTTTTCTAACCTCTCCGTCAGAGCTGAGGCATGCCAACCTCATACCAGCCCTGTGTCCCTGTTTGACAGGTGAGGAATGTGCGGTTTGCCGGTGGTTTCTGGGTGCAGAACCCAGACCTGGCTGAACCCACAACATATCCAATTGTATCATGAAATGAGTGCTGTAAATGAGCAGTTATAAAGACCCCAGAGCCATGTGTCTAATTCGCAGGTAGAGACCCACCAGGGAAGATCCCATGGTTAATGCTGATCCAAGGCATCGTGGCTCTGGCTTGCTACTTATTCCTAACGCCACTCAATGACAGGCACAGGAGACAGGAGGAAGACAGTGTGCTCCTACCTGTCTGATCTGGGAAGCCTGGGTCTGCGGCTGGGGGTGGTTGTAGATGTGGCTGCTATCCGTGGCCGCAACATTAGGATCACTTGGAATACATTTGAAGAGAAAAATTTAAGCTCCCAATGTAGGTAGTCTGAAATGAGGCCCTGACAGACAGGATTTTTTTTTTTTTTTTTTTTTTTTTTTTAAGTTCCCAGGTGATTCTCATGCGTAGCAATGGTCGCGAAACAGTAGGCAAGGTAATGCATCCTGAACTGGCAATTAGAATTAAAATCTCCTCCTAAACTAACCTTCATCTAAGACACCTGGGACTTGACTGGGCAGTGACACTTAAAATGGAAACACTCTGCCATTATTTTTGGCACTTGGTACTAATGCTGTGTCTGTCAGGAGGGTCTGGGGAGGGGGTTGTGGGTGGGGGCTGAACTTGAATGATGAGGCCACACAGATGGGACAAGAATCCGCAATGCACTGCCCTTGTTTGGTAAACACACCCAGTGCTTAATGGTGCCTAATGGTGCCTGTAATTGATGCCTAAAGTTATTTAAAAGTAAATTTACTAGAAAATAATTAGCAATTTTATAGCTCACTACTTCCTAATTTTATGGATAAAATTTTTTTTTCCATGGTTTTATCAGGCACCACAATACAATGTGCTGTGAAATCACTTGCCCAAAATGGAGGTAAACATGGGTCTCGTAAAGAGGTAAATAATTTTGGAAAAAAAAAAAAATTGTTTGCTGATGCAGCCTCACCAATTGGAATGTAGGCCTTTCTTCTTTCCCTTCACCACCATCACCCCCCGACTCTCAATCTTCAGATTGAATCTGCAATAAATTATCCTTAATCAACATCAAGGGAAAGTTGTAGAAAGGCAGCTTGGGGATGGCTTAGCTCTCACATTGGGCTCTCTTAACCTTAGCAGTGAGAGTAGAGAAAAAAATTGTGTTCTCATTAGCCCCGATGCATCTTTCCTTAATGAGCTTGTAGAAACGCTCATTACAATACATTAGCTCACCTCTCACTCTCCCCACCCAGCTAGCCCAGAGGTACAGGAGAAATGGAGTAATAGAAATGAATTTACCAAACATTTTGCTGAAGTTTTACTCAAGCTCGAATGGCCCTTTCTGGGGCCCTGTATTCATGACCAGTAGAGGAATGAGTTGTTCTTTTTTGCTGTACAGAGGCTCTCAGTGTTTTTTACAAACCTGTAGATGATAACCAGTGTCTGCATCTATGAAATGAGCATGATAATCTTTCCCCTGCTTGTTACTAAAGTTGTGACTTGTGAACCAAGAGCATCTGCATTCTTGAAAGCTTTTAGAAATGCAGAATTTCAACCCTTGTCTCAAAACTATTAAAAGAGAATCTCTAGGGGTATGGACCAGATATTTGTGTTTTAATGCGTTTTCAGGTAATTCTTCTGCATGCTAGAGTTTGAGAACCAATGTCTTATAGGGATACTGTGAGCAGCCCGTAACAAAGAAAGTGAGAATATACACTGGAAAGAAAATTGAAAGATGTGACTGAAATTCTGGGTGTTACTGTTTCTTTTTATAAATATGAAAATTAAATATGTAAAAATATAAAATATATAAATTTTTATATTTATATATAAATTTACATTTTAATTTTATATTTGTAATTATATATTCCTGCATATAATATACAAATTTACATATTATATATTTATATATTATAAATGTATGTTATAAATGTAAATTATAATTATATATTATATAAATTTTGTGTATTTATTTATATATAACATTTGTATTATGTATTAGTATATTATATATAGTATACTACATGTAGTATATTATATATACTATATATAAAATATACTATATTATATACAGTATAGGGTATAGTATATATAATATACTATATTATATAGTAATATATAATACATATGTAATATATAAATTTATATATTATATAATAATAGTATGTATTACTATATATAATATATAAATTTTATGTATATGTATATATAAAATTTGTATAAATTTTAGGGGTACAAGTGCAGTTTTATCACATGGCTATATTGCATAGTGGTAAGGTCTGGGCTTGTAGTGTAACCATTACCCAAACATTGTACATTCTACCCATTTAGCAATTTCTCATCCCTCACCTCTCCCACTCCCCCATCTTTCTGAGTCTTCAGTGTCCATTATTTCACACTCTCTGTGTATGTGTATATATAGTGTATACATACACAGTGTATTATGTATATATGTATATATTGTGTATACATACAATCTATGGTATGCACACACACACACATAAACTCACCACATTTTCTGTATCCAATTATCTGTGGATGAACCTTTAGGTTAATTCCATATCTTTACTATTGTGAATAGTGCTGCAATACACATACGAATGCAGGCATCTTTTATATATAATGATTTCTTTTCCTTTGAGTAGATACCCAGCAGTGAGCTAGCTGGATCCAATACTAGTTCTATTATTATTATTTTTTTTTTTTGAGACAGTCTCACTTCTTTGCCCAGGCTGGAGTGCAGTGGTGCAATCTTGGCTCACTACAACCTCCACCTCACAAGTTCAAGCGATTCTTGTGCCTTAGTCTCCCAAGTAGCTGGGACTACAGGCAATGCCACCATGCCCAGCTACGAATGCTAGTTCTATTTTTAATTCTATGAATGATAAACCTAGAAAACTCGTTATTTTGCTTCTTCATGAACCCTTTGGGTCAGACACATATTGTAAAGCAGGTTGGTGTAAGAATCTAAGAGCTTGTGGGGATTGGGGTAAAGTGGTAGCCTGCACCTTCCCTACAAGCAACACAGTAGAAAAACAACAGAATGGTGCAGGCCATACACAATAGTTCTGCAAGCTGAATTTGATCTGAGGACTACCATTATGTACCATACAAATGTTTGGACTGTCCAACCCAAAATGTATCCCCAATATCCCTTGTATTTCTTAACTTCAATTTTTGAAATTATTGGAATTAATTGTTTCACAGTGGTACGCTCTAGTAATCTTCCTGAGTAACAGATTATTTGGGCCATTCCCCCATGGTCTAATAAAGTCATCTCTGATAAGATGTGGTCATTTCCCTCCGGGTGATGTTGACTCTCTGAAAACCAAGTGCTTAGTAAGAGCAAGGATCCAGGGAGCATTAGCTAGAATAATGTCATCTGGGGGCCTCTTCCCAAGGTCATCTTTAGCAATGCTGGCTGTCCATGAGAAATTGCCTCTCTGTTGGAATGCAATATACAATGTAATGACTGTTTTAAAGGAGGAGAAGGAATTCTGCAAATGGAATGGGCTCTATCAAGAAGGTTAAGTAAGTTAAGTACTTTCAAGAAATTCCATTGGGCAAAAATGGCCAACAGCCTGTGCTGTCTGGATGGCAGAAGCTACTGGCTCTAAGTCTCCATTGTTCCTGCATACTCCCCACTTGGCTATATGCTGTTCCCACCTGGGAGAAAGGAGGCAAAAGGAAACCAGGCTGGGTTGGAAAACTTCCTGAGACAGATTACTTAACTCTTTATTCTGCAGAATGGGGTTCATAACCTAAATCGGAGTCAAATGACATCATGGATTGAAAAACGATTTATAAGCTTCAGACAGCAAAGTTAAGTCAGTATCATAGCTCATCTGTGTCAGTCCAGCAATAGCTCTGTAAATCTCTTTCCTCCGTGGTGACAGAGAGTGGCTGGCTAGTATAATGGACAAATGTCCCACTATGCACTTGAGATGGTTGCAAAATCCCATCTCTGCTTACCTAGTGAAGCCCAGAGAAGCCCCAAAGGGAGAAATGCTCAACTAGACCCCAAACTACTGGGCTCAAGTGATCTTCCCACCTCAGCGTCTCGCGTATCTAGGGCTACAGGTGCGCGCCACTATGCCTGGCTAGGTAGCAAGCAATTGGACACATAAAGGTAATGTATGCTGTGTTATGGCAACAGGTACTGAGAAGTGCTATGAACAAAAATACTCCAGGCTAAAGGAACAGAGGTCCAGGGTGGAAGGGTCATGATGTCAAATGGAGTCAACGGTGAAGGCCTTTCTGAGATGGGAACATTTGAACAGGAACCCGACGGGGTGAGGCAATAAGTCACGGGTATATCTGGCAGAGAGCACTTCCGGTAGAGGGAAGAGCACCGGACATTTGTTAAGTGTCCAAGAAACCCACCTTAAGATAAAGAAGTTCTACACACTGATGGCATTTAGTCAGACATAAAGGAGTTCTTACCCATGATGATAAAATGCTAAAAGGAGCATCAAATGAGGTTGTGGAATCTCCAAAGAGTTACCAAAAGAGACAAAAACTGTCTTTCCCAGACTGTTTATCTTAACTCTTGAGGCCTTTAATGAGGTTTTCAGATGAAAAGTCAGATGCCCATCATAACCTGGCAAAATATACAGTGAAAGTAGGAAGTTTCTCATTCTTCAGAAATGTGAGCAGCTCTTCTTTTTCATTTATTGGTCATATTACCTCTTTATAAGAGATCAGTAAGCTCAGTGGATAAAGAGGCCACAGCTGGGAAAGCTAGATAAAGAGGTGGGAAGGAGGGCTTAAATGAAGATTGGAGACTCTGTCTGGTGCTCTCATCATTAAATAATGCATTTACTTGATTGGTCAACCTTTCATTCATCCCTTTGTTCAACAATTCCTGTATCAATCCCAGCGCCAGGCATCAGGGAGACAGAGATGAATGAGACATTCCTACCTCCAAGGAGCTCACAGTCTAGTGGAAAACGATGGCTCAGAGAAGTGGCGTTGCATGATCTTAAGTGGTATAGTAGAGCATTTAAAATGCAGAGGATGGGACAACCAATTCAGCTGGGGAATCAGGGAAGGTATATTTCAGGCAGCTCTTAAAACATTAAGGGAATCACAAAAGGTATATTTCAGCCAGGTCTTAAATCATTAAGCATG
The DNA here is from genome assembly GCF_002776525.5 of Piliocolobus tephrosceles. NCBI lineage: Eukaryota > Metazoa > Chordata > Mammalia > Primates > Cercopithecidae > Piliocolobus > Piliocolobus tephrosceles. The sequence continues at coordinate 24,545,047 of NC_045450.1, read as the reverse complement.
AGTAATATTGTGCATAGAAAGAAAGGGTTGGTGTAGGGAAGATATTACAAGTACAAAGTATAGCAGAAACTGTGTAGGGTATGATGAAAAATCAGTGTAGCAGGAGCATTGAGTAGGAAATAGTTGTCAGAGAAGATGCTGGAGGGGGATGGTTTGGGGACAGACTGTGCAAGTCCTTAAGCACTAAGCTGGGGCATTTGGAATCTATCATGCAGGAAACAAGGAATCATGAAAAATATTCCGTTGGGCAAAAATGGCCAACAGCCTGTGCCCTCTGGATGGCAGAAACTACTGGCTCTAAGTCCCCATTGTTCCTGCACACTCCCCACTTTGCTATATGCTGTTCCCCACCTGGGAGAAAGGGGGCAAAAGGAAACCAGGCTGGGTTGGAAAAAAAAACTGGTTGGAAAATTGGTTTTTCTAGGATCTCCTTTTGGAATCATGCTCCTCCATTCAATAATTTTGTTTCCCAAGTCATAAGGATAGGGGCTGGCTCTTCCCAGTCCCTAAGGGTGACTTAAGCCAGACTCTGAGAGTGTTTCAGATCCATGGCCACAGCGATTAGTTTCTGAGTGACCACGTGACCCTTTTTTTTTTTTTTTTTTTTGATGGAGCACTTACAAAAATGCTTTCTTCTGTGGAATTGTTAAGAGTAATGTAGGTTAGACTACAAGCAGTTGTAATGATCTCATGCCAAAAAAAACTCTAAGAATGAAGTAAAAAAGAGATCATCAGAACTAAAGTGCTGAAAGACAGAGGTAAAAGGATGGGGTTCAAAAATAGAACACTTCCTGATATTATTAAATTATTGATATAATTATACCTCAAGCCAGCCACCTTTTGTAAATCTGTTCCATGAGCCAGTCAATTCCCGTTAGTCCTGAATCGTAGTTGAGTTGTGCTGCCTGTCACTTCCAGTTAAAGAAGTGACTAATATAGGTATTACATAAGTAGTATATTAGTAAGGGGACGATATAATCAGTTTCCCTTGTCAGTTAACATGGCCCCAGATGCAGAATAAATTACAAATAGAAAAGGGACTAAACTGGTGAAAGGTAGACCACTATGGGGGAGACCTCAAAAGAACCAGTAAGATAAATGCAAATGTTTAGCATAAATATGTCTTATGCAACTATTTGCAAAATCTAACAGCCCTAAATGGGAGTGATGAGAGGCAGCTGGATTCTGGACATATTTGCTTTTAAATTATATGCAAAGTATAAGTGAAAGAAAGGAGCAAGAGTGAATATAGATTTTGGCTTGGAAAGACAAAGTAGCCATTTACTCAGATGGAGAAACATCGGGAGAAACAAGTTAGGATGATTTAGGACATCTGAAATTTGATTTGAATGTATTAAGCCTGAGATGCCTATGATATTCCCAAATGGTACTTCGATATAAGAATCTGGAGTTCAAGAGAAAGCTCTGGGCTAAAAATTTGCAATTTGTAGTCACCAGCATAGAGAGTGTCTAAAACCATGAGAATGTTTAAGGTTACCTAGTAATAAAAATGCATAAAGAAGGACTGAAGGACCTGGAAAGTGAGGTGTAACCAGCATGCAAGGGTGAAGAGTAACCAATGGTGTGGATTAGTAATACAAATAATACATGTTCTTGGAAAGTGAAGTAAGGCAGGTGTTGGAGAGATGGATGAGTGATCAACTATATAAATGCTGCTGATCATCTAAGTACCATGACTACAGGATTACTCCAGAGATATTAGTTGTTACTCTTCTTGGTATTTGTCCTTAACTCAAGATAGAACCTTTGGAGATTATTTACCTTAATGGAGTTTGTTTAGAGTCAGGTATTGAATAGGATTTAGGTAACCTGGGATTTCAGATGTCTTGAGCCTGAAATTTGGGAGAAGAGCATCTACAGGTTGGATGTAATATGTTAACTCCCCCAAATCTGAGAAGCCTCTGGGGGAATTTGTAACTTGCATAACTGTGGTGGTGCAGAAAAGATGCTGGATCCAAAGATGTGTTACGAAATGTTACTTTTTATGACGACAGAGGAATAGAATTGCAAGGGGATAAAGCAATGCATTGGAATGTGAAAAACGAAATAAGGTCCACATATGTCTGAAAACAGTGCTGCTTTTTAAAATGTACATTTGATATATGCTTGCCTGACCCCACAATGCCAGTCAACATCATGAGGTCATAATGATTTCCCCAGATGCTGAGGTCTAATATCCGGGCATTCTCTCTTCTGTCCTATGGACCTTAGGGGTCTTATAACCTGGATATGTATATATGCAAAAATGATTCACAATTGCAAGTATCTTAAGCAACCAAGATGTTTCTTCTCACATTTGATAAAAAGCTTGGAAGGAGGTAGTTGCAGGGTTGCATGATTCAGTAGATAAAGAAGGCCAACAAAGAGCCAGGCTCTTTTCATCAGTTCTTCCCTGACATTGTTGGTGTCAGCCATATCTGTCTTCATGGTCACAAGATGGCTGCCACAGCCCTTACATCTCTCATCCTCACAACAGCATTCAAAAGTAGAAAAAAATAGATCCCTTTCTTCTTAGCCTTGGTCATTATATATCTATATATATAAGGACCAGAAATATATATATATTTCTGGGCTAAAAATGTGCAATTTGTAGTCACCAACATAGAGAGTGTCTAAAACCATGAGAATGTTTAAGTTTACCTAGTAATAAAAATAATATATATATGTATCTTATATATATAATATATATGTGTGTGGGTATATATATGAGAGTGAAGATATATATATCTTTATGTATATACCTATCTATCTTTAAAGATTATATTTCTGAGAATCTCTGAGCTGACCACTGCTCAGGCTCCACTGGCTATTAGGAGCTCACGTGAATTGCTTAGATTAGTCGTGGGTCATTCCTTGGGGATAGAGAAGAGGTCCTCTTTCCCTCCACATATTGCCATCACTTACCAAAACAAAAGCAGGGTTCTTTGAACAAGGGAAGAGGGAGAAGATAGCTGTTGGATAGACTATTATCACCACCTGTGTTAGGAACTATGGCCATTCACAATATAAGCTTGGGATTTAGCTGTGACGTTGTTTAAACCATGGGAGTGAATGAGACCATTCAGAACATCTGCATGAAGAGAACTGATCCAAAGATAGCCACCTCCCCTATTTTTTTTTTTAAAGAAAGCCAGGCGTGGTGGCTCATGCTTGTAATCCCAGCACTTTGGGAGGCCGAGGTGGGCGGATCACCTGAGGTCGGGAGTTTGAGACCAGCCTGACCAACATGGAGAAACTCCATATCTATTAAAAATAGAAAATTAGCCCGGCGTGGTGGTGCATGCCTGTAATCCCAGCTACTTGGGAGACTGAGGTAGGAGAATCGTTTGAACCCAGG
>NC_045450.1:24512149-24541289 GCF_002776525.5 Piliocolobus tephrosceles | reverse complement strand
CTCTTCTTGGTATTTGTCCTTAACTCAAGATAGAACCTTTGGAGATTATTTACCTTAATGGAGTTTGTTTAGAGTCAGGTATTGAATAGGATTTAGGTAACCTGGGATTTCAGATGTCTTGAGCCTGAAATTTGGGAGAAGAGCATCTACAGGTTGGATGTAATATGTTAACTCCCCCAAATCTGAGAAGCCTCTGGGGGAATTTGTAACTTGCATAACTGTGGTGGTGCAGAAAAGATGCTGGATCCAAAGATGTGTTACAAAATGTTACTTTTTATGACGACAGAGGAATAGAATTGCAAGGGGATAAAGCAATGCATTGGAATGTGAAAAACGAAATAAGGTCCACATATGTCTGAAAACAGTGCTGCTTTTTAAAATGTACGTTTGATATATGCTTGCCTGACCCCACAATGCCAGTCAACATCATGAGGTCATAATGATTTCCCCAGATGCTGAGGTCTAATATCCGGGCATTCTCTCTTCTGTCCTATGGACCTTAGGGGTCTTATAACCTGGATATGTATATATGCAAAAATGATTCACAATTGCAAGTATCTTAAGCAACCAAGATGTTTCTTCTCACATTTGATAAAAAGCTTGGAAGGAGGTAGTTGCAGGGTTGCATGATTCAGTAGATAAAGAAGGCCAACAAAGAGCCAGGCTCTTTTCATCAGTTCTTCCCTGACATTGTTGGTGTCAGCCATATCTGCCTTCATGGTCACAAGATGGCTGCCACAGCCCTTACATCTCTCATCCTCACAACAGCATTCAAAAGTAGAAAAAAATAGATCCCTTTCTTCTTAGCCTTGGTCATTATATATCTATATATATAAGGACCAGAAATATATATATATTTCTGGGCTAAAAATGTGCAATTTGTAGTCACCAACATAGAGAGTGTCTAAAACCATGAGAATGTTTAAGTTTACCTAGTAATAAAAATAATATATATATGTATCTTATATATATAATATATATGTGTGTGGGTATATATATGAGAGTGAAGATATATGTATCTTTATGTATATACCTATCTATCTTTAAAGAGTATATTTCTGAGAATCTCTGAGCTGACCACTGCTCAGGCTCCACTGGCTATTAGGAGCTCACGTGAATTGCTTAGATTAGTCGTGGGTCATTCCTTGGGGATAGAGAAGAGGTCCTCTTTCCCTCCACATATTGCCATCACTTACCAAAACAAAAGCAGGGTTCTTTGAACAAGGGAAGAGGGAGAAGATAGCTGTTGGATAGGCTATTATCACCACCTGTGTTAGGAACTATGGCCATTCACAATATAAGCTTGGGATTTAGCTGTGACGTTGTTTAAACCATGGGAGTGAATGAGACCATTCAGAACATCTGCATGAAGAGAACTGATCCAAAGATAGCCACCTCCCCTATTTTTTTTTTTAAAGAAAGCCAGGCGTGGTGGCTCATGCTTGTAATCCCAGCACTTTGGGAGGCCGAGGTGGGCGGATCACCTGAGGTCGGGAGTTTGAGACCAGCCTGACCAACATGGAGAAACTCCATATCTATTAAAAATAGAAAATTAGCCCGGCGTGGTGGTGCATGCCTGTAATCCCAGCTACTTGGGAGACTGAGGTAGGAGAATCGTTTGAACCCGGGAGGCGGAGGTTGCGGTGAGCTGAGATCACGCAACTGCACTCCAGCCTGGGTAGTAAGAGCCAAACTCCTGTCACAAAAAAAAAAAAAAAGAAGAAGAAGAAGAAGAAGAGAAGGAGTCTGTAAGGGTGAGACAGGATGAGAACAGAGCTGGGAAAGGTGTCTGAGAGGGGAATGGTATGGAAACAGAAGTGGGAGAGCTTCCTTGTGTAAGGAGATGGCCAGCAGTGTCAAATGCTATGGAGAGATCAAGTAGAAGAGGGATAAAAATGCCCTCTGTATTTAGCAATTAAGACATCATTAATGGTCCTATTAAGCATTTCATTAGACTTATGGGAGCAGATATCAGAAGACAGGTGTATGAGAAGAGGAAAGTAATTGAGAGAGTTGAGAGAGGGTAAAATCTACTTTCAAAGACTTTAGCCATGATGGTGGGATGTTGTATGGTATTTTGAAAAGTGCTACAGAAAGGTTTTTTATTTTTATTTTTTAAATTAAGGATGAGATGTTCTATTTTGGACTGATGTTTGTAGAGACTAAGTGAAGAGGAGGATACAGGAATAAAGTCCATGATCCTGGAGGTTAAGAGAGAAGAATCCGATGCAAAAGTAGGAAATGATGAGATGTGGGTGGAGGATGAAGGATTCATGCCACAGCTAGTATTTTTTAAATTTCATAATAATAACAGCAAACCCACTGAGCTCTTTTTTTGTTGTTGTTATTCTCTCTTTTAAGCTCCTATATATGTCATCCTATCCTCACATGTGCTATGAGGCTGGCGCTATCACTGAATACATTTAATGCATGAGGTAATCCAAGTCCAACGACAGGCGGAGAGAGACAACCTCACCTTTCTCCATGAAGCCAGTTCCTTTGGCCAAGAGAACAAGAGGAGAGAACAGGGATAGGGATAGAACATTTGACAAAAGGGGGAGGTCTCAGAAACGAATACAAGGGGCCTGAAAAAAAAGTTTCCCAGGGACCAATAAAAGGAATGAATAACAGAACGGAGGGCCCAGTCGAGGTTAGAAACCAGAAATTTATAAGGACCTCAATCTGTATTCTCTGTCGTGAGCGCCAGACCTGAATAAATGGATAATGGGATCCATCCCGGCTTGCGGACTGGTCCGTGAGTCTGTGATTTAGACTCAGACCTCGTCCTGGTGCCTATGGCATAAACACTTCCTATTTTATTGCTTGCTCTTTCCTTTCCTCTCAGCAGGAATCCCAGGGTAACAAAAGCCCTTATTTCCAAAGGCCTTTTCCCAAGCATTCATGGAAGCAGGTCCTCTCCCCTGACACCCTTTACAGGTGCTTCCACTGGGATGAAAACTAAGAAATGTTTTCTTCCCTAAATGAAAGAAAAGAAGCTCTCTCCTGCTTGATCAAGTTATCTCTCGCCTTCGATTTGCAGAGTCACAGTGGAACCTGAAGCCTCATCTTCAAACACGTCCTGCTCTTTTCTCTAGGGAAAGAAGGAACCAAAGTGGTTGCTAAATATTGCTTTTTCCATGAGTTGTCAGAAAGAACATCCATCCACCACTTCTTTTTTTTTTTTTTTTTTTTCTGTTTGCCTTTATTGTAGATTTTTGATTGTCCCAAGGCTGTTCCCATGATCTTAGAAACAAACTGGTGACAAAAATTCAGCCTTTAAAGACATTTAAGGGTAAATATTCTTTGTTACAGAGACACAGGTGTAATTGAGTTGTAAGCAAAGATGTGGCAGAGGTAGATCTGCCAAAGAGATTGGAGCTTTTCAAAATTTGGCCGGGAAGGAAGATCATGTCCTTCCATGGTCCAGCAAAGAACCATGTTAAGGTTGCTGTGTATTAGCCCATCTTTGCCTCTGTGGACCCACTGTAGAGGTAAGCAGGACATGAGATAATGGTCTCTCAGCCTCTCACGAACCATAATTTGTCATTTCTCCAACCTGCTTCTGGTCTAATCCTACAATTCCAGCTCATTTCATTCTCTTTTGTTCCAGGATATTTTATGTTTCTTCCAGGTAGAAAGGAGCGGGGAAAAATAAGTTAGAAATTTTCAAAAAGCTTAATATCAACTCTCCTCTCAAGTTGAGATATAAAGGAAGGAGATATCCAATATCTTCTACAGCCCAAGCTCACTTTAGTTATCAAATTCCAGATTTTTGTGTTTCCCAAGAAACCATCCCATCCATTCCTGCTTACTGGCTGGACAGCTCTTGTACTAACAAGAGAAAGATGGGCATCTTTCTCCTATTAAAGTTTCATGAGGACAGTTTAATGGGACTTCTTGTTCACAACCTTTCTCTAGCACCTGGCATAGTGATGATATATAAATGTTTACTCAACAATAGAGGAATGAAATAAAAAAAATGATCTCACAGCTCCTTGGTTTGGTTTAATAACTATCACTGCCTAAATATTCTTCCTTGTGCTTGTGTCTAATTTAGTTGATTCTGGGTAGAGATAATTGCTCATGGCTTCCTCAGAACACCATCTTGCTCCCTATTCAAAGCAACTGCTCTAATGGTTGACAAATGAGATGTAGAGCCAGCAAAGGGCAGTAGACAACTATGAGCACTGATCCAACACATGCACAGGTCTAGGTTCACCTGCAGTTGTGTTCTCTGCAGGACTCTGAAGCACTGTCAGTCCCGCCTGGTTAATATCTCATCAGTATCCTCTGACACTTTGGGAAGGCCATCAGAAAAAGTTGGACTACATTCCAGTGAGAGAAGCCTGGAGCCCATTCAGAATCAAGCATACATTTAACCCCTGCCTTTAGAAAAAGCCAACCTCTTAGCATTTTTAGAAACATTCCATTTCAAAGACCAATCTGTTAGGCAAAGCTATGTTTTTTTTGAAGGATTATTTATGAGTTGATCTTTTAAAAAATTTTTTTTAAATTTTACTTTAAGTTCTGGGATACATGTGCTGAACGTACAGGTTTGTTACACAGGTATACATATGCCATTGTGGTTTGCTGCGCCCATCAACCCATCATCTAGGTTTCAAGCCCTGCATGCATTAGGTGTCTGTCCTAATGCTCTCCCTCCCCTTCCTCCCAACTCCACAACATGCCCTGGTATGTGATGTTCCCTTCCCTGTGTCCGTGTGTTCTCACTGTTTAACTCTCACTTATGAGTGAGAACATGCGGTGTTTGGTTCTGTTTCTGTGTTAGTTTGCTGAGGATGATGGTTTCTAGCTTCATCCATGTCCCTTGGAACCAACCCAAATGCCCATCGACAGACTGGATAAGGAAAATGTGGCACATATACACCATGGAATACTAAGCAGCCATGAAAAAGAATGAGTTCATGTCCTTTGAGGGCCAAAGCTACTTTTAAGTACAGTTGAATTATCTCCTGAGTCTCTGATTTGAGGGTAGTGGGAAGTGCACAGGACTAGAAGTCAACAGATCTGGGTTGGAAGCCTTGCTCTTCTGTGTTATCTTAGGCAAGACAAGGTAATTCCTAATTTTGCATCGGTACAATGAAGACATATGACATGGACTCTGACGGTTCTTTACACCAAATTTCTCAGCCCCACTATTGACCTGCACTAGGATTCCTGCATCAACTTTTCCTGGTGCTCAGTGCTACCCTAAATGTCTTCTCTGACTTTCCATTGCTTTTTTTTTTTTTCCTTTTTCTCAAAATACCCTGCTCTGGAAAAAAAGAGCTATGGGACCCAGGTTCCCAAGGTTCATGGGATAGATAATCTGACATCTTTGTAAGGGGAGGCTTCTCTCAGTAGACACCATGTGATATGTGGCTCTGGAAGGAAATGGTAAAGGGGAAGAAGCTAAATACGGAGATAACCCATCCCTGAAAGGATTCATCCAGAAAACTTGCTAGGGAGCACTTCCTGGGGCCAGGTGGTTAATAAGAGAAATCTCCATTGTTCTGGGTTTCAGTTTGAATGCAGATCTCTATTTTCTCCTGGAAAAGAACCAGGGAATGGGTTTGTGATGTCTGAAACTGGCCAGATTGAGAAGTATTAACCCCAAAGAGCTCCATATCTCACAGTCAGTCCTTCTTATGCCCCACAGTTATTACAACAACAGGGATTTATGAGTCCACTCAGAGCCAGAAAGCAGCTGTGATGAAGATCTTTCTGATCCCCAAAAATGAAAGACTGTTGTAGTTCTAGTCTGTTCACAGCCTCATGGATGACTCCCCATGTCATTGTTGTCTGCAAGTAAAACTCAATATCAATTCTCACGCCTATTTAAACATAATTTTTTTCCACATGGTCCAGAATGATTAGACAGGATCACAGCTATTCAAACTGACCTCTCCTGGGCTTAGAAAAATACCCTTTCAAATCATGCTGACTACCACTATTAGGGCAGGCTGCACTGACACTTCCTTCTCCCATTATTCTGAGCCAGCCACTTCATGGTTTTACTTCAGTCATTACCTTGCTTTGGAAGTCTGGAAAAGTCTCTTGCAAACCCAACTCCTTACAGTCCCCATCTTTAAAATACGGTCGTAACACCTGATTACCCGAGCTAGAGGACAAGTCTACCTTATATGTTCATTTAATTAAAGTTGTGTATTGTGCAAGTGTGTTTTAATTTGAACTATTACTGATTTTAGCCCATTTTCAGAAAAGATGAATTTCTAGTGGTTTGGTGTTTCCTTCTGGATGTATGAGTCAACAGGCAGCTGACACCTAAGGGTATCATCAAAGATATCCCTTGAACTTGGACCAAAGACAATACCAAAGAAACTATAGGTGGTAGAAGGAGCCTGGGAGGATTTATGTTCCCTATTAATGGCTTGGCTATGGTCATTTAAAAAAAAGAGATAGCATCTTCCCTTCTGGGCAAATATTTTTCTTGTTAACCACGTTCTTTATGCATCTCTCTCTCTCTCTCTCTCTGTCTCTCTCCCTCCCAAATATTTGTCTTCTTAATTACTCAATCTTATAATTGTTACCTTTTCTTTTGTTAGTGTCTACCACTTTGTGCTTTGTAAGAATTATCTTAGAATTTGGGATGAGACTAAATGCTGCTGAGTGTGGTCTTTATTGCAACAAGTACTTGGTGGTTTTCCCTTCCCCCTAGTTGGTTATCCTCCATATTATCTCCCCCTACCCTGCTTCATTTCATGTACACTCTGTATGTCCCTCCTCATTTAGCCTAAATCCATGTGCATCTTCCCCACTGGGCTGGGAGTGCCAAGTGTCAAGGTGAGTTAGCTTTGCTCTTCCCCATATCTCTTCCTGTTACTACTTGGTCACTCCACAGATGTGTGTGTGTGAATTAAAGACTGAATAAAATATGACAGCTTCTAGAGCAGCGTTGTTTTCCCATAGCCCGGGGACACTAGAGATTCTTGCTTATCTTCCATTTATGGACATATATTTTATTAGCCTTGATTTCCTGTCTTGATGACAGAAAATGTACTATTATTACCTCGTCATATAAGACATTTCACAATTTGAGAAAGTGGTTCCATTTATCTCTTATGTCTGAAAATGACAAGTCTACATTCTTTTGAGAAACTGGGAAATGCATGAACTCATCTCTTTCCACCCTAATTTGTTACAGGAAGAACCTGAGGAGATCTGCCAAACCCAACTTATTTCCGGAAAGCTACGAGAGCTGTTCCTAAGGATGTGCCCTGCTTCCAAACCATCTTTGTCTTCCATGTAAACTTTTAGGATTCAGAACTTCAAGCACTGAATACACAGCCTGAAAGCTCAAAAACATCGCCCTCACCTTCATTTCAAGAGAATATGTTTGGCTCTGTGTGAATGAATCTCGAAGCCTTGTTATATCTGAAAGAACCTTGAGTATGTAGCAAGGGAAAGGCCACAGTGGGGAGAACCCATCTATGAATTCGGTGGAGAAGAGACCCTGTCTTTGGGTAGGGGAGAAGGTTTTGCATTTGAGTGTCTGAAATTCAGCTCATTCAGTGCCATTTATAGGGAGCTCTTCTTCTGGCCTTGACTTTAAGCACATCAATGGTGCTTCACTTTCCCTTAGCACTCTCATCATTGTTTGGTCTGAGTAAAACAGCGCTTTCACCTGAGCATACTCCCTGGAACACTGTAAAGGCATGTTGTTCTGGAAGGGGTTTTGGGAACCAGTTTTTCTCCTCCTCTTCTTCCTTCTTAATCTTCTTCACAATTGACTTCTTCACCATCATCATCACCATGGTCATCTTTATCACCCATCACTCCTGCAGTATGATCACCATACCATTATTATCATTATCTTTATCACCATCAGCTCTGCATCATTATCATCATTGCATCCCCATCATTATCCTTAGCATCATTATCTCCACAGATTATATCATCATCATCATCACCACCGTCACGACCATCATCATCACCATCAGCTCTGCATCATCATTGTCATCACCATCATCATTATCACCATCATCATCATCACCATCACCATCATCATTATCACCATCATCATCATCACCATCACCATCATCATTATCATTATCACCATCACTACTATCATCTTTATCACCATCAGCTCTGCATCATCACCATCATTATCATCATTATCATCCTTATCACCATTGGCTCCACAGATCATCATCATCACCATCACTACCATCACCATCATCATCACCACCATCATCACCATCCGCTCATCATTATCACCATCGTCATCATTGTCATCACCGTCATCATCCTATCACCATAATCTCTGCAGTATCATCACATCATCATCATCATCTTTATTGCCATCAGCTCTGCTGCATCATCATCATCACTATTCTTGTGTCAATGAAGTACTTTATTCTTTTCAAAGACTTGCCCATCTATTAACTCATTTTGATCATCAGAAAAACTCTAGGTGGTAAGCCAGCAGGAATTAAGTATACTTATGTTACAGATATGAAAACTCACATTCATATTGATAAATCTAGTTGTCCAAGACACAGACAGAGGCAAGGATAAAACCAGTGACCTTTTTCCCCACCATAGTGAGGCAATGAGAAGTTTTCTTTGTGAAATAAAGAGGTGGGTGAATGAGAGGGGGAAAGAGTTGGGGTCTTAAAGAAGTGAGGCTCAGACTGGACTCCTAGTGCTAAGGGATTGAGCAGGCCACACTCTCCTGAACTTAAAATGTGATCCGAGGGGCTCTTGAAGTTTGCAGGGAATCCCAAAGAAGGGTCGCATATTTACTATTCTAAAGTTGTGACTTTCATACACAGTCCAAAAGATAAATGGGCTGCTGGATGCTTTTGATTATTATTGTTGTGTTTTGAGCTGGTAGGTCTAAGTCAAGGTTTTCATACCTTTCAGGTACAGAATGATATTGGCAGAAAGAGACGAATACAGGAGCAATGACAGCTGCACTATTTGGGAGGATGAATTCTCCTTTTCCCATCTCTGAACCACACGCAGCAGCCTTCCCAGAGCCATGAATCATCCATTTGAGGGAACGGAGGGGGATAGAAAATTAAACATAATTTATGCTTTGCTAATTGAAATCAAATACAAAATTCAATCTCCCGTGAGTTGCAATGCTCACGTTTAAACAGAGTGGAAGTATTGTTAACCTGACTCTATTTCAGCAAGTTGACTTAGCTTTTCTGGATAGAAAATAATTCCTTCGTCAAGTCTCTACATTGCAGAAGGGGACATGGCTAAGTGGTTCACTCCCAGAGTGACAAGGATCAAGCTAGAGTAGACACTGAAGAAAATGGACCTTAAACATGACAAATTTGCATTTCTCTTCAGAATCACGAGTTTTCAACTATAACACCAAACACTATTCAATATAAAAAAATCCCCTAGATCCCAAGGCTTAGCCCTCTGCCCTCTTTCTCCAGGGAATTTTAACCTCCTGTTGTATGCAAGGATGTATAAATAATTTAAGGGGGTTTCTCCACTTTTATTTCCCAGGTGAAGTGGCTTATTCACCATTGGCTAACCACATTACAAAATGGATTTGCTTGTCATATTTTGGGGACGTATTTATGTGAGGACACGTTTTGGAGGCAAGTCTTGATGTTCTGGGTTTTTAAAGACACATAGACAACCAGGGAGATGGAAAATGGAGAGTAGGTATGACTGAGGGTCCAAATGAATATGTGCCTGCCCAGAATGGAGGTGATGAGAGTAGGCTAGATTAATAGGTCATTTATTTCTTTAAAGCATTGCTACAACCAGATTCTCCTTTGACTGTCTAAGTTATAAGGGCAACACTTAACCCTCTTGCCACTGAACTCCAAAAGAGCACACGTTTCTGCAGGGAAGCCATAACACTGTGGAGGTCACTTCCCTTGGAAATAATTCCCAGAAAAGCAAAAGCATAAAAGGAGGTAGGCGGGAGAGAGAGGGGGCAAAGAAATACACAGGAAAGTCTTTTCCTCTAGTTGCTCTCAGTTCCAGCTTCCCTAAGAATATTTTTGAAAGGATGAATTCCTGAGCCTCGCCTGAGAGTTTCTGATTCATGAACAGATCTGAAACAGAGCTCAGGAAGCTGTAAGCTTGAACAAACTCCATGGCTGACTCTGATGGGTAGGGAGGACTGAAACTCACTCACTCCTTGCTCTGCTTATGAAACCAAACCCCAACATGAGTCCCAGTTTCCCCTTCTAAAAATGCGTGCATTTTCTTCCTTCAAATGTGTATGTATGCATTTTGATCTGTTTCTTCTTTTACATTGATAGTGCAGGCATATGGGTTGCCTTCAGCTCAATAACTGCTTTATTATCTGGAAAAATTATTTGTAAGGCTGTTTATGAATTTGGCGTATCAGTCCATCCCTTGCTGGGATTGGTTAAGATAGGAAAAGCTGCACTCCTTTTAGGATCCACCTGCTTTGTACTATTGCAAGATTTATTGTGCCCTGCAGACAGAACCTTCTGAACATTCTTGACTCTGGGACTTTCTGGCCATCTCAGAGAGAGGATGCTCCCAGCATTCCAGGGGAGAGGGGAAGATGGAGATGATCAACACAAACACAGCATCAAAACCCATTAATCAGGTTGCATTAAGCTTTATAATAACACAGTTTTCATTTAGCGGGAGAAATGACAGTTTAATAACAGCTGAACAGATTTAACTCCCCCCACTCTTACAAATTTCCAGTTTTACTAGAACAATTCCTGGTTTTGGAGATCTGTGAACAAGTGCTTTATGTCAAATGATGCATTTTAATGGAATCAAACTGATGGGAAGGGACACTTCATTCAGCAGCCCTTGATGGGGGTGTCTGCAGACAGTCCTTGCTCGCCCCCAACCCCCATAAACTGGATCTGATGAATGGAGTCAGCTTTCTTGCCACTACCCCACTCTCTGCCATCTCTAAATAGAGAAAATGAAGCCCGAGGAGGTGGTGGTGGGGCAAATTGGAAGAATGATGACTGCTCCTCTCCCCATTACATGGCTAAGGATTACTCCTAATAACAGACTTGTCAACTCTCTGGTCTTTGCCCTTCTGGGGACCTAGGGGACAGAGTTCACCCCAAAAACATGCCTCAGAATCACAGTGCTTGGGAGAGATGGTCTTCAGGTAAGGCAACCTCCCACCAAGAGGACAGGATTCCTTCTTTTACCCCCAGATATGGCCACTCATCTCTGCCAACCTCAGAGCTCTGACCTCGGTTATAATTACTTTACTCTTAGAGTAGCCCCGTGGGCCTGATCTGAACAAAAGAGCATACGCTAAGCTTCTCCACAACCCAGGATACTCATGAAGAGTGAGACCCAACCCCATGTAGAGGGCTCTTGGAAAGAAGGCTTTGAGGGGTGTCAGCTTTTATTTTCCTTCGTGTGTGTGTGTGTGTGTGTTTGTGTGTTTGGTGAGGAACGTGCATGCCTCTGCCTTCATGATGTGGGGAGGGAGGAAGTCAGGGGTTGTGGAATGAGGCCTTTAAAGAGAAGACTACAAACACCTTAGAGGGAGGACCTTGCTCCCTAGGAGTCCTGGAGCACTCAGCCACAAAGTGCATTCTGGAGAGAAGCCCAAGCAGAGGTTTAGACAGAGTGCCCATGACAGATACAGGGCTAGAACCCTGGCTCCCCAAGCTAAAGTAAGAACCCCCATAAAGCAGACCTTTTTTGTCACTCACATATACATTAATAGCACTGTCTCTGACATTGACAGCTATTTATCCTCTGTCTTCAGGCTATATTAACTAGCAGAAGATAAGAATGAACAGTGGGTTCTGGTGGCCATCTGGTCAACCAGATGCTGCTGCCCAGATGGGCCTGGTTCCTCCATGGGGATGCCGTGGGATCCACCTGTTTGCCTAAGCTAACAGCACTGGAGGCAATCCTGGCTGCATGAAGGAGGAGGAGATCTACTTGGCACTCCAGCAAGTGAAGCTGCAGAAGCTGGGGTATTCAAGGACTCAGGCAAGGAGCCTCCTTAGCTATTGACTAGCCTTCCTCTGCCTCTCTAGCCTCATTTATCACCCTCTTCCTGTTCCCACCGAAAATCTTGGCCAGTCATTTGGTAAAACATCATGTTGAAGGGTTTGTAGAATTTCCTCAGTCTGTGGATGACATCTGGGTCGATGCGAGGATGAGTCCGACCTTTGCTCTTGCCTAAGCACCTCGGGGCACTGCTGTCTTCCGGCTTCTTTAGGCAAGGGAACCCCTTGGTTTTGTTGAAATAGAAATGCTTCTCAGTCACAACACGTTTGAGGCCTAGAAAATCCTGTACTTTGGCCATTTCCCCGGCGGGGTCCACAATAAGCCGCTCACCACTGACAAAGAGGATCTGGGAGAGGGGGAAATACTGGAGCCAGTTTTCCAGGTGCAGAGCATAGATCCCTATTCGAATGGCACTCCAGGAAGCATCGATCAGCCCGAGGGTCCGGTTTTTGAAGGCCAGCACCTCAAAGGTGGGGATCTCGGGTTTCTTTGACAGTGTCTGCGTGTAGTCAGAGATGGCCCTGGTCACAGGGTTTCTCACCACCACAATCAGTTTGATGTCCTTGGCCATGGAGTGAATGCGCTTGGGAGCCTCGTTTGTCACAAAGTAACTTGGAGTCTTCTCCATGGTTATTTGCCCATCCAAAGTCTTGGGCATCACATTTCTAGGAGAGGGAGGAAAAGGGAAGAGAATGGTTATTCCTATCCAGAAATATCTTAACTTCTTCCTAACCAGAAATATCTTACCTTCTTTGCACAAAATGTGTGATATAAACAACCTAGTTTGCAACCACCAAATAAAATTGATAAACACTTGGAAGTTCTTCTTACCTATATCTCCAGACTCTAGTCTTATCTTGACTACGTATTATAAGAAAAGGCAACATAAGGCATATGCATTCTCTCCTGGGAACGTTATATCCCTTATATATCCCTAGGTTTAAATGGCTATTCTATCTCTTACCAGTTTTGTTTAACCTAGATACACCCTTGATTTCTCTACATACTAGTTGTATAATCCCTGAAATGGAGATAATGATAGCACTGACTTCACACTGTAGTATAAGGATTAAGGGAGATAATGCTTAAAAAGCATTGAACAATGAACAATGTGTAAGAACTCAATATATTAAATAAATTATTATTGTTGTAGTAGTTTTTAGAAAATATTTGAGCTCAACAAGACCTCAAAGCTTATCTAGTCCAGGATTGGCAAACTACCTCCTGCCTCCTATTTTCGTATAACTCACAGATAAGAATGATTTGTAATCACTGAATTGTTGTAGAAAAAAAAAAAAATGATAATAATAATATTTTGTGATGCATGAAAATTATATAGAAATCAAATTTCAATGTTTATAAATAAACATCCATTGGTACACAACCACACTCATTCATTTACATATTCATCTAGGCTGCTTTTACCGTAAAACAGCAGAGCTGAGGAGGTAACACAGAGGCCATGTGGCCCAAAGAGCCTGATGTATTTACTCCTTGTTCCTTTAAGAAAGAGTCTGCTGATCCCTGAGTTGGTCCAAAGGCATTATTGTGCAAATGAGAAAACTGAAGCCTAGGGATGGGGAATAAACAGACAGGCTTTGTGACCTCAGCAAATTGAATTACATCTTTGAGCTTTATTATCTTCATTTGTAAAATCCTAAAACCTACCTCAAGTCCCAGCACTTTGGGAGGCTGAGGCAGGCAGATCACGAGGTCAGGAGTTCAAGACTAGCCTGACCAAAATGCTGAAACCGTCACTACTAAAAATACAAAATTAGGCCCTGTGCGGTGGTTCACGCCTGTAATTCCAGCACTTTGGGAGGCCGAGGTGGGTGGATCACCTGAGGTCAGGAGTTCAAGACCAGCCTGGCCAACATGGTGAAACCCCATCTCTACTAAAAATATAAAAACTAGCTGGGCATGGTGGTGGGCACCTGTAATCACAGCTACTCAGGAGGCTGAAGCAGGAGAATTGCTGGAACCTGGGAGGTGGAGGATGCAGTGAGCTGAGATGGAGCCATTGCACTCCAGACAACAGCGAGACTCCATCTCAAAAATAAAAAAATAAAAGAAATTAGCCAAGCATGGTGGCACGTGCCTGTAGTCCTAGCCACTCAAGAGGCTGAGGCAGGAGAATCGCTTGAACCCAGGAGGCGGAGGTTGCAGTGAGCTGAGATGGCGCCACTGCACTCCAGCCTGGGTGACAAAGCGAGACTTCATCTAAAAATAAATAAACAAGTAAATAAATAAATAAATAAATTCAGTTGAGAATAAAACGACATATAAGATGAAATATCTAGCCTAGGTCTGGTTCATTTTATGGGATTTTATTCTTTCTTTGATCTCAGAATTGGCCGGCGAGCCACTGACAGATTCCATAGCAGGGTCCGTATCTCTTGGTTCCCTTGCTAAGGCTGCTCCTCCACTCCCATGCCTCCATCCAAGTTTGCCTCCAGAGTAGCCTTATCTTATTTGGGAGTTCCAAGCTATTAATATTAAAGGGGTTTAATGCCATTTTCCCCTAATCTCAATGAGGCAAGCTTATCAATGATAAAATGAAGCTTAGAATGCCATTATACAGTCAATTTGCTATAGGCATATGTAGACCAAAGTTAATTGACCATAAACCTGTTCAATACCTGTCAGTACAGCAGACCATCTGCCACCATGTGCTCCATTAAATCTATTCACTTCCAAGCCTTGCACCAAAGTGGTACATTTAGGATTACACAAGACCTCTTTGTTATGATGACATGCTTTTAAATGTCTTAGCTAATAAAACTTAATACAGACGAAGATTCCCTAGCTTCTCCTACCATAATTAAATTTATTTACTATCACGCGTGTGGAGAAAGAATGACTTTTCTTTTATCTCTAATTCACATGCTCTGTCAATAATTAATTGCAACTGGGTTTTGAGCTTTCTCGGCAAGCACTTTTACGAGGCAAGAGGAATTTGCCACGTAGAGAAATTCACAAAGAGCTGGAAGTCGTTAGGGTGTAATGGTTGGGCAGCGTGGTGTTTTCAGATCAACGCAATAGCCCTGGCCATAAACAACCATGCTCATCTTGGAGTGACATATTCTCCAAAGTAGTGTGAATGCCTTTGCGTGTGTCTGTTTGGTTCTCAACAGATCAATTTGTCTAATTTGGAGGAACAGGGCTAAGGAGTGCAGCCCCTGGGAATCAGATTTGCCTGAATTAAGAGTTCCGATTACCCATGCTACCTTGATGAAGTTATTTAACCCATTTTGAACCTTAATGTTTCATCAAAGAAAACAGGGTTAATAAAAGGCCACGCCTCACAGGATTTTAACAAAGATTAAATGTCATAATGCAGGTAAATCACTTAGGATCGTGCCCTTTCAATGTTAGAATTTTTTTAACTTAAGCCACCTGGCCAAAATCAGGATTATTCTTATAGCAATTCTTACAGAAGGACAACGAAGAAAAAGATAACTGCATTTGACGAAATGGAAAAGGCTGAGAAACATGGGATCTAAGGAACTGATCTAGAAAAAAGTATACTCTAATTCATGCCAATATCATCAATTGCACTTCCAGGCCTGGAGGCTGGTGTCCAACAAGGGAGCTACCATTAGTTCAGCCTGAGTATAGGAAATACACTGACATCTTATTTTTATTTCAAGTGAAGAGATATATTCTCTTGTTTTATTACACAACTCATATCAGATTATAAACATATTAGATAAATCTTGATGCAAAAACACATCACCTGAAAATAGCTATTTTGACATGGCCTTTTCCAGATTTTAGTTCCTCTGATGTATTTTTGTGTGTTTATTTTGTTGCCTTTTTTTTTTTTTTTTTTTAAGTGTAGGAGAAGCTGCTTGACTTTTCTTTTCATCCATTCTTCACCTTTCCCTTCTTAGACCTCAACGTTTCTCTTTGCATTGAGTGCCATTCAAATTCATCTCCTTTACTTCAGCTGATTGACAACCTGTCAGGATCTTTGTGGATCTTGACTCTTTTATCTGAAGTGTCTGGAACAAAATGGTACCCAACGTATAAGCTGGCAGACTTAGGAGAGTAGATGTGTGCCTAGCTCACTGCTTGTTGCAAAAGGAAATAAGAGAAGGCACTGCCGAGGGCTTTGGAGAGGGCAGAAGGGAGCAGAGGAGCCTAAGTAGCTTTGACCATCATGCTACCCATGAATGTGAAAAGTATATACTTTAGGAGAGTTTCTGCATTTGGGGCACACATGGGGAGACTCTCAGTGAGCCACAATTCAACCAACGTGGCATGAGTTATCCAGTTATTTTGTCAGTAAGAAGATAACCAGTAGTTACTTAAAATCCATAAAGGGCAAAGCTCCCTTTCCTCAAACTGATTCTGAAACAGTTATAGTCATTCATTCATTCCATAAATGGTCACTTATGGGTAATGTAACAGTAAACAAAACCGATGCAGTCCCTTCCTCCATTAAGCTACCAGTCTAGCTCCTGCAGCTGATACATTAAGAGCTCTTTATAGCATCATACAATGAACTATTTAAATTAGCAGAGCAGGCATCATTACTACTCCAGTTTTACAGAGAAGGAAACAGGACCAGAAGCTAAAGATTTGTTTCAAGGTCTCACTAAATGTGTATGTTGTTTCTAAGTTGAGTGGCTGAGCAAAAGTAATTCAATACCAGGATCGGTGCCTAATACCAGGTCCTGGCAAATAACAGGTTCTCAGTGACTATCTGTTGAGTGAATAGATGGGTGAATGACAAGCCATTAATCTCCACTCCTAAGTGTAGGCCAGTCCTAATATTAGGTTTTTGTTGTGATAGGTTTTGATGCCCTAATCTTCCTTTTCCCCACCTTCATCTTACCAGGGCTCTCACCTGGGCCTCCAATCCAGTAACTACTTCCAAACCATGCTGGTCTCCCCCTTCCTGTAAGATTAGAGGAGGCATCTCTCCTGTGGATAGGACCAAAACTCCTGCTAACCTAGGCTTTGGATCTTATTCCCTTCCGACCTTTCAGGCACTTTTGCTCTCAATTTCTCTTCTCTCTTCTAGGTTTTAAGTAAGTTCATTTTAACTGCATCTGACACTGTAATATACTCATGTTTTCACATTTTGGTGTGCTTGAGGAACAGAAAGACCAGTAATGCTGGAGGGGAGTGAGCAAAGGTAAGAAAGTCAGAAAATACGCTCAGAGAGATGGACAGGGAATAGACCATGGAGGGCCTTGTGGGCCATGGAAAATGTACTGGAATTATTTTCCTTATGTGATAAGAAGCCACTGAAGAATATCTCACAGAGGAGTATGATACAATTTACACTTAATTTTCTTTTTCTGGTAACGTTGCTGAGAAAAGATAGGAGTGTGGCAGAGATAGAAGGAAAGTAACCTGCTAAGAGACCATTTTAGGAGAGAAAGAGAGAAATGGTGGGGGTCTGGGTGTAGGTGGAGAGGGCAACACAGAAAGAAGTGCTCAGAATAGGAACAGATTTTAAAATAAGGCCAGCAGTCCTTAATGATGGGTGGGATGTATGTGCAAGAGAAAGAGAAGTATCACAGATGACACCAACATTGTTGGCCTGTGCCAGTGGCTACATGGTAGCACGGTTTACTGATGTGGACACTACTGGGAACAGGGCAGGTTTTAGGGGAAGATACCAAGCCTAATTTCAGACTTGTCATATGAGAGATGTCCTACATACCCAGGTGGAGGGATTGAGTAATCATGTTGATGCAGGAGGCCGAAATCCAAGGGAGATCCCGATGAGAAGTGAACATCTATGTCATGTGCTCAAGTTCCACCTGCCAGGGAGTAGGGAGAAGAATGTCTGCCCTCTTTACCTTTGTTAGAAGAAGACGCGACTCTCCTTTGCCTATGTTGGGAGTTCTCTCAAAACTGAAAGGTGTTCAGATGCTAGGTATGCCAAAAAATTTTTGTTTTATTTCATTAAAAAGATGTTCATGAACTTCTTCTAATTCCCAGAGTCC
Source organism: Piliocolobus tephrosceles (assembly GCF_002776525.5). Classification (NCBI taxonomy): domain Eukaryota; kingdom Metazoa; phylum Chordata; class Mammalia; order Primates; family Cercopithecidae; genus Piliocolobus; species Piliocolobus tephrosceles. Next base: position 24,523,356 of record NC_045450.1, on the reverse strand, counting down.
TTGTTAACCACCTGCATTACAGAGCTCAGAATAATGTCATAATATGATTTTTTCCCATGTCCTTCATGGCTAGTCTCAGTTCCTTGGGGACGTAGGCAAAGTTTTAATCACCTTTGTATCCCCAGTGCCAAACATAGTGTCTGACACATACTAGCTGCCCCATTACTATTTGTGGTTATTGGATGAAAGACAAATGACATTCCAATGAATACGTGGTCCCTGGAAGTCAGGAGAATTGAGGCAGTTTGCAGGACATGGCTTATCTAAGTAGGTGTTCCATGCATGGGGTTCAGCGTTTCTGAGTTTCCTCCCATCCCTGTCTGAAAGACCATGCACTTCAGCATGGACCATATGGTGAGAAAACACTGCATCTGGGCTTGGCACAGCTCGTTAACAGTATCTTGGGCGCTCAGAGCAACCGTGACATCAGCGTCAACACACAGTCCTGAAGCGCGAATCATTCCGCAAGATCACACATCTGCTCTCACAGCCTCAAATGTTTATGAGACACTCTCCAACTCACTCACCCTGTCCCCACTGCACTCTCCTGGTCCTGGTGCTTTGCTAAGAACAGCCCAGTTTCTTTTTTTAAAGAGTTAGGGTCTCACTCTTTTGCCCAGGCCGGAATGCAGTGGTGCGACGATGACTCACTGCAATCTTGAATGCGTGGAGCACAGCCACTTTTGAATGCAGGTCAGCCTCTGGGGTCCTCATAGGAAACAATAACAACAGCTAACATGCAGCCTGGACTGACACAGCTATTCACTGAGTGCTCACTCCATGCTATGTTCTGAGGCTGAGAGTTGAAACTCTGAAGCTAGACTGACGTCTCTAAGCATTTTCAGACAATGGACTCACCAGCCCAGCAGTTAAGATCAGAGACTCCAGGAGCTAGACTTACCAAGTTTGCATCCACTGATTAACTGTGTGATCCTGGGCAAATTACTTAACTTAAGTAATATGAGTCTATTTCATTATTTGAAAACCAGGCATCATACTAATAATACCCCTTCTAATGGGGAGTTTGAGAGGATGAAATGAGTTGATATGTAGAAGAGTGACTCTCATATGGTAAATTCTCAATGCAGTAGCTATTAATTTTTTTTTTTTTTTTTTTTTGAGACGGAGTCTCACTCTGTCTGTCGCCCAGGCTGGAGTGCAATGGCACAATCTTGGCTCACTGCAAGCTCTGCCTTCCAGGTTCACGCCATTCTCCTGCCTCAGCCTTCCAAGTAGCTGGGACTACAGGCGTTCACCACCACGCCCGGCTAATTTTTTTTGTATTTTTAGTAGAGATGGGGTTTCACTGTGTTAGCCAGGAAGGTCTCGATCTCTTGACCTCGTGATCCACACGCCTCGGCCTCCCAAAGTGCTGGGATTACAGGTGTGAGCCACTGCACCCGGCTGCAGTAGCCATTAATTTTTAAAACAACTCTTTTTTTTTTTTTTTGAGACGGAGTCTTGCTCTGTCGCCCAGGCTGGAGTGCAGTGGCCGGATCTCAGCTCACTGCAAGCTCCGCCTCCTGGGTTTACGCCATTCTCCCGCCTCCACCTCCCGAGTAGCTGGGACTACAGGCGCCCGCCACCTTGCCCGGCTAGTTTTTTGTATTTTTTAGTAGAGACGGGGTTTCACCAGGTTAGCCAGGATGGTCTCGATCTCCTGACCTTGTGATCCGCCCGTCTTGGCCTCCCAAAGTGCTGGGATTACAGGGTTGAGCCATCGCGCCAGGCCAATTTTTAAAACAATTCTTAAAAGAAGGTTTTATTATAATCCCCACTTTAGGGATCAGGAAACTGAGATCCAGTGAGATTGATTAATTTACCCAAAGCCACAAGAGGTGGAGTCGCAATTCAATCCCAAGTCTGTCTGACACCACAGCCCAAGCTCTTGGCTACTGCCTGACAATGCTTAACCAAACAGCAAAACCTCAGCAAGGTTACATGACTAGACCAAGGTCACTTGTAGGTGGCAAAGTTGAATCTTAAAAGGAGACACATCATATGTTCTGCAAAGCTGAGCTATCCCTGACTTGCCACTGGGAGTTACAGAAACCCAGACCAGAATCCCTAGAAATTCTTGCCAGATCAAGCTACATCATTCAATTTGTGATATCTCTCTCCAGGGCCTCCTCAATTGAAGCAAATGGATACTATCATGAATGTCGAGGGAGAAAGCAATCACCCGTATTAGATATAAAGTGTTCATTCTCTCTGGAAGGGTCAGGAGTGGAGCTTGCCTTTGGCTTGCCTGAATTACAGGTGTGTGGGCATCTTACATTTTCCCAAATGCGTTATCCAGTGGAACAAATGGTGCATAAATTAGCAATATTTTCTGAGCCCTGCTGATGAACCCAAGAGGATGGTGGTTAGAGCAAGGGCATGTGGTGAAGCAGGGCCAGTTGCCCTGCACAGAAGAAAGAAACTCACTTAAAATTCAATGGAGCACCTGCTTACTTGCCAAGCACTGAGAAAGGCAATTTCACATATTACCCTAGTTAAGTCTTACAAGTACCATACAATTCACTGAGCCCATTATAGAGATGCAAAAACTTGGAGTCAGAAAGACAAAGAACCTTGTCCAGGGATGCATAGCCGGGACCTTGCCCTGCCCAGTTATGCTGGAAAGTTCATTGTGTTTTTCAAACCAAAATTCATGAATTCTGAAAATCTGAAGGCAAAAAGTCAAACCATTTGGAGACCACATTCTTAAATAGAAACCCAAGAACAGGATCTGTACATATGGTCCTGAAGCTCTAGGGCTTTCAGTAAAACTGCAGCCAAGAAAGAAGGAATCCTGAGTTACGGTTATGACTTAATAGCTAACATGCTGAATTAAGTAAAAACACGGACTTTCCCTCCCTGGACCTCAAATTTCTTTGCAACGAGAGGGTCAGGTTAATAGATAGTCCCTCGTTAATTCCACCAAGTATGTATTGGTGCTTATTACGTACCAACTGTGGGGTATATGTTGATGATAAAGCAGGCGTGGTCCCTGCCCTTCAATAGACTGTATGTTTTTGGAGGAAAGGTCTGTATATCCCATTTAGTAACATGATCTGTGGTTCAGATGGGACATCTTTGCAGTCCCATCAAACAGAATGATACGCGCCAAATCTCATTGCCACATGCCTACAAGAGAGGAGACAGAAAGGAATGGACAGAGAAGAGGAAAGGAGGAAGAGGAGGAGCAAAGGATGAAGGAGACTGGAAGGGAAAATAAGGAGAAATAAAGATAAGAGGAAGAATGCGAGGAGAAGGGAAAGAGGAGCTGGGCTTGGAAGATGCACAAATAATTCAAATACTGAGAGAAAATGAAGGAAGCATCCCAGGTTTAAATAACACATGATCACACATTGGGAGAAATTTTCAAACCGAGGTCTCAAGCAATATTTGTTGTTTTAAAGTTTGTGCCAGGCAGGTACACATGTTTTAGGATGAGAAGGTTTAGGTTTGTCAGAGACATTCCACTGAGGTTGTAGCGGCAATAGCCCTACTGAAGCAGGCTGAGAAGGTAGATACTCATTATTCCCCATGATATCAGTGAATAATCAGAAGCTCAGAGAAGTCAAGTGTCTTGCTTAAGATCATACAGCTTGTACGTGGCAGAGGCAGGATCTGAAACCCAGCAGAACCAATGCTCCTTAACCCCATTCAATGTGACAAAGGAGAGGAAGGCCCAGAACGGAAACAGAGGCAGGAGGAGGAGACAGAGCAGTGACTTCAGGTGGAGAAAGGAGTGTTTGTCAATATTCTTACTCTGGGAAAGAATCCCTCGTAACAACAGACATGAATTTTGTTTTGTTTTGTTTTGTTTTGTTTTGAGTAAGGGTCTCACTATGTTGCTCAAGCTGGTCTCAAACTTCTGGCTTCAAGCAATCCTCCTGCCTCGGCCTCTCAAAGTACTGAGAGTACTGGCGTGAGCCACGGTGACTGGAGCAGACATGAAAGTTTACCAGGTCTTAAGGCATGGCAGCAGGGATGTGGTCCAGATCAAGGAGACAACGTTTAGGAATTTCCTGCTTAATGGTTTTGATTTTCCCAATGACAGAAGAGTAGGGTCGATTGCTGAGCTTAAGGACCTTGGGAGTGGGACTGAAAAGGGAACAGAATGTAGCTGGATGATATATTAACAATTTATGGATTATGAAGACCTATTGAGAAATTATCTTATGTTTGATTTGGCTTCCAGAGACTCATCTGGAAGACAGAGGACTCATCACCACCCCACCCACCAACACCACCATCACACACTCCCATTGCCAAGCAGGGCAGCTATTCCCTTATGCTCAAGGTCTGGCTAATTTTTATCTCCAGGGAAGGTGAACATTCTCTATTTTGTGGACTAAAAAAGATGTTACAGCATCCTAGACAAACCCACTGAGAGGTCTTCATGTTTCAAAAATCTAGATCTTACCACGGGGTTTCTTAACTTCAGCACAGTCAACATTCTGGGATGGATAATTCTTTGTACTGGAGGCTGTTCTGTGAATTTTAAGATGGTCAGAAGCTTCCCTGGTCTCTACCCGCCAGATGCCATGGCACCCACCAGTCATGACATCCACAGATGTCTGCAGACATTGCCACATCTCCCTTGGGGGTCCAAATGAGCCCTGGTTGAGAGCCATGAGTTTAACCGATCTAACCAAACTGCCTCCACTTGTCTACCCAAACCTCCTTGATTTGAATCTAGGCTGTGCCCTTCCTTACAGGTGGGGCTTTGGGCAAGTTACCTAACCTGTCTGTGCCTAGATTTTCCCATACATAAAATGAAATGATAATAATAATTGTAACACATATCTCAGAAGGTTGTTTAAAAAATGAAATGAGTTCATGTTTATTGCATAAAACATCATAAGTGCTATATCAGTGTCTGCTATCATTATTATGGGTGTGGTTATACCACTGAGACAACATGCAGGCTGCATGCCAGCTCCTGAAACAGGAATATCTGAGATTGCATAACACGGAACTCTGGATATGGGAAAATTCCTTTGTGGATTTTTGTGTGGTTGAGCACCAAGTGTTAAGTCTTTGAAGACCTTCTGGTCAACATTGACTCAGAGGGTGTGCAGACATCTACAAAGCCAAGCCTCACATGACCAACGGAAGATGAGGGACACTCTCTTATGGCCCTGGGTTGTGCCACAAGCGGTAACAGAGGCGAGTCTGAATAATGACTGGTAAAGGACTTCTGTTCAAAGTAACAACATGAGTTTCAAGCCAGGTTTAATTTGAGTTAGAACATAAGAACCTTTCTTGAAACTTAAGAGCTAAGGAGTAATTTATCTGTTCTACAAAAGATAATTAGCAACATGCACTGAGTATCTAGCTGAAGTTGGAAATTATAATTTGAACTGACAATGATCTACTCAGCGTTCAGGGTCCAGGTGTACATTTAGAGGCGTGTGCCAGGCAGGTATAGCAGAATGACCAAGAGATAAGAAAACTGAGAGCCTGTGAGTGCTCAAGCCTTGGGCCCTATTTCTGTCCCAGCCAGGTGATGAGTGTAGGAGTTTAGGAGGGAGTGGATGAACAGGAAGACAGTGAGGACTAAGGACATAGAAGGCTTGATGTAGACACTGGACATGAAGGCTTGACTGCCCCTCGGTATAATGTGAAGACAGAACTAAATTATTTCCATGCTTTTCTTGATGATTATACTAAGGCAGGGGTCCCCAGCTGCTGGGCTGCAGACCAGTACTGGTCCATAGCCTTTTAGGAATGGGGCTGCACAGTGGGAGGTAGTGTTGGGCCAGTGAGCATTACTGCCTGAGCTCCACCTCCTGTCAGATCAGCAGCGTCATTAGATTCTCATAGGAATGTGAACCCTATTGTGAACTGCGCAAGCAAGGGATCTAGGTTGCATGCTCCTTATGAGAATCTAACTAATGCCTGATGATCTGAGGTGGAACAGTTCATCCTGAAACCATCCCCACTGCACCCCCATCTGTGGAAAAATTGTCTTCCACAAAACTGGCCCATGGTGCTAAAAAGTTTGGAGACCTCTGTGCTAAAGCAAAAACGATACTGATGAATTTCTGAAGACATCATCATAAATAAACAAACCAAGTGAGAGAGCAGACTATCAGAAGAGCTACCAACCAGAAAGAGGAAGACAGAGAATACGCGAATAGATTTGACTTTGAGAACTATTTCAACAAATGATGTTCCTGATGCTCTTCAGAGTACACCCAAGCATCATAAACTGCTTTTGGATGGACTTTATCTCAAAGGATCAGAAGTTAAGGACACTGCCTATGCCATGGGGCCAGTTCCTCTTACTTTGTGCCCAGAGACATAAGAAAAGACAAATAAAAATTAGAAAAGAGAAAGGCCCTTTTCAGGCCATTTCCACCTCTGTAGCAGGTTGGCTCATAGCTTTTCAAAGGTAGTTTTTACTCTCTCAAATGAGGATAAAGAGGACTTTGTAGTTCCTCATCAACTCTAATGGTGTTTTCACTCCCTCAATAGTCAAGAGCAGGTCACATGTAATAGAAGGTCCCCACATCTACATTCTTGGGGCAGGCTCCAGAAAGAAACAGGCTTGGTGGATTCAGGGCATGTGGCACTTTCTCTGGTGCTCAGAAGAGTGTGTAGGGGTCACAGACATGTCTGAATACCTCATGAGAACATAGAATTCTATCACAGAGGGTTGAAAGCCTTCTCTCCCATGCTCTTAACCGATTCCCATATTGTTCTCTTGTACTACATACGTTTTCCTTCATGGGATCTGAGCTTTGGAACCCACTTCACTTATCCAAGTAATTACAATTTTAAAAAATTATTTTATATATCAGAACTATATACAATTGCTTATTAGTGTTTCTTAAAGGAAAACCAAAGTCATTATACTGAAATAAATCTTAGCTTAGAGAGAAAGAAAAAAAAAAGAAAACTATGGAAAAAAACTCTTCATTTGTTCATTAATTTAGCAACTATAGCATGGCAGGCACTCTGCTAGTATTAGAAGATAAAACAAAGAGCAAAATTGCCCTTAAAAAGCTTTTGGGCATGGCACAGTGGCTCACGCCTGTCATCCCAACACTTTGGGGGGCCGTGGCAGGTGGATCACCTGAGTTCAGGAGTTGGAGACCAGCCTGACTAACATGGAGAAAAATACAAAATTAGACGGGTGTGGTGGCACATGCCTATAATCCCAGCTACTCGGGAAGCTGAGGCAGGAGAATCGCTTGAACCTGGGAGCTGGAGGTTGCGGCGAGCCAAGATTGTTCCATTGCACTCCAGCCTGGATAACAAGAGCAAACAAATAAAATAAAATAAAAAATAAAAAAATTAAGTCTCAAAGCAAAAAAAAGAAGTTTTCGTTTTCTAAAATAGTAAAGATGGTGGATATCTTATCCACCATGGAATATTATGCAGACACAAGAAGGAACAAAATAATGTCTTTTGCAGCAACTTCAATGGAGCTGGAGGTCATTATTCTAAGTGAAGTAACTCAGGAATGGAAAAGCAAATATCGTATGTTCTCACTTATAAGTGGGAGCTAAGCTATGAAGGTGCAAAGGCATAAGAATGAATAATGGACTTTGGGGACTTTGGGGGAAGGCTTGGATAAAAGACTACATATTGAGTATAGCATATACTGCTCAAGTGACAGGTGCATTGAAATCTCAGAAATCACCACTGAAGAGCTTATTCATGTACCCCAAAAACTATTGAAATAAAAAGTATTAAAAACGAATTTTTCATTTTCTGAAATAGTACAAATTACTTGAGAGGTCTCTCCTTATCTCCTAGGACTCACAGTGGTCAAAGACTTTCACGGTGGGAATCACTGGCCAAGGGTCAACTGAATTCCAGAGCCCACAAACACCTCCTTTGGAGGCTGATTGGGTGCATCCTCATCTTGACAGAGGTGTGAGGCTAAGGAAAGGTTGAGTCTCTGCGTTCTATCTCTGAACCATACTTGCTTTGAGCAACTCATTTTTGTCTTTGATCCTCAGTTTTGTCCTCTGTCAAAGGGGGATAATAACATAGGAAAATATTTATCTATTTATTCATAGGAAAAGATATTGGCATCTTGGCACGGAGACAGTCTTGGTAATGCTCCCTCATGTTATCACTGCTAGCATAGTGGTGCACACTATGTATGTAGGTACCAACATCCCTGTCTGCTCCGTAGACAAAGGAGAAGAGCCCTGTTCAAACTCTTTTTTTTTTTTTTTTTTTTTCCGAGATGGAGTCTCACTCTGTCACCCAGGCTAGAGTAGAGTAGCGTGACCTCGGCTCACTGCAAACTCCGTCTCCCAGGTTCAAGCAATTCTCCTGCCTTAGTCTCCAGACTAGCTGGGATTACAGGTGCCTGCCACCACGCCCAGCTAATTTTTGTATTTTTTTGTAGAGATGGGGTTTCACCGTGTTGGTCAGGCTGGTCTCGAACCCCTGACCTTAAGCGATCTGCCGCCTAGGCGTCCCAGAGTGCTGGGATTTCAGACGTGAGCCACAGCACCCGACCCTGTTCAAATTCTTAATCTACAAGACTGTTACTGGTTGCATCATACATGTGCCTTTACGTAAATGATGGCTCTGATTCACAGAAACCCACCTCTCAAAAGGACATTGATGCAACCCAGTCACACAGCACCAAACAGCTTCAGTGCGGCACACATCCTAGTGAATTGTTACAAATCTCTTTCTCCTGACCACCTGAGGTGCCCAAGCATTTGGGAAACCTCAGTGCTGAGCAGGGCTTGGTCATTCCACTGGGCCCATGCCTCAAACTGTAGGCATTGCTTTTATTTCTTTCTGTCATCCCTGACCTTTTGCAATGTGATCATTGGTTTTTAATACCAATATGACTGGTTTTTAAAATCTTTCATTGGTTTTTAATATCAATAGACCACCATATGATTAAATTAAACTCTTCTGTATCATTTGATTTAGAAAGCACATATGGACAGAGAGTGACTATGAATTCAATAATCCCTTAAAATGCATTTGTGATTGAATCATCACTGAATCTACATGTTTGAAAGGTTGCCACGTGTGTGTGTGTGTGTGCGTGTGCATGCGTGTTGATATGTGATTTTTTTTTTTACTTAGTTTATACTCAGTGTTTAGTATCCATAGGGATGTGGAGGTCTCTTGCAGTAATTCTTAAGTCCACACGTTGGGTAGCATGGATCTAAAAGCTAAACCATTGCCTACCTACAACCTCAGCTTCCATCATTGTCCTTATCCTGGCAACTCTCCCTGTACCCCTTTCTCTTTTGTGATTGCATTGTCTCACTCCAGGGTTCTAAGACAACATTTTCCCTGATTGTGAATTAACAAGATTATGGAACAAATTTCACCTGCCCGTGACTGGGGGTCTCACCTGGTGTGTACTTTGCTGATATTTTATTCATAAACATTCAAAGAGTGCCCCTCTGCAGAACCTCACGCACCAACATCTGTTAGCTATTTTGTCGTGTTTTCTTTCCTTGGTCTTGGCATTTTAAAGGGCAGGTGCAATAATTAAATGATGATTCCTGAGGTCTCCGTGTGTCTGCACAGGCACTCGTGCTCACAGTTGAAAAGACAGTGACAACAGAGGGCTCCCCTTGGGAAGCCTGCGCTCCAGATCTTTCCACCTCACACTCCACTCTGAGCTGTGTGCCAGCTCACCACTGCCTCGGGGACGCTGCCAGCCTGCCCTCCTTCTCATCTGCATCCTGCTGCTGATCCAAGCCCTGTTTGCTTTTGCAGAGTCTTATTCTGTCACCTTTCTGCGTGTCTGAGTCCTGCAGCCTCAAACAGCAAGGATCATCACAATTCTGAGCGTAAGAGCAATAAAGACACTACTCTTTAAGAAGGTGACTGCCAATCTGCCAGGTTTTCATTCAGGTCTTGCCTTTTCCTGGACCACCCTTTGCTTTGTTCCACCTGCCTTTCAAGAGACCACCATATTCTTCTGATGGAAGCTCCACTAGACGTATGCCCAGAGCATCGTTTATTGACTGCTTGTAGCTGTGCCTCCTAAACTCCGTCTTTTACCTACTTGGATGAAGATCTCTCAAACTGCCACAGCTGACTCAGTCGCTGTCTGTCCTTGGGATCCTGGCTCTGTCATCCTCTTTCTAAATAACTTTGGAAGACCTCCTTAACCAACTCAAGCCTCAGTTTCCTCATCATATACAATTCCCATTTTATACAATGATTTTACACCATTCCAGTCACGAGCAAGATCCATCTCAGAGCATGTTTTATCAGGATCAAAAGGGTTAGTGCTTAGGATGCACTTAGCAGGGTGCCTGAAAGGAATTAACTGCTCAGTACGAGTGTTAATTATTGTTGTTATTACATATGAAGCCCATTTCTTCATTGTGTATTCTCAGAGAATGTCATCTTAGGACCTGTGCTGATGGTGAGGTCATTTCATTTTTAGCCCATGCGCATCCTTAAAATGAACTTTCCTTTTTGTAAATCATTTGTACGTGTTTCTTCCTTATGATCCAAGAGATCTGGTCAGCAAGACAGACAATGTTCAGTCAAAGCACCTGAGATTTTACTGGTGAAAGCGTTGCTGGGGTCAATCATGCCTGGCTGCGGAAACTTGTAAAATAAGTCAGTCAACATGGAAACATTCATCCATATGCATGACAGGTGTCGGTGTTCCTGTGAAGAGCAAGTGTGTTCTGCCGCACTGCCATGCACCAGTTCTAGAGTTTAGTTGCAACTGAAATTTAGTGTTGAAGGGAACTTGTACTTTCTGCTGAGTAAATCCAGTCAGAAGCCCCCTTTCCTCTATATTTGGCTAAGGTAGAAGAATGACCTTTCTACAGAGTGCCCAGGCTAGAGCCTTCTATGTTGTCCTTGAACTGTTTCCTTCAAGGAACTTGCATCCCCAAATCAAGAGCTTCAGCTTTAATGATGTAAAATATAATCATAAATTAATTAGTACATCCTACTGTGCCTGAATTTAGACCTGGCTTTCACAGCTTGGGGTGCATGAAATACTAAACAGATTTTTAAACCAATCAGTCTGATCACACAACAGATGGAGAAATGATGGATAGACAGAAAAGGAGAGATGCATACACCTTGTGAGGTATTCATGTGCATACATACTCTGCTATAAAGATTCTTATATTATCAGGCACTCATGCACACTAATTTTCTATAGAGTGTCTGTCACACACATACACACACACACATGCATACACACACACACACACACACACACACACACACACACACACACACAC
>NC_045450.1:24270729-24512139 GCF_002776525.5 Piliocolobus tephrosceles | reverse complement strand
ACACACACACACACACACACACACACACACACACACACACACACACTTCCTTCAGTTTTTCCCATAATTGGCTCCTTCTCTTATTCAGGTCTCAGTGCAAACTTTACCTCCTCAGCTAGCAATCCTCCACCCAAAGAACTCCACCTAAAAATGTTCTCCTTCACATCAGCCTTTTCTAATCACTTCCTAGGGCTTGTTGTTATCTGAAATTAGCTTGTTCATATGTTCATTGCCTTGCGTAGAGTCCATCTGTCTCCTAAAGAACGCAAGCTCCTAAGAAGGAAGATGATTTTGCACTTGTATATATTTTGTGTGCTCCCAGCATGTCACATAGTGCCTGGCATCAAGTAGACCTCGATAAATACTTGTTGAATGACAGAAGAAATAATGAAAAGAAGAGAAGGAGAAGGAAAGGAGGGAGAAGAAAAAGATAGGTGAGAGAAAAATGTGCCCAAATTGAGGCAGATAATTATACCCAATAGATTTCCTAACACACCACACATTGCAGCATCCCCTCCCCTCCCCCAGCAGCCAGGTCGTGCCCACTCCAGGCTCCCTAACCTCAGGAGAGGGCACCCCCATCCACTCAATTGCTCAGCCTAAAACCCAGGAATCAGCACTGATTCCTTTTTTCCTTACGCACCCTGCAGCACATCCAGTAAGTGCATCTAGTCAGTCTGCCTGCTGCCTCTATTTCTAAAACACATTCTAAATTTAACTTCTTCTTTGCATCACTCCATCATTCCTCTGCCACTTTGCTATCTACAGCACCGCTTTCTCCAGCCTCGACTACTCTAATGGCCCATCTCTCCCTGTCTTGTTCCTCTAAATGCCATTACCCACACTGAGCAAGAGTGAGTTTTCAAAAGCCCATGCTAGCTGAGAGGGAGGCAGGAAATGCATAGTGGCTGAGATCCTGGACTTTTAGTGTCGGATGCTTGGGTTTAGATACTAATTCTGCTATTTGCAGTGTATGTCATCCGGGTTATTATTTAACCTCCCTGTGGTTTTAGTTTTTTAAATCAAAAATGAATAGTTTAATGATAAGAATGATGTTTCATTGATATTGTGAGGATTGAATAAGGCAATATAGATAAAGACCATATAATAAAACTACCTAAGCATTAGTTGTTGCTATTATTGCATCACTCCTGTGCTGAAATCCTTTCAAAAATGTCTCATTATGTTCCAAAAACTAAGTCCCTTCTCATGGACTACAAGTCCTATATGGTATCTTCTCACATCCCATTTCAACAAAGTCCCAGCAACACCAACCTTCTCTGTGTCCCCAAACACTCCACATTCCTTTCCCTGCAGGGAGCTGACATTTGATATTTCCTTATGCTGGAGTGATCTTTCCCCAGATCTTTGTACAGCTGGCTCCTCCTTGTCATTCAGCTCTTATATTAAATGTCTGGACCTGTGCCGTCCAATATGGAAGGAACTAGCCACAAGTAGCTATTAAATTTAAATTAACTAAAATTTGATAAAATTAAGAATTCAATGTCTCTGTTACACTAGCTGCATTTCAAGGGCTCAATAGCTACAAATGGCTAGTGGCTGCTGTCTTAGAGGTGCAGATATAGGATATTTTCATCATCACAGAAAGTTCTATTAGGTGATGCTGATTTGGCCCATCCCTGCGATTTTTGTGACCTCTATATGCAACCTAAAAGTCATTTCTAGGCCAGGTGTTGTGGCTCAACCCCTGTAATCCCAGTACTTTGAACTTTGGGAGACTGAGGCAGAAGGATTGCTTAAACCCATTGCTTGAACCCAGGAATTCAAGATCAGCCTGGGCAACATGGCAAGATCTCATCTCTACAAAAGATTTTAAAAATTAGCCAAGTGTGATGGTGCACACCTGTGGTCCCAGCCACTCAGGAGGCTAAGGTGGGAGGATTGTTTGAGGCCAGAAGTTGGAGGCTGCGGTGAGCTATGATCACACCACTGCACTCCAGGGTGGGCAATAGAGTGAGACCCTGTCTTTTAAAAAGATCATCTCTAAGAGAGACTTTCTGTGACCACTCTACTAAAAACCGCCTCTGACCCATCGCTCTTTCCCATTGTTCTGCTTTATCTTCTTCAGCACACTTTGTGGCACCGGTCAGGATCTGGAATCATCTAATTTACTAATTGGTTCACATTACTGCTGGCACCTCCCCACCTGAAATCAAGCACCATAATGGCAGATGTTGCCTTGTTCACTGCTGTATCTATATTACCTACAATAGAGCATGGTACATCATAGGTGCTTAATAAAGGAACAAATAAATGATTAATAAATGGCTCCTTCTGGATATGCAGCTTCACATTTTCACATGCATACACACTCACTTTGTACACCCAAAGAGGACTCCAGCAGATGGGTGTGCTAAGCAGGGCTTGGGCTCCGGTAGGCCTCCATCTCATTGCTACCAGGTATTAATAAGGCAGTAAAGGCTGAGGCTGACCTGCTGAAGATGCTTCTGCATACTTTTAGCCCTGGCCGGAGCAGCAGACACAGCATTTAGTTGGATATGGGTGACCTCAGCCATGAAATGCAGATATAACATGGAATAGCCTGTCTCCAGTCTCTGGGAAGGCAAAGCAGAGGAAGAGTTGGGGCTTGAATTTTAACTGAAAGTCAATTTCACAGTTCATGCTAGAAGGCAAGTTATAAATCAGGGATAATCTCAAAGATCAGGAACAAGAATGGGAGGTGAGTAGGGTTCCGCCTGTCTCTTCCTCAAAGTCAGCCACCTCGTTGGAGACTCTATTCTCCAGGGAAAAAAGAAGTTGAATGTGCTGGTTCATTTATGGTTGTAGGGCTTGCTGCCTGTATCTCTGACAATCCTTGTATCTGCAATTCTGCTGCAAATGGATCGATGGCCTGAAGTCACCACAACTCTGGAGGCACATTCGAATTCCCTAGTCCCCACAGGGAGCATTCTAACTCAATAAGTCTGTGATGGTCCCTGGTCATTGGTATTTTTAAAAAAGCTCTCCAGGGGACTTTAGTGTGCAGCCAGGATTTAGAAAGATATCACTAAGCCAAATTTCTCAAAAGACAAGAAGATATCCTGTTACAGTTGAATATACTTTATCCAAAATGCTTGGGACCAGAAGTGTTTCAGATTTGGGATTTTTTTCAGATTCTGGGATATTTGCCTTATACTGGTTGAGCATCCCAAACCCCCAAAATCTCAAATCTGAAATGTTTTAATGAGCATTTCCTTTGAACATCATACTGATGCTTAAAAAGTTTCAGATTTTGGAGCATTACAGATTTTGAATTTTTGGATTTGGGATACTTACACTGTACTTTGTGAATAAATAGATAGATGGATGAATGGATGAGCAGATAAGTAAATAAATACATCAATAAACAACAAATAATAAACAAATATCAATGAACAAATGATTAGCATATCCTGATATCACTGAATATATATCTCAGTCTCTGATGATGCTTATCATTATCGGACACTACATATATTCTTGCCATCATGGACTCAATATTTTTCTTTAAATTTATTTTTCTTATTCCGTTAAAAAATCTATTAAGATAGAAACTGTGTATCACTAAATTGAATGAGAAAATAATTATAATTGTCATTGTAGACTCTAATGTGGTTCCCCACTTCTGGTACTATGTCCTTGCATAACCTTCTCCCCTTGAGTGTGGGTGTGAAGAGGGACTTGCTTCGAATCAACAGAACTTGGCAATGGGAATCTGATGTCATTTCACCATTCGTAACACAAAATTGTAACTCCATCTTGCTAGCAGACTTTCTCTACTGGCTCTCTTTTTTCTGCTGGCTTTGATGAAGAAAGTCACCCTATAGAGAGGTTTACTCATCAAGGAACTGAGGGCAGATGTCTCTGGCCAACAGCCGGAAAGAAGCAGAGGTCCTTAGTCAATAACCCAAATGAAACTGAATCCTGCCAACAACCACACACATTTGCAAGAGGATCTTTTCCCATTCGAGCTTCAGATGAGATGCCGGTCCTGGCCAATACCTTGATTGGATCCTTGTAAGAGACCCTGAAGCAGAGGGACCACAGAAAGTATGAAATCATAAATGTGTTTTAAGCCCTTATGTTCGTTAAGCAGCTATAGAGAATCACTACAATTGCCACAAATAGAAGGTAACTATAAAAGAAAGGAATGAGAATACTGTTGCCTGCCTTAGATGCCGGAATCAGAGTAGCATGTGATCTTGCCCTGGCAAGGTAAGATTCTGCTTTGGCTGAAAGATCACAGGAAGCAGGGTAGTGGCCCCAGATGATCTTGGTGCTCATCGCCTGCCTGGATTTACTCTGCCAAGTCTATGGAATGTTTTGTCCCATTCCAGAGCTCGGCATATACTTGATATGCTGCCTTTGAGGCACAGGCTCCTTCTCCCTCATCAGCCTCTCTGGGTATCTTCTCAGTAAGCCTCAAACCTGTGCCCCTTGAGTTAGGACAGATATGCTACCTGGATTCCAGGTGAATAAAATATTTCTTTTTCTAGGTCCAAATAGATGGCTTCATGCATAGAATAACACGTACCATTGGCTTTTCTCTAGACAGGTGTTTCCCGCCCTTCCAGACCTCTCCATCAGCCATCAGAAAAGCTGTGTCCCTAACTGTCCGTTGTCATAAGTTTCAAAGCTGAACACTCCTCCACAGAGCCCTGCATTGGAATTAAAGTCTTCATGGCAAACCAATCCCCTATATCTCTATGTTACCCGACGGAAAAACCTACTCTCGCATTTTGGTGAGTATCTTTCTGAAACATATTCATATGTGTTTATACATGTATGTGTGTTTAGACATATATGTTTATACATGTCACATGTTTATACACACATGTGAATATATATATCTTCATAGAAATTATATAGAATACATAATAGTGTTTTGGGTGAGTGCCTGTGTATATGTGGGAGTATGTTGACACAAATAATATCATACTTCATGTAGTATTCTAAAATTTGGATTTCTACTCAACAATACTTCTTGAGATCTTTCCATATCAGGGTACATATCATTTGTAAAATGAATGTTTTATTGCATATGCAAACCATTGCTATTTATAGTTAGCCATTCTACTAGACAGAGTCCTTTAGTTTCCAATTTTGCATTATGACAAATAAGACCAAACGGAGCGACTTTGCACATGTCTCTCTATGTGCTTTCTTGAATATTTCCCTAATATAGCCATAAAGAGGTTGAATTGCTGGGTCATGAGGTGTGTGTATTAAAGGTTTTCATAGATGCTGGCAAATCACCCTCTACGCTGTTATACCAAAATTATGTTCCCACTCACCACGCATGACAGTACCACATCCCTTCACCAGCTCTTAATGGTATTGAACTTCTTTATTTCTACCAGTCTAGTGACTGACACTCTTCCTTCAGGACTCAGCTCAAATGACCTGTGTTCTCCAATTGACAGGACACCTCCCTGCTCTGCTCCCTGCCACAAGGGCCTTACATTCTGCTTCCATTATTGACCCATCACACCATATGGCACATATGCATTTTTCCTCCTTCCCTGCTAGGGTGCGAGCTCTGTGGGAAAAAGTCAAAATAGACTCCTGGGAAAAGCCTGCGTGGTTGGACCCAATTAACCCCCTGCCTTTTCCAGATGCTATAACATGTCTTTGCAGGGAATTCTTGTGTCCCTGGCAGCACTAGGAGTAAGTAGAGTTTCATGCCAGCTTTGGGTATTGAAAAATATTAATGTGGAAATAATTACATGCTGAAATCAATGTGGTTTGGTGCAACTGAGCAGAAATATGATAGGGAAAAAAACCATAAGGAAGGGACTGCTGGCCAGATAAATATTAGCTAGGCCCTCTGGACTCCTGGGTTTCAGCTCCTCAGCAAGGAGCCCAGTGTGTTCTAGCCACAGTCCTGCCACTTGCCCCACACCGTCTGCATCTGAGCCTCTTGGAACTTCTTCCCATCTTTTGGATATGCCAGAATTTGTCATATCTTGCATTTTGCACGTGATGTTCTCAGTTCTAGAAATGGCCTTCCCTTCCCCACCACTGAGTCAACCAAACCTTGTTCACAGCACGCCCAATCCAAAGGTCTCCTCTGCACAGCTTCCCTGGAATACATACACATATACCTATATATACACCCACATGCAGATATGTATGCCCACATATGCACACATATATACAAACATGAACATGAAACCCTGACCCAAACCCAAACTAAAAATTACTACTACCATTGCATCTACCTGCATGATGCTCCCCTTCATCTCAAATATCATCAGATGTCATTCCAGAGACATGGATGGGGTGTGGGTCAGGAGGAAGAGAAGGAGGAAGAGGAGGAGAGGGAAATGGAGAGCAAGTGTGTGAGTATTCTGAAAAATATCACATTGACAATTACATTCTTTGCCCAGACATTATTCTCATCATCTCTGCTAAATGGTTGACCAAAACCAGCCTTATCACCCACTCACCCACATGAAACCAAGAAGGCTGGGAGCTTAAAACAGCTGGAGAATCAGCCTGGAGACTAAAACATTGCTTTCCCGAATTTTGTGTTTATCTTTTTCTTTCATGCGCGCGCACACACACACACACACACACACACACACACACACACGTATCATATATTGTATTTCTTTTTTTTGAGGCAGAGTCTCACTCTGTTGCCCAGGCTGAGAGTGCAGTGGCATGATCTCGGCTCACTGCAGCCTCTGCCTCCAGGGGTTCAAGTGATTCTCTTGCCTCAGCCTCCTGAGTAGCTGGGATTACAGGTGCACACCAACACGCCCAGCTAATTTTTTGTATTTTTAGTAGAGACAGGGTTTCACCATGTTGGCCAGGCTGGTCTCAAACTCCTATATATTTCTAAACATATTGTTTAATTTTTTATTTGAAAAATGACATAATGCTGTACGTAGTCTTTTGTAAATTTAAAAAAATTAAACAAAATCAATTCTTCTGTACTAATTCATTTTCACTGCTGCATTATAATCTATTGTGTGAATATGGCATTACTTATTCATTTTTCCTATGATAGATACTGGCATTATTTCTATATTTTTGCTTCATGAACAAGGCTGTTATGTATATTTTTGTACATGCTTCCTGGCATAAAAGAGCAAGAGTCTCTTTAGGGTATGTTCCAATCAATGGAAATACTCACCTTGTAAGCTAATACCACTTTGTTTTACAAAATCCTTGTAACAAGGTATACTCCTTCCACCTGTGCCTGAGTTCACATTCATCTGACTCTTTGTGACTTAAAGTGTGTTTTTGCTTTAATTTGAATTTCCCTGAATTTAACAGATTTTTTCCCTTTGTTCATTGGTAATTTGTGTTTCCTCATGGGTGAAATATCTATATCATTTGCTCATTTTTCTTTCGAATTTTTAAAAATTTTTTATTTGTAGGAGTTCTTTGTATATTCTGAGTAGTACTCCATTCTCTTTCATATACATTGCAAATATCTTCCTCCAGTTTGTCGCTTAATTTATCATTTTCTTTGTCATCTTCAGATGGTCAGAAGTTTTAATGTTGATGTAGTCTAATTTATTATTTTTTATCTCATAGCTAGCAGTTCAGTTTTGTTTCTTGTTCAAGACCTCCTTCTGGCCAGGAACAGTAGCTTATGCCTTTAATTCCAGCACTTTGAGAAGCCAGTACAGGAGGATCACTTGAGGCTAGGAGTTTGAGAACAGCTTGAACAATAGAGCAAGACTCCGTATCTACAAACATTTTTAAAAAAATTAGCCAGATGTGGCCTGTAGTCTCAGCTACTCAGGAGGCTGAGGCAGGAGGAAGATCAAGTGGGAGGATCACTTAAACCTAGGAGGTCCAGGCTTCAATAAGCCATGATTGCACACCAGCACTCCAGCCTAGAGGACAGAGCAAGACTCTGTCTCAAAAAAAAAAAAAAAAAAAAGGAAATCCTCCCCTACTTAACAAAAAAAATACATCATACCCCAAACGTGTGTGTGCACGCGCACACACACACACACACACGCACACCCTTATAAGCATTTAAACAGACTGAAATAAGTAAAGGGACAAACTATGTGACTCTCTAGGGGAATCCTGTTCTAAAAAGAAACAGAGAAAAGATCCTGGGATAGGAGTGTTTTTGGTGTTGTGCATGCAGACAAGGAGGAGGCCGGTGTATCTGGAGAGCATGAGAGGGAGACAGTGGCAGGAGAGATCAGAGAGGTAGCGCCAGACTAGACGATGAAACTTTATTCTGAGTGCCGTGAGGAGTCCTCAGTAGTTTCTGAGCACAGAACTGTCATGATCTGAATCACAATTTCCAAGGCCCACTATAACTGATGCATTGGGAACTGACTGCACCGGAAAACCCACAAGGAAGCAATTGCAGAAGTCCAAAGAGAGAACGATGAGTGCAGTGAAGTGGGAAGATTCTTGACATATTTGGAAGAAAGGGAGAATAGAATTTGGTGTGGATATAAGTAGAAGAGGAGTGTCAGGGTAACTCCAAGGTATCAGGCCTGAGAAACTGGAACAATAAAGTATTTACTGGCTTGAAGGAAGACATTGAGAGGAGAAGACTTGGGCATGGCGTAGGGAGGTCAAGAGCTCTCCTTCACACATAGTATGTTTGAGATGCTTCGTAGACATCCAAATGGAAATGTTCGGATAAGCAGTGAGTATATGAGTTGAAAAGAGATCTCAGCTGGAGAACTGGGCATTGACAATGTAAGACAATGACAATGTAATTGACAAGTGTACACTCCAGTGTACACAGGGAAGAGAAATGATCCGAGGTTGTGTTGATCTCATAGATTAGAGGTGTGGGGTGATGGACATGCCTGGGGGAGCAGAAGCCTCCAGATGGATGGAGCATTTCTTCCCCAGCTGTGCACCAATTCTCCATCCCATCCCAGGTCCCTGACACACTGTCAGGGAACCAGTGCTGTGTCTGGTTGTTCCCGCTTTTCTCTCTCCCTACCCTCAGACGAATTACTACCACTAGTAAATGTTTGCTCTGGCTCATAAATGCATAATGCCTACCACACAAACCTCAACTGCCTGTAATCAAGACTCACGCACATGCAGAAAAGATTGTGTGCGTGGAAGATATAAATGATGCTGTCGCCTGAGGTTGCTGCAGGAAACGGGGCCACTGAAATAGAAATTGCATCCAGCTTTTACTGCCTCAACAACCTGCCTCCCTTTGCCACAGCCACCCTGGAAGGTAGAGGGAATTAGCTGTAAATATTTTACAGTTGGTAATTTGTTGGAGTAAATCACAGTTCATTTTGCAGGAGAGTGTATTGAATGAGCATTTCTTTTTCTTCTACAGGTTATTTGTGATGTCATCTTTCTGGTTTCATCTCACGCTTAATTTAGGCCTCAACATGTTTGTGCCTCTATAATCTAGGTTACTCTGTGTCTCTAGGATGGGCTGAGGTGGTGGGGCAGGGTGGGGCAGGGTGGGGCAGGATGGGGCAGGGAGGCAGAATTCCTCTTAGTGCTTCCAGAACAGGACCCATTAGGCACCAATGCTCATCACCTAACATAAATTTATTCACTCCTTTGCTAAGGAATTTCCAATTAATCACTATATGCCAGATACTCTGCTAAGTCCTAGAAGATAAAGATTTATATTACACAGTCCCTGTCATCAAGGAGTTCTTAGTCTATTTGGGAAATCCATGATAAAATCTAAAACTTACTCACATCAACAATTGCTTGACATTCATGTTTATTAAGATCTTACTATTCCAAGAGATTTACAAGAATAAACTCATTTAATCCTTACAATGATCCTCTGGTGTGAAAATTATTTTTATTTCTATTTTACAAATAAAGAAACTGAGGTACAGGCAAGTTCAGTGACCAGTCCAAGGTCACCCAGCTGGCTGGATTCCAATAAATCCACTCCTGCTCTTAACCACTATGCACTTCTCCATTTTGATGTGCAACCAAAAAGGAAAAGAGGGTTGATTATGGTTAAGCATCAGTTACATATGCTTTATGATGTAGTTTTGTGTTAAGTGATTTCCATGGGCAACAAATCCTTTAATTCCTATTTTTGGAAAGTGAGCTCCCTGATTCCCATCTTAGCAAGAGGAGTTAGGCTCAGAGAGTAACCCAACCAAAAATACCCAAGTAATATGCCACTAGTGCAAACAACATGAATAGACACTTCTCAAAAGAAGATGTATAAATGGCCAAGAAATACATGAAAAAAAGGCTCAACATCACCAACTATCAAGGAAATGCAAATTAAAACTACCATCTTACCCCAGCCAGAATGGCCATTATTAAAGTCAAAAAACAATACATGTTGGCATGGATGTGGTGAAAAGGAAATGCTTATACACTGCTAATGTGAATGTAAATTTGCACAACCTCTATGGAAAACAGTGCGGAGATTTCTCAAAGAATTCAAAGCAGATCAACCATTCACTCCAGCAATCCCACTACTGACTACCTACCCAAAGGAAGACAAGTCATTATTTCAAAAACATACCTGCACACGTATGTTTATCACAGCACAAATTCACAACTGCAAAGATAGGGCACCAACCTAAGAGCCTATCAACCAATGAGTGAATAAAGAAAATGTGGTACCTATACACCATGCAATACTACTCAGCCATGAGGAGAATGAAATCATATCTTTTGCAGCAACTTTGATGGAGCTGGAGGCCATTATTCTATGTGAAGTAACTCAAGAATGGAAAACCAAATATCATATGTTCTCATTTGTAAGTGGGAGTTATGCTATGGGTATGCAAAGACAAACAGAGTGGTATAATGGACACTGGAGACTCAGAAAGAGGGCGAGTGGTGGGGGTGAGGGGTAAAAAACTACATTTTGGATACAATATACAATACTCCAGTGACAGGTGCACTAAAATATCAGACTTTGCCACTATACATTTCATCCATGTAATCAAAAACCACTTGTACCCCAAAAGCTACTGAAATACATACATGTGTATATGCATGTGTGTGTGTGTGTGTGTGTATATATATATATATGCCAATCTCAGCCTAATGGCATTATATATATATATACACACACACATATATAAACATATATAAAAGTATATCTATCTCTCTCTATATATATACATGTAGTTTTGTGTTAAGCTATTTCTATGGGCAACAAATCCTTTAATTCCATATATACATATGGTGCCATTAGGCTGAGATTTGATCCAGGATTATGCAACTCCAACACCAAGCCCTTTTCATGCTAGAGGTAATGAGAGTTGATGGAAATAAAGAACCATTCAAGGCACTGTCAGATCAGAACAGAGAACAACTAACCCCCTCAGAGAGTTAGAGAAGAGAAGGCAGCTAGCCCAAGTTGTGAAGACAGGGAAGAACATTCTAGACAGTCAAGGGCTAGAATGGCCAAAGACACCACAGGACAGCAGGTGAACAGCACATGCTGATGTGAAATATCAGTTGTTGCTGTTTTGGCTTTGCCTAAGCCCTTGCCCACAGGGCATGACAATTCATGCTGCACTCGGCAGATGGAGATCAATGAGAAGGTGATTCCATGAAGGATAAGGGCAGTGGGCTTGGGAATAGATACCATGAGATCTTTTCTGCCCTCTTCATCTGTGCTAGGGGAACAGCACAGGAAGACATGGTATCTGGTTTCACTTTCCCCTTGCTCACTTTTTTGCTGTGAGTTTTGGAGCAGGTCACTGAGCCTTTATTCACCACCATTGTCAAGTATTCTCAAAACAGCCCAAAGGTAGGTGGCTGGACATGTTATTCCATATTGCTAGTCTCACCAGTGGGTTGCTTTGAGCTGCATGACTATAAATCAGGACACTTTGAGTTATTCAAACCGCATACTCCACAGTG
Organism: Piliocolobus tephrosceles; assembly: GCF_002776525.5. Classification (NCBI taxonomy): domain Eukaryota; kingdom Metazoa; phylum Chordata; class Mammalia; order Primates; family Cercopithecidae; genus Piliocolobus; species Piliocolobus tephrosceles. Next base: position 24,500,319 of record NC_045450.1, on the reverse strand, counting down.
TCCTTGAACATGCTCCTCTTGGCTTTTCCTTCAACTTTTGCACTTGTGTTTTGGTTCACCACTTAGAACATGTATACAAAACATCTCATTTATTAGGATCAAATAAAGTAGCCAGATAGGTTCCTTTGAAGGCATAAAGTAAACGTTCTTATAGAGAAGTTACCTTGGGCTGTAGGCAGTAAGGTGGGTGGACAAGTATTTCCTAACCAAATAGCCAGGATAACACTCTCGTGAGGCCAATGGGGAGTTTACCCCACACATATTTTCAACAAGTAATGCCTCTGACCAACTATTGTAAAAGCGAAATTTACTTGAATGATATATGAATGACTGATAAGGAGTGTCTTATGGATAGGCTTGGAAGAGACAGGAAATTGGGAAGCTCTGTGGACAGAGGCTGCAGGACTGGGTCTACGGTCTTAGGGAACCACCACAGGAATGAGTTGGGTTCCACTCTATCTTTTGTTTTTCATTTTGTCTTTCTTCTATTCCTTATTTATCTGTTCCTCCTCTTCCTACTCTTCTTCATCTTCTCTTTCTATACCACCTTGCTAAAGATTCAAAGTCCTAGTAGAAAACATCTAATTTTCCTAGTTTAGAATCTAAGTGAGTGACAGTCCCAGACTATATACAGTGAAACAGAGGCAATTCACTATGTGCACACTGCAGTGATTTTAATCAGAAGACCAGGTTAGGGGTAACATCTCAACAGGGATGCAGAAGTAAGAAAGCAAGCCCCATGGGGCAAGCCTGGGAAAATAGCAGGTACAGCACTCTGGGGTTAAATTGTGTCTGGCTTTTCCAAGGACCAGGGAGAGATTAGAGTGACCAGAAAGAAGACTGGGAGAGTGGGCAGAGATGAGGGCAGAAGAGTAGTGGGGACTAGTGTAGATCCTGCGGGTTATTTTAAGAACTTGAGATTTTACCTTGAGTGAAATGGGAGCCACGGCCTGGATTTCAAGGTAGTGGTGAGGGGCATGGCCAGACTTACACATTGGAAATATCACTTGTTTTCGACTTTTATGTTGGAGTCATGGGGGTATATGTGCAAGTATGTTACAAAAGTTTATTGCATGATGCTAAGATTTGGAGTATGAATAAATCCATCACCCAGGAAATGAGCATAGTATTCGATTTTAGTTTTTTTCAATCCTTACTCTCCTGCCTCCCCACTCTTGTATTCACCAGTGTCTATCATTCCTATTTTTATAACTACATTTACTCAATGCTTAGCTCCCACTTACAAGTAAGAACATGCAGTATTTGGTTTTCTGTTTCTGCCTTAGTTTGCTTAGGATAATGGTTTCCAGTTGGATTCATATTGCTGCAAATGACATGATTCTGTTCTTCTCTATGGCTGCATAGTACTCCATGGTGTTTATGTACCAGATTTTCTTCATCCAATCCACCACTGACGGGCACCTGGGTGGGAGACATCATTTTGATTGCTGTGGGGAGAAGAGACTTTGGGGGAATAAAGCTTGAAGAAGGATAAGGAGGTGGGTGAAATTAGAAGGTGGGTAAAATAAAGTAATAGGTGATGATGGCTTGGATGAAGATAAATGTATTGGCGATATGATGAGATGTGGCAGCATCAACAGAATTTGCTAGTAGTTTGCATTTGAGGTGTGAGAGAAAGAGAAGAACCAAGGACTGCTCCAAGGTTCCTGCCTTAAGCAAAAGGAAGACTATAGCTGCCATTTTCAGAGAAGAAGAAGACTCACAAAGGAATAGAGTCTTAGTTGAGACTTGAATAATTTGCTTTGGGCATTTTAATTTTGAGTTGCTTTTTGAGACATCTAAGTTGGAATGTTGAGGAGAGAGTTGGATTTACAAACCTAGAGTTAATAGATCTGGACTGGGAGATATACATTGAATATAAAGGTCTTTAAAGCCATGAACCTAGCTGATTTAAAAAGGGAATAGGTGAAAATAAAGAAAACCACTGTGGACTGAGTCCTGGGGCTCTCAGTGAGCACCTTAACTGACAGAGCTTCCAAAAGAGGCATCTGTGTAACTTTTAACAAGTGGAACCAGCACAGAATTTTTTTTTGATCACTTACTAGAGGAAGAAGAGTGGGTCTACTTTGCAGTAGTAACTCCAATTCCCTGGACTATTGTCCTTTGTCAACCAACTCAATAGCATCCCTGTATCAAAGCTACCACAAGCAGTCAACAGCAAGCCCTAGAACTGTGGTAGAAACTGGAATAAATTGGTGGAGTTGGGGTTGGATTCTCAAGCTTCCTTTAGCACAGTCTGGTCTTTGACAGACTTAGCTAGGTTGACTGGTTAGTAGTACCAGAGGAAATACACCTTCAAACAAGGTAACACTGAGGTCTACAAAAGACTAACTGAACCAGTTTATCTAAACCCACTTCTCTTAATGAGCAACTCACCTAGTGGTTATATCATTGAAACTCATTCTTCCTTTACGGAGTTCTAAATATAGTGAAATGCATTCTTAGTGTTTTAAAAAACATTTTTATGGCATTGTAGGAACCTAGGCAATATGTTTAAGAGCATTTCAGTTTAACTTTATATTTCCTGTGTGTGTGTATGTGTGCATGTGTATTTATTGAATTTTCACAATTTATGAAAGATGGGCTCTCTCTATATTGGTGTGGATGTTGTCTTATATTTTATCTACTTCTGAAGACTCTGAATAGTTTTTAGTGACACTGATAAAAACCCATTCTTTAAATTTGGTTTCCAGGGACCAAAACAAATGAGATACACAAATGAATGTGAAACACTCAAGGGTATTGAATTTTAAATGATATGGTCATTAACTAAATTTATTACTGGACAAAATAGTGTTAGATTAATTAAGCTGGGGAGATTTTGATTAAATGTATACAAAACATCTCATTTATTAGGATCAAATAAAGTAGCCAGATAGGTTCCTTTGAAGGAATAAAGCAAATGTTCTTATAGAGAAGTTACTTTGGGCTGTAGGAAGTAGGGTGGGTGGACAAGTACTTCCTAACCAAATAGCCAGGGTAACTAACACTCTTGTGAGGTCAATGGGGAGTTTACCACACACACATTTAGAATCTATTTACAGTTTTCTTGGCTACTTTCTGAGCTCCAGATCCAGATTGCTTCCTTCCCTAGAGAAGAATTGTAATTCCCTGAGAAGAAACTTAAGTTGGAGTCACATGGCCCTGTGTTTGCATCAGACCCTACAAATTCTTAGCTATAATAGTGATGTGCTCCCTTGCAATTTACTCTGTGTTTTGGGCCTCAATTTCCTCATTAATAATGGTGATAACAACACCTTCTTTACCTTAGTGTTGTTAGGGTTAAATAAGGTAACTGTGTAAAACATCCAACTCTGGTTGGAAAGTTAGGCTAGCTGCTCTTCAAGCCTACTTTCTCCTTCTCCTGGACATATAGACTGTATTTCCCAGACTCCCTTGCAATCAGATATCATTATGTGACTGAGTTCTAGCCAATGGGATATGAGCTAAAATGACACATTCATTCCCAGGCTAGCCCCCATAGAAGTTTCTTACTCATAATCATCCATGTTCTTTCCATTTCTGCATGGTGGTTGTTTACACCAGAAGCAGTCTTGCTAGCTTTATGTCTAAAATTTCAGAGCAGTTATCAGCTTACGCTCTTGAATCACTGTGATTCAAGGAAATCTTTCCTCCCCTTGGCCAAAAACTTGCAACACCTTTGAAAAACTGGAAGTAAAAAGTAAACTCCTATTGCATTAGCCTACTGCAACTGAAATAGACAGAATCCAACGCCCAGTAAATGCTAAATAAATGCTTTTTTTCTTATCCTCAAGAAAGAACATGAGCAAATAAGCTAAAACCCAGAGAGAGTAAATCACGTAACATTATACAAGAGAGGTGGCAGGCAGACATAATGCATGGCAATTGCGAGATGGAGAGGGAATGTATTTGTTTTGTACATACGATCTTGAATGGGATAATGAGCCTCATGTAGCCCAAGGGACAGCTGTTTCAAGGAATGGCATTTTACGTTGTGTGACTTGTTACCATATGAGGGAGTAGATAGGAAGAAAATGGCACCAGGAAGGGAGAAAGAAAGAAAGATAAATAGAGGTGGTGCTGACAAGAAACCCAGAGACATTTCCTTACAGCAATGGGGAAGATTGGAGGGACCACCTTTTGAGTGCCTGGAGGACTAATGACGAGTGTCCCAGTAAGGAAGAAATATCAGAAGTAGGGATCATGGGTGAAATGGTGCCAAATACCTTGGAGGCTCTCTTGATAAGAATAAAAAAATTATTGCTGTGATTGAATCATGGAAACTTACAAGACTGGATTTTTGGATGATTTTAGGCTTTCAGGTGCCACATGCCAGTTTTAGAATTAATGTTGTGTGTGTGTTTTTTAATATTGACCCCCAAATGAACCACTTTCTGTATCCGTAAATCAGAAATGCTTGTAGGTGGGACATGTTCTTGTATAATACAATGTTTTTTCTATTGTATCTATGAAAGAAGGGAACAAAGGCCAACACAAACAGACGACGTAGTGCATTTGGAAAACAGCCCATGGTATTGTAGTAAGACCTTATTGTTTGGGCCACCTAAGAACCTTTTGTCTAAGGATAATATAACCCCAAAACAGTTGCAAAAGAGATAGGGAAGATATTGGAAAAGAGAAGATGGGGAGAGGGAGATTACAAAAGGAATATAAACTTGGTTATTTGGTTATAAAAATTAAAGGGAATTTAAAAGGAAAAATATGTAGAATCAAAAAGTGAAAAGCATATGTTCATCCATCCATCTATTCATTCATCCGTTCATTCATGAACCACTGATTAAGGAACTTTTAAATCCAGATACTAAGCATATAAGTGCAAAATGTATCAGGAAAATTTATCAGGAATCCTATGGAAAAGAAGAAGAGGGAAATTCTGACTGTTAATACACAAAACCAACTTAATGTTTCATTTCACCCATTTGTTTAAGTTCATTTATTCCCCAAGTGTTTACTAAGCACATTCCATATCCTGGACACTGGGGTGATGGACAAGTTCTCTGCCTTCATGGAGCTACACTCCAGTGGTGGCAGGAATGTGGTGGTATAGACCAGGAACACGTGGAAACATGTTACAGAAAGAGGACTGGGAAGCTCTAGCATTTAGCAAGGGAGTAGACTGGAGATGACAGAGACGAGGATGGTCAGGAACTTCCCTGCTGCATTCTGCAGGAAGAGCAAGCTAACCCCAAGAAAAGTCACAGGCAACAGCATTCTAGGTATAAGGAGCAGCTCCTCTGGGGGAAATGGATTGTAGATGCAGGGCAAAGGAGTAGGATTGAGAGTAGTAGCCAGAAGCCCACTGAAGGGGGAAATGATGGCAGCTTGGACAAGGCAGTCTGCAGAAAAGTGAAGAGGAGTAAGAAGGTTGGAGACACCAATTGAAGTAAACGGAGTCTGTTGACAGACTGAATATTAGCAGTGAAGGGATTCCCAGGCTCTGGGCTTTAGTAACTGGGCAGATGGTAACGTCCTTTTCAGAGCTGGGGAAGACTGCTGGGTCTCATCTCCTAGCTCCTTCATCTCCTGCCTTTGAGCCCTGGCTGAGATCTATCTCTAGAGCTGCCATCGCCCCATCTGCAAAATGGAGATAATAATAGCTTCCTTGACTACCTCATACGACTATTAAGAGGATCACAGAAGATAATACAATCATGATGAAAACAGTAATGGAGTTATGGGAGGAGCAAAAGCTCTTTTATGATGCCATGTGGCAGTTCAAGTAAATTTCTTTTAAGTTTGTATTAATGACTCGGGTTTGGTTGGGGGAGATTTGTGAGGCATGAAAAATAATGCAATGGTGCTAATTTTCATAAATCAGAGGGGAAAAGTTTCCTCATTATCAGAGAGTTGCCCCATGGATTCAGAGCAGGTGTCCAGGTGTAAATGAGTGACTCAAGCATACCACAATGAGCTCTGCAGTCCTCAAAAACTAGGGCAACTAAGTCAGTCATCGTTAGAAGCTTCAGGGAACTGAGAGGACACCTGCTCATGAGCACAAATTTTGAGGGTCTGAGAGGGCCCCAAATAGCATTTGCAGCTGACAGTGTGCAGACTTGACCCAAATTTGCTGCTGCTCTGTGACCTTGAAGGAAGCACTCAACATTTCTTATTCACTTTTCTTCTTTTTCTTCCTAATAGCAAGCTTTCCTTTATTTTGCGTAATTTCCATTTTTATTTTAGATCCAGGAGGTATATGTGCAGGTTTGTTACAGGATAATATTGTGTGATGCAGAGGTTTGGGTTTCTATTGATCTTGTCACCCAGATAGTGAGCATAGTACCCGATAGGTCGTTTTTCAGCCTTTGCCCCGCTCCTTCCCTTCCTCCTTTTTGAGTACCTAGTGTCAGCTCTTCCCGTCTGTATGTCCATCACATTCACACCTTTTCATACCTAACACTGGAATTAATAATGCTTTCCAGGTTCCACTGTTGTGAGAATTAGGTAGGTAAGAGATGGGAAGACCCTTCCTCAAGATAGCCACACAGCCCGCTGAAGTTTCTGCCCTTTCTCCCTCTCAGGGAACCCCTTCTCCTCTTTACTGAAACAGGATAAACTCTAAAATCCTTGACTTTCTCTAGCCTTTCTCCCTAATACTTATCACCACTGATATGTGATAAGTATTGTGATAAGCAGGTGTGAGCATGCATGTGTGCGTGTATGTGTGCATGTGTATGTGTATGCATGTGTATGTGTGTGTTTACCTACATATTGTCTGCCACCCCTACTAGAATGTAAACTCCATAAGGACAGAGATTTTTATCTGCCCTGCTCACTGCTCCATTCCCAGTACCTGGGACATATTTGGCCTCCAGTACATATTTGTTAAATGGACAAATAAATGAATGTGTACAGATTTCTCATGGAGTCTGATGGTGACAGGTGTTCGGTGCCTGATGGAGTTCCTTTCATTTTAAAAGTTCTGTATTGACTGTGGAGCAATGTTTGGTTCATCCAAGATTGGTTCTTAATCTAAAGGTTTAAATACAAGAGTGAAATCTGACTCTGGACTCAAATTTCAGCTCTGGCCAGGTAAGGTGGCTCATGCCTATAAACCCAGCACTTTTTGTGGTGGAGGCAGGAAGACTGCTTAAGGATTGGAGTTTGAGACCAGCCTGGGACATATAGCGAGGTTCCAACTCCACAAAAATTTTTGAAAATTAGTCCAATATGGTGACATCCACCTGCAGTCTCAGCTACTCAGGAGGCTGAAGTAGGAGAATCACTTGAGCCCAGGAGGTTGAGGCTGCAGTGAGCTGTGACTGCACCATTGCACTGCAACCTGGGCAGCAGAGCAAGACCCTGTCTCTAAAAAAAATTAGCTCTGACATATACCAGATGTTTGACTTGTGGAAAATTATTTAACTACTGTGAGCCTCTGTTTTCTGATCTATGAAATAAGCATAATGATAGCGCCTACCTAACAAGGTGGATGAGTCTGGGGTTCTGTAGTCATTCGCAGGGTTTCCCAGAGGCTGATTTTGGCATATTCCTCCCACCACACCTGTCGTTTAGTGCCCTGCACCCTTTGTTCTTGGACCTCTATATCACCCATTTGCCTGAACCATATCTGCAGGTTGCCTTGGACAGGATTAGCTCATGCAGCTCATTCTCAATAGTTAGGTATACCAACACCCTCCTTTCTTGCCTCTACCCACCAATCATACCATCCATCTGCCCCCCTGCACAGCATATCCATCCATCCATCATCCACACATCCAAGCTTCCTTATGTCTGTCTTTTTATTATTATTATACTTTAAGTTCTAGGGTACATGTGCACAATGTGCAGGTTTGATACATAGGTAAACATGTATCATGTGGATTTGCTGCACCCATCAACTCGTCATTTACATTAGGTATTTCTCCTAATGCCATCCCTCCCCCAGCCAGCCACCCCCTGACAGGCCCTGGTGTGTGAGGTTCCCCACCCTGTGTCCAAGTGATCTCACTGTTCAATTCCCACTTATGAGTTAGAACATGCAGTGTTTGGTTTTCTGTCCTTGTGATAGATTGCTGAGAATTATGGTTTCCAGCTTCATCCATGTCCCTGCAAAGGACATGAACTCATCCTTTTTTATGGCTGCATAGTATTCCATGGTGTATATATGCCATATTTTCTTTATCCAGTCTATCATTGATGAGTTGGTTCCAAGTCTTTGCTACTGTGAATAGTGGCACAATAAATATACGGATGCATGTGTCTTTATAGTAGCATGATTTACAATCCTTTGGGTATATACCCAGTAATGGGATTGCTGGGTCAAATGGTATTTCTAGTTCTAGATCCTTGAGGGATCACAACATTGTCTTCCACAATGGTTGAACTAATTTACACTCCCACCAACAGTGTAAAAGTGTCCCTATTTCTCCACATCCTCTCTGGCATCTGTTGTTTCCTGACTTTTTAGTAATCACTATTCTAACTGGCATGAGATGGTATCTCATTGTGGTTTTGATTTGCATTTCTCTAATGACCAATGATAACACACTGGTGACAACAGACACCAATGTGTCTGTTGGCTGCATAGATGTCTTCTTTTGAGAAGCATCTGTTCATATCCTTTGCCCACTTTTTGATGGGGTTGCTTTTTTTTTTCTTGTAAATTTGTTTGAGTTCTTTGTAGATTCTGGATATTAGCCCTTTGTTGGATGGGTAGATTGCAAAAATTTTCTCCCATTCTGTGGGTTGCCTGTTCATTCTTATGGTAGTTTCTTTTGCTGTGTGGAAGCTCTTTAGTTTAATTAGATCCCATTTGTCTATTTTGGCTTTTGTTGCCATTGCTTTTGGTGTTTTAGTCATGAAATCCTTGCCCATGCCCATGTCCTGAATGGTATTGTTTAGGTTTGCTTCTAGGGTTTTTATGGTTTTAGGTCTAACATTTAAGTGTTTAATCCATCTTGAATTAATTTTCATATGAGGTGTAAGGAAGGGATCCAGTTTCAGCTTTCTACATATGGCTAGCCAGTTTTCCCAGCACCATTTATGAAATAGGGAATCCTTTCTCTATTTCTTGTTTTTGTCAGGTTTGTCAAAGATCAGATGGTTGTAGATGTGTGGTGTTATTTCTGAGGCCTCTCTGTTCTGTTCCATTGGTCTATATCTCTGTTTTGGTACCAGTACCATGCCGTTTTGGTTATTTTAGCCTTGTAGTATAGTTTGAAGTCAGGTAGCATGGTGCCTCCAGCTTTGATCTTTTTGCTTAGGGTCATCTTTATAATGTGGGATATTTTTTGGTTCCATATGAACTTCACAGTAGTTTTTTCCAATTCTGTGAATCAAGTCATTGGTAGCTGGATGGGGATGGCATTGAGTCTATAAATTACCTTGAGCAGTATGGCCATTTTCACGATATTGATTCTTCCTATCCGTGAGCATGGAATGTTATTTCATTTGTTTGTGTCTTCTTTTATTTTGTTGAGCAGTGGTTTGTAGTTCTCCTTGAAGAGGTCCTTCATATCCCTTGTAAGTTGTATTTCTAGGTATTTTATTCTCTTTGTAGTAATTGTGAATGGGAGTTCATTCATGATTTGGCTCTCTGTCTGTAACTGGTGTACAGAAATGCTTGTGATTTTTGCACATAGATTTTGTATCCTGAGACTTTGCTGAAGTTGCTTATCAGCTTAAGGAGATTTTGGGCTGAGTCGATGGGTTTTTCTAAATGTACAATCATGTCATCTGCAAACAGGGACAATTTGACTTCCTCTTTTCCTCATTGACTACCCTTTATTTCTTTCTCCTGCCTGATTGCCCGGGCCAGAACTTCCAACTCTATGTTGAATAGGAGTGGTGAGAGAGGGCATCCTTGACTTGTGCCAGTTTTCAAAGGCAATGCTTCCAGTTTTTGCACATTCAGTTGACATTGGCTGTGGGTTTGTCATAAATAGTTCGTATTATTTTGAGAAACGTTCCATCAATACCCAGTGTATTGAGAGTTTTTAGCATGAAGAGCTGTTGAATCTTGTCAAAGGCCTTTTCTGCATCTATTGAGATAATCATGTGATTTTTGTCATTGGTTCTGTTTATGTCATGGATTATGGTTATTGATTCGCATATGTTGAACCAGCCTTGCATCCCAGGGATGAAGCCAACCTGATCGTGGTGGATAAACTTTTTGATGTGCTGCTGGATTCGGTTTGCCAGTATTTTATTGAGAATTTTCGCATCGATGTTCATCAGGGATATTGGTCTAAAATTCTCTTTTTTTGTTGTGTCTCTGCCAGGCTTTGGTATCAGGATGATGTTGGCCTCATAAAATGAATTAGGAAGGATTCCCTCTTTTTCTATTGATTGGAATAGTTTCAGAAGGAATGGTACCAGCTCCTCTTTGTACCTCTGGTAGAATTCGGCTGTGAATCCATCTGGCCCTGGACTTTTTTTTTTGGTTGGTAGGCTATTAATCATTGCCTCAATTTCAGAGCCCATTATTGGTCTATTCAGAGATTCAACTTCTTCCTGGTTTAGTCTTGGGAGGCTGTATGTGTCCAGGAATTTAACCATTTCTTATAGATTTTCTAGTTTATTTGTGTAGAGATGTTTATAGTATTCTCTGATGGCAGTTTGTATTTCTGTGGGATTGGTGGTGATATCCTCTTTATTATTATTATTATTTTTTTTTTTTTTTTTTGGGGGGGAGTCTCGCTCTGTCACCCAGGCTGGAGTGCAGAGGCGCGATCTCGGCTCACTGCAAGCTCCGCCTCCTGGGTTCATGCCATTCTCCTGCCTCAGCCTCCTAAGTAGCTGGGATTACAGGTGCCCGCTACCACACCTGGCTGATTTTTTGCATTTTTGGTAGAAACAGGGTTTCACCATGTTAGCCAGGATGGTCTCGATCTCCTGACCTCCTAATCCATCCGCCTCGGCCACCCAAAGTGCCCTTTATCATTTTTTATTGCATCTATTTGATTCTTCTCTCTTTCTTCTTCATTAGTCTTGCTAGCAGTCTATCAATTTTGTTGATCTTTTCAAAAAACCAGCTCCTGGATTCATCAATTTTTTGAAGGGTTTTTTGTGTCTCTCTCTCTTTCAGTTCTGCTCTGATCTTAGTTATTTCTTGCCTCCTGCTAGCTTTTGAATTTGTTTGCTCTTGCTTCTCTGATTCTTTTAATTGTGATGTTAGAGTGTCGATTTTAGATCTTTCCTGCTTTCTCTTGTGGGCATTTAGTGCTATAAATTTCCCTCTACACACTGCTTTAAACATGTCCCAGAGATTCTGGTACTTTGTGTCTTTGTTCCCATTGGTTTCAAAGATTATATTTATTTCTGCCTTCATTTCGTTATTTACCCAGTAGTCATTCAGGAGCAAGTTGTTTAGTTTCCATGTAGTTGTGCGGTTTTGAATGAGTTTCTTAATCCTGAGTTCTAACTTGATTGCACCGTGGTCTGAGAGACAGTTTGTTGTGATTTCTGTTCTTTTACATTTGCTGAGGAGTGCTTCACTTCCAATTATGTGCTCAATTTTAGAATAAGTGTGATGTGGCGCTGAGAAGAATGTATATTCTGTTGATTTGGGGTGGAGAGTTCTGTAGATGTCTATTAGGTCCGCTTGGTCCAGAGCTGAGTTCAAGTCCTGGATATCCCTGTTAACCTTCTGTCTTATTGATCTGTCTAATATTGACAGTGGGGTGTTAAAATCTCCCATTATTATTATGTGGGAGCCTAAGTCTCTTGTACGTCTCTAAGGACTTGTTTTATGAATCTGAGTGCTTCTATATTGGGTGCATATATATTTAGGATTGTTTGCTCTTCTTGTTGAATTGATCCCTTTACCATTATGTAATGGCCTTCTTTGTCTCTTTTGATCTTTTTTGGTTTAAAGTCTGTTTTATCAGAGACTAGGACTGCAACCCGTGCTTTTTTTGCTTTCCATTTGCTTGGTAGATCTTCCTCCATCCCTTTATTTTCAGCCTATGTGCATCTTTGCACGTGAGATGGGTCTCCTGAATACAGAACACTGAATGGGTCTTGACTCTTTATCCAATTTGCTAGTTTGTGTCTTTTAATTGGGGCATTTAGCCCATTTACATTTAAGGTAAATATTGTTATGTGTGAATTTGATCCTGTCATTTTGATATTAGCTGGTTATTTTGCCCATTAATTGATGCAGTTTCTTCATAGCATTGACGGTCTTTACAATTTGGCATGTTTTTGCAGTGGCTGGTACTGGTTGTTTCTTTCCAAGTTTAGTGCTTCCTTCAGGAGTTCCCGTAAGGCAGGCCTGGTGGTGACAAAAATCTCTCAGCATTTGCTTGTCTATAAAGGATTTTATTTGTCCTTCACTTATGAAGCTTAGTTTGGATGGATATGAAATTCTCGGCTGAAAATTCTTTTCTTTATGAATGTTGAATATTGGCCCCGATTCTATTCTGGCTTGTAGGGTTTCTGCCAAGAGATCTGCTGTTAGTCGGATGAGTTTCCCTTTGTGGGTAACTTGACCTTTCTCTCTCACTGCCCTTAATATTTTTTCCTTCACTTCAACCTTGGTCAATATGACAATTATGTGTCTTGGGGTTTCTCTTCTCGAGGAGTATCTTTGTGATGTTCTCTGCATTTCCTGAATTTGAATGTTGGCCTGCCTTGCTAGGTTGGGGAAGTTCTCCTGGATAATATCCTGAAGAGTGTTTTCCAACTTGGTTCCATTCTCCCCATCACTTTCAGGTACAGCAATCAAACTTAGATTTGGTCTTTTCACATAGTCCCATATTTCTTGGAGGCTTTGTTTGTTTCTTTTTACTCTTTTCTCTCTAACCTTGTCCTCTTGCTTTATTTCATTAATTTGATCTTCAACCACTGACACCCTTTCTTCCACTTGATCAAATCGGCGACTGAAACTTCTGCATGCATCATGAAGTTCTCGTTCCATGGTTTTCAGCTCCATCAGGTCATTTAAGATCTTCTCTACACTGTTTATTCTAGTGAGCCATTTCTCTAACCTTTTTTTCAAGGTTTTTAGCTTCCTTGCAATGGGTTTGAAATGCTCCTTTAGCTCGGACAAGTTTGTAATTACTGACCTTTTGAAGCCTACTTCTGTTAACTCATCAAAGTCATTCTCCATCCAGCTTTATTCCATTGCTGGCAAGGAGCTTTGATCTTTTGCAGGAAAAGAGGTGCTCTGATTTTTAGAATTTTCAGCTTTTCTGCTCTGGTTTCTCCCCATCTTTGTGGTTTTATCTACCTTTGGTCTTTGATATTGGTGACCTACAGATGGGGTTTGGTGTGGATGTCGTTTTTGTTGATGTTGATGCTATTCTTTTCTGTTTGTTAGTTTTCCTCCTAACAGTGAGATCCCTCAGTTGCTGGTCTGTTGGGGTTTGCTGGAGGTCCACTCCAGACCATTTGCCTGGGTATCACCAGCAGAGGCTGCAGAACAGCAAATATTGCAAAACAGAAAATATTTCTGCCTGATCCTTCCTCTGGAAGCTTTGTCCCAGAGGGGCACTTGCCTGTATCAGGTGTCTGCTGGCACCTACTGGGAGGTGTCTCCCAGTTAGGCCACATGGGTTGGTCAGGGACCCATTTGAGGATGCAGTCTGTCTCTTCTCAGAACTCAAACACTGTGTTGGGAGAACCACTGCTCTCTTCAGAGCTGTCAGCAGGGACATTTAAGTCTGCAGAAGTTGTCTGCTGCCTTTTGTTCAGCTAAGCCCTGCCCACATAGGTGGAGTCTAGAGGCAGCAGGCTTTGCTGAGCTGCGGGGCGGCTCTGCCCAGTTCGAACTTCCTGGCCACTTTGTTTACCTACTCAAACCTCAGCAATGGCGGACACCCCTTCCCGAGCCAGCCTGCCACCTTGCAGTTCGATCTTAGAGTGGTGTGCTAGCAGTGAGCAAGGCTCCGTGGGAGTTGGACCCACCAAGCCAGGCACAGGAGAGAATCTCCTTGTCTGCTGGTTGCTAAGACCTTGGGGAAAGCACAGTATTTGGGTGGGAGTGTCCCGTTTTTCCAGGTACAGTCTGTCACAGCTTCCCTAGGCTAGGAAAGGGAAATTCTCCAACCCCTTGCACTTCCCAGGTAAGGCAATGCCCCACTCTGTTTCAGTTCACCCTCCGTGGGCTGCACCCACTGTCCAACCATCCCAGTGAGATGAACCAGGTACCTCAGTTGGAAATGCAGAAATCACCCATCTTCTGCATCAATCACACTGAGAGCTGCAGACTAGAGCTGTTCCTATTCAGCCATCTTGGAACGGATCTTCTTATGTCTGTCTTGATCATTCATCCACTTGTTCATTCATTCAATAAACATATACTAAGCACCTACTGTGTACCAAGTCTCATGTCATATCTTAAAGATCCAGAGGTACATAAGACAATGTTCCCACCTTGTAGGATCTGGAGCCAGAGCCAGAGCCTCTCTCCTGCCAAGTGTGATGAATCATCAGATATACACCTTTGGGGTGGGGACTGGACATGGAGCAGTGGGAACCACGTTGCTTGCCTGGGGCAGGTATCTTAGTAACATCCTCATGTTTCTCTTTGGTCAAGTTCATATAATCCCCCTCTGTAAGCCAAACAGAGCTAGGGCTGCCCTGTGGAGAAGGCTGTTGTGGCCAATTCTCTGCCATGTTTTTTCTGCCTAGAGAAGTGTAGACATGGACCGGGTTAGGGATAAGCCAAAGACAGAGCCTTGAACAGTGCCTCAGGAAGAGGGTTCTAGAGGTCCCAAGATGTTATGTCCTGTGAGCACCCCATTCTGCCCCTTTGAGAGGATCCAGGTTGCCCACCACCATGGTGACAGGAGAATGTAAATTGTCACCAAGGGCTCAACTCGGCATTTCCAAATTTCACCCCAAGTTTCCTACCACCTGCCTTGCTGTCACTCTATTGTGGTCCTCCTGCAGAATTGAAGCCCCAGGAGGGAAGGGGTTTTCATATCATTGTTCACAGCTGTGTCCCCACACTAATAGCAGACCTCAGTATAGAGCAGGTGCTCAATAAATATTTCTTGAAAAAGTGAATTCTTGAAATGTTGGATTCTGCATCCCATGTATATTTAGAGTCTGTGTTTTGAATTCCCTATGAGTAAAATTCTTGACACGTCATGGGAACTTAACAAATGCCAGCTTCTTCTCTTCCTCCCTAAGTATGCATGACATTGCAGGATGAATGGTGACTTGAATGCTCCGTTGCAAACTTCACTTTGACATCTCTCCAGAATATGATATCAATATCTATGGCTCAGTGGCACTTTACTTCAGTTTACCCTTTGCCCAGAAGTCCCCAGCTGGAGAGGTAGAAGGAAAGCTGGACGCCGTGGTATATTCAGGGTATCATGAAATCAATGCTCAAGGACGTGAAAATTGGGCCACAGGAGCAAATAACACCTTGGAACGGCAAGAAGCAGGTGGCCAAGCTCTTCTCTGCTACATTAGAAAACCAGTGTGTATGTGGATCTGATTGGGCAAGATTTATACTCAATAGGCATTCATTGAGTATCTATTATGTGCCACATCTTATGCTAGATGTTTTCACTGTATCTATTGATTAATCTATCTAACAACACACCTAATCACATGCATTAACGTTATAGAGCCTTAATATTATCATACATCACGGTAAACATTACAGGCAAGGAAAAACATCTCATAATTCCCCATCCATTCCTCTTCTTTACTATGGATCAGTTCATTATCTTGAAGGAAGAATGGTTTAAATGTGCAGATATCTGCATACTGACATTGCTGCTAGCTTCTTTCTTTCGTCTACCTTAGTGGTTCTCAAACTTGAGTGTGCCTAAGAAAAATTTTACAGGGTTATATAAATAAAACTGCACAGATTGCATTTTATGGGCTATTTAAGGAATTCTCCAGGGTAATATTGACTCTATACACTGGGTTAGCCTCATGTGCTCACTTCATAACCTAGCCTCATTAATTGAGACTCCATCCTGTGACCAAGGAGTCAGGCATGCACCTCGTCTTCCCACTGTGGGCTTCTTGCAAGTCTCTCCATGTGCTTTCAGGGCCTGGTGAGGGGTGGGGCCAGGGTGGTGGAGAATTATCCAGTTATTTGTGGCATCGTGTCAACTCTTCCTATAACTCAGCTTTACTGATTTTCTTTGTTGTGGCTTGGAGGCTCAGCAACTCCAAATTAAAATCTCTTATGACTATTTATGATCGCATGCCCTTTGGATGGTGGCACAAATCTTCTACATGGGCCCCCAGGGTCTCCAAGGAGAGGGCTGCTGTGTGGCAGTGGAGGATTTGCAGGTCACCTTTTTTAATCTAGCTGCTTTTATGGGCTCTGCTCTTTGGGTCTCATCAGTTCTTAAGGAAGACCCCATTCCCATGGGAAATTTTGTGCACCCTTTTCATGCCCCTCTGCAGGAATAAAAAGAATGGATGATCCTCTAGGAAGGGCCCTGGATGCTTTCTATAGAATTGTCCGCAATGCCTGTCAGTCATGTACGTTGGGTAATCTGGGCCAACGTGGACAACAGCTCAATGATTAGTGACTTCTGGCAGACAGACGAAAGGATTATAAACAGCCCAACGCCGAGAGATTTCACGTGATCTGTTGACTCTTAATCTCAAGGAGAACGCTGGCACTGCAGACAGATGGAGTGGGTTTCGTTTCAGTCCTGCTGGTTTCAGTTGTGTGATCCTGGGAAAGTTTCTCAACTAACCTGAATCCACTTTCATTTATTTGTAAAATTATCTACAATATAGTTGTGAAAATTAGGGGACAGAAATGGAGGAAGTGACATTTATTAAGTACCTATCATGTGTCTGATACTTTACATAGATTACTTCATGTGAGTCCTGTTAACAAAATTATAAAGTAAAACTTAGTATAAATAATCAAAAGAGTGAAAATATATTTTTTACTATGAGGCTGGTGTCAAGTCAACTGTTTTCTATGCATTTTCTCATGCAGTTCACAAGGCCCTACCAGGTGGGCCATGCTTTTTGTCTACAGAAGATAGAAGCACAGAGAGGTGAA
Source organism: Piliocolobus tephrosceles (assembly GCF_002776525.5). NCBI lineage: Eukaryota > Metazoa > Chordata > Mammalia > Primates > Cercopithecidae > Piliocolobus > Piliocolobus tephrosceles. Next base: position 24,483,359 of record NC_045450.1, on the reverse strand, counting down.
GTGATTTACCCAAAGTTGCAGAGACCAAAAGTTGGCAAGCCAGGACTCAAACTTACAATTCACTGGCCACAAGCCCATGTGTGCTATATGATCTCTTAGCATCATTGTTCCAATTTTTGGATGTAAAATGAAAGCTAACAGAAGCAAAACAACAAGCCGTAAGTGACAAAGCTTCCCAATGGTAGAAGCAGGGTCTAAACAAAACTCTGGCTTTTCCTGAAGCACTCTGCCTCTGGGATTAAATAAGACCAAGTGTGTGAACGCTAACAGAGCAACTCCTGGCATGAAGAAAGCTCTCAGCACATGTGAAGCTCCCTTCTTCTTTCCTTTAAGTGTCCTTGTCTTTCTATCTGCTCTTCAGACCTGCTCTGCAGTGACAGTTTTCCTGTTGTCTGATTTTACACCCCACCCTAACCTCTATGGCTCTTGCGTCCAATCCTTCTTCTCCAACAGGTCTGACAATGGACTGCAAAATCAAGCTGGACACATGCTTTATCAGTACTGTCAGGGTCATAACCTGCTCTGCTCCCAGTTGCCACCGACTGAGAACTGCCCTTCCACCTCCCAGCATGAAGAAGTCAGCTTTTGCAATCTGGAGATGCAGATGGTCCCGTTTTGCTTCCTAGGGGTCCTAGGTTGTGTCCTTATATGCACCCTCTCTGTGAGGTGTTGAGGGGATCTGACAACAGGTCTTCTAGGAGCACAGTGGGACCAGGACTACCACGTGACACTTGATCAGAGAAACTGCTGTTAGGCATTCACTGGCATGTGTGCATGTACACACACACACACACACACACCACTAACCCTTGAAGGAAACCTGGAGCAACTCTACAGGCAGGCAACAAGCTAGACACATGTCCTCTGGGCAGACTTTTATTCAGAGACAATTACAATGGCTGGATAGATTTTGCAGAATTTGCGAGGTATATTTTGGATGATCTGACTTAAAATATAGTCTACATGACCCATGAAAAAATTAATGTTGGGAATCCTGCAGAGATTCCAAATAGAAATGCAATCTTCATCCAAAGCATCTGAAATTGAGAGCATAGGAGGACCTCATGATCGCAAACTGGAGGAGATGTGGCATACTTGGTAAGATCCAAGGGCAGATAAGACAAGCTGTGACTTAACATATGAGTTGAAGCTCAAAGTCACAGATGTTGGTTTGCAATGAGCAGCTTCTCACATGTACAACAGGACAAGCTGCAATCTCCTACCTCGTCCAGTCATTGAGCATAACTGAAATGGACATGTTTGGGGGATGTGTGACTTAAATTAGAGCTGTGTGAACTTATCAGCCCCTATTCAGTCCACAACCAACCATCACAAACTACCAGCCATTATCATAATCAAACAAACAACCGTTGGCCACAACCAACTAGCCATTACCACAACAAACCAACCAAGCCACTGCTACAATCAACCAAACACAAATAACCACAGCAGCCAAACAACCAGTTCAAGCAACCAACACAATAATTAACCATCACAATTAAGCATTCATCATTACAGCTCATCAACAGCAGCAACCAACCAAACGTCATCACATAAAACTATCACCACAGTCCCCAGGAGGACTGGGAAGCCTTCCGCAAAGTCAAGTTGAACTGAGATCTGAATGATGAATGCATTCCCTAGAGGAAGAGGAACATGTGTCCTGGAGAAGAATACAATACACACACAGATTATGCAGCCATAGTGTGCCAGGCATGGGCGAATGGCTAGCGTGGCTGGATAAAAGACAAGAATGTGGAAGCAGGAATTGAGGCTCTCAGGACCTCAGAGGAGGCCACACTCATTAGGGAACGTTATCTTTTTCTGGAAAGAACAAGAAAAGCATTGCAAGCTTTTTAAGCAATTGGGATGTGATGGGTATAATCAAAACTATTTTGTTTCTAAATCATCACTCTAGCTACCATTGGAAGAACGCATTGAGTGGAGGCAGGGTCAAAGTGAAATAATTTGGAGTAGAAATGTCAGGAGACAAAGCTCAGGATTGAGCATCCCTAATCCAAAATTCCAAAATATAAAATGCTCCAAAATCCAAAACTTTAGGGGCACCAACATAGTGCTCAAAGAGAAAGCTGATTGGAACATCTGGATTTTGAATTTTTTGATTGGGAAGTTTCAGCCAGTAAGTGTAATGCAAATATTTTTTTTTTAAATCCCAAATCAGGCCGGGCGCAGTGGCTCAAGCCTGTAATCCCAGCACTTTGGGAGGCCGAGACGGGCGGATCACGAGGTCAGGAGATCGAGACCATCCTGGCTAACACGGTGAAACCCCGTCTCCACTAAAAAAATACAAAAAACTAGCCGGGCGAGGTGGCGGGCGCCTATAGTCCCAGCTACTTGGGAGGCTGAGGCAGGAGAATGGTGTAAACCTGGGAGGCGGAGCTTGCAGTGAGTTGAGATCCGGCCACTGCGCTCCAGCCTGGGCGACAGAGCGAGACTCCGTCTCAAAAAAAAAAAAAAAAAAAAAAAAAAAAAAAAAAAATCCCAAATCAAAAACACTTCTGGTCACAAGCATATCAGATAAGGGATACTCAGCCTTACTGCAATAATCCAAGCAAGAGATGTCATCAGCTTAGCCCATAGTGATGGAGATAGTGAGAAATGGAAAGATTTCAGAGCTCCTTAAGGGTTTCAATCAGAGGACCTACTGATGGCTTGGACACTGAGGCAGTGAGGGAGCCAGGGGTGTTGAGACAGGTCAACGGAATGCCAGGTGTTCCTTGGTTCCATTAGGTTCTATTAGGAGGCCTTGGCTTGGTTGAATCCCAATCCAAGTGCCAACTTGTCCCTTAATGGGAAGAAAAAGTCCTCTCGTGAGCAGGTGGTTCATTATTTACCTTCCAACACAGCTTTGGGCTTGCTCTAACCACGTCCAGATGATTGAAATCCTATTCATTGTTAAGTAAATACATCTGAGCCCCTTGGAAGTGTCCACTCTTCATGGCCAGCGATGTGTCTGCCACCTACTTTAATGGTCAAATTACATAAATCCAAGTCCCATCAGGGAAATGAAATGCCAGCAAGCTCTTAATTACCACTGCTCTTCCAGGTGTCATGAAAACAAACAGAGGTGGAACCTGGAACCCCAAACACGTTTAAAGAACAATTAATCAGCACGTTCTGCATGAAAGCCTTGGAAAAAAATATCCCTGAACAACGAGGTGGTCTGGAGGAAGAAATTTTTCACTTAATGACAGCAGAGAAGTGGAGGAGAAGGGCAAGAAGGCAACAGCCCAGGCAGGGCCTCCTCTGCATCTGGGCTCATAAATGCAGATGCTAGAGATGCAACAAAATCAAGATCAGGTTGTCAGAAAATACAGAGAAAAGATTGAGGGGTGCAACTATGGAAGACACATTCAGAGACTAATTGATGAGGACAGAAGTGAATGAAGGAAGAGACTGATATTTATTAAGGGTCAAAAGACTTTATGCATTTCATTCATTCATCAAATATTTCTTGTGCACCTGTTAAGTGACATTGTTCTAATTGTTTTGAAAACAAACACAGTCTTCACCCTCATGGCGCTGACACTCTACTGAGTGAGTCAGACAATAGTTAACAAATAAATATGTGACACACTCTCATATTTATAAGGACTATAAAACAAAAAAGAACAAGGGTGCTAGAGGGTGAGTGATCACAAATAGAGCAATGGAGAGGTGACATTTGACCAAGGGACATGAGTGAATTGAGAAAATTGGGAATTAGGATGAACTGGGGAGATGGCATTCCAGGACTGCCCTAGATAAATTGCATTCAATGCTCATGACAGTACACCCCATTACCGCATTTTACACATGAGTTGATATGTCCATGTTGGTAAAGCTGGGAATTGGCAAAGCTGAGGTTTGAATGTTGGCTGGGCTGACTTTATTATTATTATTATTATTATTATTAATTTTAAGAGACAGAGTCTCACTCCGTCACCCAGACTGGAGTTTAGTGGTGCAATCATAGCTCACTGCAGCTTCAATCTCCTGGACTCAAGCAATCTTCCTGCCTTAGCCTCCCAAGTAGCTGAGACTATAGGAGACTATAGGTGCATGTCACCATGCCCACCTAATTAAAAAAAAGTTTTTGTAGAGACAGGGTCTTGCTATGTTGTCCAGGCTGGTCTTGAACTCATGACCTCAAGAAATCCTCCCTCCTGTGCCTCCCAAAACACTGGGATTATAGGCGTGAGCCAATTTGCCTGGTCTGGTCTGACTTTAAATCAGCTGCTTTTTCACCTACACCCAACTACCTGTCAGTTATTTTATATATATATATGTGTGTGTGTGTGTGTTTCATAGGACTGATTAGCTAATTCCTGTACTAGCAGAATGTGTATTCATTTCTTAATGAAGGATTTTATCATTCTTTCTGCCAGTGGCTTGGTCTATGTTGTTCACTGATAATCTATGATACTGCTGGATCTCTGGATCCCTATACAGGGCCTGGTATGTAACAGAAACTTGATAAATATTTCTTGAATGAATAAACAAATGAACTCACTTTCACATGTGCCATCTTTATTAGTGTCTACACCATACTGAAAAATGGGTGTTACTGGTGTGTTTCCATGCTTGACCAAAATTACAGAGTTGCGAGGGAAGCGTCAGAATTTGAGTCTAATTTTTCTGGATCTAAATTCTGGCTTCATTTCACCAGGCTGAGCTCTCTCCAGAAAGTCTCCAGAAAGCCGGATGAGCAAGAGGCTGGTAGAGACGTGACTTCCCATCAGAGTCATAACTGAGAGGCCATGTGCTCATCACCGTGGAGCCACTGGACGGGGGAGGCAATGTTCAGCCACGGGGTCTTCAGGAAGCATTATGCTATTAGCAACCAGGAACTCAAGGGATAAAGAACAAAGGAAATTACAACAAATTCCAACCCTTAGAAGCCTGGTGTGATGGCTCACGCCTGAAATCCCTGCACTTCAGAAGGCTGAGGAAGGGGAGCACTTGAGGTCAGAAGTTTGAGATCAGCCTGGGCAACAAAGTAAGGCCCTATCTCGACAAAATAAAATTAAAAAAAAAAAAAAAAGAAAAGAAAATAATTAGCCAGGCACGGCGGCGTGAGCCTGTAGTCCTAACTTGGTTTGAGCCCAGGAGTTTGAGGTTGCAGTGAGCTATGATCATGCCACTGTACTCCAGAGCCCGGGTGACAGAGCAAGACCCTGTTTCAGAAAAAAAAAAAAAAAAAAATTCAACCCTTTGAATGGCACAATAAGGATCTCAGGAGATAAAGATGGTGATAGAAGCATGATCGCTGTTCAGATCAGGAAACATTTAATACTTCAGTTCCTACAATCTTACAAGAAAAGAAAATGAGAGATTAGCTGGCATGTGAGCTTTGAGACTTGCATTCAGAAAGAAAACAAGTGAAAGAAGAGCTAGAGAAAGCCAGTTCCAGCAAAGAGGCTATTTCTGATGGACCTTGACGGTGTTGAGAAAAGAAATCTCCTAAAGTCTCCATAGATAGCCCATAAGCCGAAGGCTCTGAAACATCAGGGAGGGATTAAACAAATTAAGTCTGTTTAGCTTGGATAAGCAATGCCCAAAGGGAGGTGTAATAACCTCTCATAGACATCTGAAGGAAGGAAATGCTCAGGAGAGACCGGCACTACAGGAGCGAGCCCATGGGGACCTGGCCAGGAATAAAGCAATAAAGCTAAGCCAAGGGAAATCACTCAGACCATCAGAGCAAACTCCAAACTTTGCAGGAAACCTTCCATCTCACCAGGAGCTTCTTGCCCTCTTTCTATTCCTCATGCTGTGCTCACTCCCGTCTCAGGACCCTTGTATTTGATACTCCACCGTAATTCTATAATTTTCTCTGCAATTTTCTTCCTCCCTGGATCCTACAAGGCTGCTTTGGGCTTCTTCTGCATATTATCTCCCCTAGAGAGGCCATCTCAACTTCACAGTCCAAATAAAGTAGCCCTATAATCTCCCCCTATCAATCATCACATGACTGTTTTTTCTTACTCAGGACACATGTGAAATAATTGCCTTTATTTAACTCTTTCCTGGTTTATTTATTTATTTTTTTTCCCTGGACTGGACTATAAGAATGTCAGCCTGTGTCTGTCTAGGCCAAGGACCAGCCAAGCATTGACCATGGGTTAAATGTGACCCAGCATCTGTTTTTATAAATAAAGTTTTATTGGAACACAGCAACGCCCAATCAAATTCTGTACTGCCTGTGGCCAGTTCCACTTTACACCAGAAGAATTGAGTAGCAGTGACAAAGACCTCAGGGTCTGCAAAGTCTAAAATATATACCACCTGGCCCTTTATGGAAAAAAATTGTTGAGCCTTGGTCTAGATCAGCACTGAGTATTTAGTGCTTCAGATGCCTTTGATAAACTTAATGAATAGGATAAAATAAAGGTTTGAGTAGGGGAAACTATATAATGCTTGAGCTAGCCACAATAGCTACAGAAATATTCAAATCAGTGCAGCTCACTCAATTTAATACAAAAAGATTTTTCAAATATCCACTTGATTGCAATGCACTGTGCCTAGATCTGGGGAGTAAGTGATAGAAATAATAGGCATTCCAATTTTAGAGATTCTAAGAGCTGGTATGGGAAAGAGACTAACACTAAAACTGCTGTGATTCTATGTGCTGTCAGAGGGGAGAAGAGGGCACAGCTAATTATGTCAGGTAAGGAGACAGAAGCAGACTAGGGAGAGCATCACTGAATCTATGACATGGCACCTTGGCCTTGAATATCATTAACAATGGCTTCCACTCATTGAGCATTTTCTTTGTGCCTGGCACTGCATAAACGCTTATCGCATCCCATTCTTATGACAAAACCCTGTGATGGATGCTTGTGTTAGAACAGGTCAAACTATTCTGTAGCAACCACCAATCCTCATACCTCAGTGTCTTCAAACAACAAAGGTTTACTTCTTGTTTCTATAACATGGACAACGCACTTGGTAAGATGCAAAGGGATGGGGGTAAGGTTGCTCCATGAAGTTGGAGTTCCAACCTGGAATTCCAGGATGACAGATGCTCCACCATCTAATGAAGCCACCATTGAAATACAAAGTTCTGGGTTTGCTGCTTCAGGGTAGGGGAGAATGGAAAATCAGGTACCAGCTCTTAACATCTGTAGCATGTACCATTTTTAATTGATTTAAACAAGTCACATGACCATGCCTAATTTCAAGGAGGCTTGAAGTGTAGCAGGAGAAAACAGGAAAATATGGTATTCATGAGTCATGTCTCCCATAATATTATTTACAAATGAGGACATGACGGTGCAGAAATGTTAGGTAATGTGCCCAAGTGAGTAAGAGTGGAGTCTAGACTCAAAATCCAGTCTCTGTGATCCTATCACTTGCTCCCTTAAATATGTGATGATTTAAAAAGTAGACAAGAGTGTCTCAGGAAGAGAAGGGAAAAGTTAAGACACTTTTAAATGGTTAAAGAAACAGAGGGTAAAGGCAGCAAGCCACTGAGAAATAACAGAAGACCACGTAGTTGCAACTGCAGCCTGGGAAGTGTGGCTCTATGAAGAATGGCTGTAGTCATGTCGTGGTTTAAATAATTGTAAGGGAACATAAAGGTGATTGACAGAAGAGGATACCCAGAACACATCTCCATAGAGGCTCTGTTGTAAAACTCCTGTGAAATTCTGTTACTTTCCACCTCCCCTCCCATTTCAAAGAATGCACTCCTGGCCATGTCTGGTGGCTCACGTCTGTAATCCCAGCATTTTGGGAGGCTGAGGTGGCCTGAGGTCAGGAGTTCGAAACCAGCCTGGCCAACATGGTGAAACCCTGTCTCTATGAAAATACAAAATTAGCCAAGCGTGGTGGCGCGTCCCTATAATTCCAGCTACTCGGGAGGCTGAAGCAGGAAAATTGCTTGAACCCAGGAGGCACAGGTTGCAGTGAGCCAAGATTGTGTCACTGCACTCCAACCTGGGCAACAAAAGTGAAACTCCATCTCAAAAAAAAAAAAAAAAAAAGAATGCACTCCCTAAACTACATGGGGTCTACCACTACTAGCAGTTCCTAAGTGGCCTGTTCTCTTCCTGGCCCCCAGGTCTTGATACACACTATTTCCTCTAACTAAAACATTCTTCTAATTTCTTCACCTGAATATTTTCTCCTGGTCTTTAGGGGCTCAGCTTAGACATTGTCAATCTTGTGAGCCTGAGCAGAGTTTTATGCCCTACAGTGGATCTTGTAAGACATGATATATTCACTTTATCAATGGACAGATTGCACAGGATTTGAAATGCCTCCACTAGCACAAACTCCTCAGGGGCCCAGCCTGGGACTTTTCCATCCCGGACTCTTCAGCACCTCACAGGGTGCCTGGCACCTTGGAGATTCTCAATAAATATCTGTTGAGTGAATTACTATATTTAGAAAAGCAAAATCCTGTGGCTCAGTGCTTCTCTAACTTTGATGCGTTTAGGTATTATCTAGGGATAGTGTTAAATCAGATTTTTTTTTTTGAGACAGGGTTTCACTCCCATTGCCCAGGCTTGAGTGCAGTGGTGAAATCTCAGCTCACTGCAACCTCTGCCTCCAGGGCTCAAATGTGTCTCCTGCCTCAGCCTCCCAAATAGCTGGGACTACAGGTAAACACCACAGCATCCAGCTAATTTTTGTATTTTTAGTAGAGATGGGGTCTCACCATGTTGTCCAGGCTGGTCTCAAACTCCTGAGCTCAAGTGATCTGTCTGCCTTGCCCTCCCAAAGTTGATGAGATTATAGGTGTGAGCCACTGTGCGCAGCCTAAAATCAGATTTTGACTCCGTAAGGCTGGGATGGAGTCTGTATATTTCCAACAAGCTCTTAGTTGCTGGTCCATGGACTCACTTTGATGAGTAAGATGTTGCAGATGCTCTTGATCCACTACCCAGGTCCTCTCATCTCACCATTCCCACTAAAACAAACCTGATCAGTAGCAACGACCAGCATCTGTAACTCTCTGCTTGAGGTCTTTCTCTGGCGGCTGGAGTATATTGGGTTTATGCAAAATGGAGGTGCCTTAGAGTTAATGCTCCCCGGAAGCAGTCATCAAACAGTGACTGAAGCATATTGTGAATAAATCCCTCAGCTCCCTTGTCCCATGGCTGGAGTAGCCCTGAGACATTCTCCACTGTGTCTCCCCGAGTTTCTCAATGGAATTGTTTGCGTTGCCCACATTGGTGACCTGCTTGATAGTGCATTTGCCATTTGCTTTCCTGCCTTCTCTATCTAACTTCCATGCCTCTATTTGTGTTTCCTGGGATCAGTACTTAAATACGCCACTGGTAATCACACCATTCTCCCCTTTCAGGGGAAACAAACTTAAGTCAGGTCCTTAAAACTTTAGCTGCCTGATCTGTCTGTCCTCAGGCTTTCACCAGGTATCCATTCATTCATTTATTCATTCCACAAATGGGCAAGTAATGAAAGATCCATCAAAACTTGAAGGTAGGGACTAATTTTATTCTCTTCTGTGTTGCTGTTTTCTAGCAGCAAAGGAGGCAAAAGTATGCCTCCTAAAACTGTTGGTTGGTGAGGGAGGGAAGGAAGGAAGGAAGGAAGGAAGGAAGGAAGGAAAGAAGGAAGGAAGGAAGGAAGGAAGGAAGGAAGGAAGGAAAGAAGGAAGGAAGGAAGGAAGGAAGGAAGGAAAGAAGGAAGGAAGGAAGGAAGGAAGGAAGGAAGGAAAGAAAGAAGGAAGGAAGGAAGGAAGGAAGGAAGGAAGGAAGGAAGGAAGGAAGGAAGGAAGGAAGGAGCTAACTAATCTGTCCTGACTCCTCGAACCCCACCTTGAGCAAGGTGGGTGGAGCTCTCCAAGCAGAGGTGAAGAGCATTTCTGAAGAGTAATAGTGTTTGAGCAGTCAGACAAGTTCAAATTTCCTTTCTTCCAATTTCTCCCCAGGATACTTGAATTATCTGTGCCTCAGTGTCCTCATCTTTAAAACCAGGCTATCAATGGGACCTCTTTTTTTGGTAGAGTTATTGTAGAGATCAAATGAGATCATGAATATTGGCTCCCCAAAACATGCCTGACACGTTGTGCTCAGAAAGTAGCAGATCCCATTACTGTCAATGTTGACACTGACTTCCTCCATTAAGTCCGCTCCTGTGCTAAAGCCTTTAAGACTGTCTGAAATAGAGTCTAGAACAGAGACAAGTGGCAGATCTAGATGCACAGTCCCCAAAAGGAAGCTCCCCTTCCTTCCTCCTTAATGTGAATGGCTTTGCCTGTAGCAGCAGAGGTTCTGCCTGAGTTCAAATCCTTGCTCTGCTACTGGTAACTTTGGACAATTACTTAACTTCTCTGCACCTCAGTTTACTGAATTTGTATAACAGGGATAATAATGGTGCCTTATACTACTAATGCGATTGTGATGTTTAAATGGCATAATGCATATAAAGTGCCGGATAAATAGTAAGGGTGCAATAAATGTTTGCTGTTGTTATTATTATCATTACCGTAATTATTACTAGACCCAGGAAAGCTACAGGGCTTTCAGGCAGTCCTGCCAGAGTCTGCTCCTAAATGTATTCAAGAATACAAGCTTGACTACTTCTCCTTGACTGCCAGCTGTAAATGAGCTCTTCATTTTCAAAGGATACATTTGATAAGTTTGTGCATTTGCATGCTGCCAAAAGCCCCCTGTGGCTTCTATAAGTCCGGATTATTCTGTTTATTCCTTCAGTCACAGCTGTCGTTTATCGTGCAGAGGCAGCTCGTTTATTACATCTCGGGCATCCCAGGCGCCTGCTCAGGGTAGCCCTGTAAACTGTATCTGCCTGCCTCTGTCACCAAGTGAAATAGTGACAGTGGCACCCACAGTACTGGTCACCAGCAAAGGGGCCCGAGAAAATGTCGGGCTGAGAAATTCCTGGGAAAAGCCCCTTCTTTTCTTCCTGCCAAGCACCACAAACAGTGAGAGCCGACTGTTTCGCTATCATTTTTCTGAATTGGTACCAACAGCTGCTTTCATCCTTCTACAAGACAAACACTGTCGTTTCCCTGTTTTATTATTAACACATTCTGGCATAATTGCTTGGGCTCTCAACTGTGACCTGTTAGGGATTCACTCAGCCGTGGAATTTTCCAGGGGAATACAGCGTCGTGGTTAAAGACTGCAATATGCATTTTTCCCAACCAAATCTATTTGCCTGTAAGCCCTCAAGTCAAATCTCTTGTTGAATTTGTTCAAACATAAATTAATAGTTGAATTTACATAGATTTAATGTCTTATAATCTTTCTGGTCTGGGAATCTATATTCAAGACTAGATGCATGAGCTGAGATATATCGTGTTTAATGCTGAAAATAATTTTAAGCCCTCTGAAGCCCAATCCTCTTGCACATTACTAAATCAAAGCAGCCAATCCTTTCTAACAACACCACACAAAACCTGCTGCTGCCAACTAATAAATACACATTTAGGATTTGGGCCATGTGCATGGGTTTATTTATTTATTTATTTAAATAAAGCACAAACAGGCTAGGAGTGATGGCTCACGCCTATAATCCCGGCACTTTGGGAGGCCAAGGCGGGTGGATCACGAGGTCAGGAGATCGAGACCATCCTGGCTAACACGGTGAAATCCTGTCTCTATTAAAAAATACAAAACAATTAGCTGGGCGTGGTGGCGGGAGCCTGTAGTCCCAGCTAGTTGGGAGGCTGAGGCAAGAGAATGGTGTGAACCCGGGAGGCGGAGCTTGCAGTGAGCCGAGATCGTTCCACTGCACTCTAGCCTGGGTGACAGAGCGAGACTCCACCTCAAAAATAACTAACTAAATAAATAAATAAAATAAAGCACAAACAGCTTTCACATCCCAACCCACAATGACACAGACACTGCTCATTTCTCATTTTTTTAACATATTTTTTGAAACCAAGTTTTGCTCTGTTACCCACACCGCAGTGCAGTGGCACAGTCATAGCTCACTGAATCCTCAACTTTCTGGGCTTAAGTGATTCTCCCACCTCAGGGGCTAGGACTACAAGTGGGTACCACCACACCTGGCTAATCTCTTTTTAAATTATTTCTAGAGATGGGGTCTTGCTATGTTGCCCAGGCTGGTCTCAAACTCCCAGCCTCAAGCAATCCTCCTGCCTCAGCTTCCTAAAGGGTTGGAATTATAGGCATAAACCCCTGTGCCCAGCCACATGGTTCATTTTTGAGGTTTATTGAAAGTGCTTAAGATAAACATCCCTTCAATAATATCTACGTAAATGTCATTTGAATGGACTGCATTCATGCATGCTACCAATACTCACTGGGTCCCCAGGATACCATTGGCCTGGGAACTGGACATCTAGCAGTGAACAAACCAATGAAGTTTCTGCTTTCATGGAGCTGACATTCCAAAAGGGGACTGATAAGAAAATAAACACAAATAAATGTGTAACATGTCAGGTGGCAGTAAGTGCTTAATAAGCACAGTGGAACAAGGGGTTAACTTTTGCTCCTACAAGAAGGCATGACGGCAATACAGCCTATTGTAAAAGGTGATCAGGAGCTGAAAGACAGGGGCAGAGAGCCATGCTGATCTCCAGATACCATAAACTGTTATCAGCATGATGCGGCTATTCCTCCCAAGAGGTGGGGCCTATTTCCCTGTCTCCTTGAATCTGGGTTTGCTACTGATCAAAGCAATGTCACAAAAAGTAAGCATGACCAGTAAAATGCAGGAGAATGGTTTTGTGCCAGTCTCTGACCCTGGGCCCTAAATGGCCTTGCAGTTCCTGCTTTTATTCACCATCTTGGAACCCCAGGACCACCATGATGCAAAGAGACTGAGGTGTCCCAGTGAACAGCCAGCACAGTGGCCAGACAAGTGAGTGAGGCACCATGCACTGTGGGAGGAATGAACCCATGTAAGTAGAACAGAAGACCGCTCCACAGAGACATATGGAATAATAGATCAGTGTTGTTCTGAATCATAAAGCTTTGGGACATTCTGTTACGCAACACTAGCTAGCCGCAACACCAAGACAGAAAGTGTTCCCAGAAAAGAGAATAGTAATGTCAAGATTCTGAGGCACCTGTATTTGGTAAAGAGAGATTCAGCAAATCACAAAGTGGCCATTGTGGCTGAAAGAAAATGTGCATGAATGTATGAGTTCTCAATCACTCTGAACAATTTCTAAGGAATTCAGAGTGCCTACTCTGTGAACCCTTACAAGCAGTGGCTACTACTGTTTCCTACCATCCTCATACCCCAGTAGCTGCTATCAATTGAGGTATAATTCTTGTTACTTCAATTAATCCTCATGGCAGGATTTTCCCAGTTTAGAGATGAAGAAACTGCTAGTTTCTTTCCCAGCCAACCAAATCTACCCAGCTGGTGAGTGGAAGAACCAAAAACTGTTCTAATTCTAAAGCCCATGTTTTAATCACTATGCTTCCTTAGCTCCCAACCCTTATCCCCCACTTAATGCTCATTGGCTGGCGTAGTTTCTTCCAATCCCACTCCTTTCACTGCAGGCATTCTTGTAGTAATAATGAGCCTAAGACACTCTAGAACAACACTTCAATTAATGCCAACAACTCAGCCTACCTGAATGTGATCTTTCAGGCACAGCAAGTCTAGCTCAACCAGCTGGATGGTTTGAGTCCACTCAAAGTCACTGCTTTAGCCAAGTTAACGTACATGCTGTGCTCCTACCAAAATGACAGGATGCCTGTCTCCCTCCGCATTGAACCCATACAGCTACAAGCATGTTATGCCTCTCTCTCATGTTATTCCTGCCCTTAGTTTATCGTCTGTACCTGCAAGTGCGTTGTACTTTAACAAAGCTTGTATGCTCAAGCCATAGCCGCCCATAAAACCAAGAATTCTAAGAAGGTGCAATAATTTAAAGTAGACCCATAAAATTGGCTGGTCTGGGACTGACTAGTGGTGAAGGTTGAAGAGAGTTCTTTTTTCTTTTTTCTGTGTGTCATTGATGGAGAAATGGATTATACTCAGAAAACAAAGGCTAGGGACGAACTATTAAATTTGTAGTTGACAATATATAAGCTTCATAGACATCCCAAGGAGGAATGCTGAGACTAACCAAGTTTAAGGTATTGAAAATTATTTCAAAGAAGGGAATGTCCAATATTGCAGAAGATAATGTATTCTTTCTAGTACTGAAAAACCAGCCTGGCGTGGATGAATAATTGAGGCGTTTGAGAATCACAGGAATGCTCTTTGGGAATGTATCAGGCAATGTATTTAAGAAAAACAGATTCCAAGCATATTTATACCCCAGCCAGCTAAGAAAAGGATGTAAGGCTCATGGTATATTATTCCCTGAGCACTTCTATCCAGTTTACTGTCATGTTCCCCAAAGTGTACAGACTATTTGTAGAAAACTGCAAAAGACCACATCCTGCAATGAGGTATGCATGGCACCTGTTAGATTCATAACTAGAAATAACAAATTCCAATGGAAAATACTCTGTTATTCATTCATCATTTCAACAAACCTTTCTTGAGCATTGATTATTGGATCAGCTCCACATTGACTGCTAGAAATACAGCATTGTCCCTGTTCTCAGGTAATTACTACCTAATCAGAGGAAGAGACTTGCTAATGATGCTCATAGAGTGCTCTGAGTACTATGGGAGATATGAATGGGTGCTTTGCAACTGCCCACGAGGTTGGCTAGCCCATATTGCAGGAGAGAGAGTCAGGAAAAGGGTTGGTCTGGAAGAGTTTTCTGAACTTAATGACACTAGGTGTGAGTCTGTTTTTTGAGATGGAGTCTCGCTCTGTTGCCAGGCTGGAGTGCATTGGTACCATCTCGGCTCACTGCAACCTCTGCCTCCTGGGTTCAAGCGATTCTCCTGCCTCAGCCTCCCAAGTAGCTGGGACTACACTCGTGTGCCACCATGCCCAGCTAATTTTTGTATTTTTAGTAGAGACAGGGTTTCACCATGTTTGCCAGGCTGGTCTCGATCTCTTGGCCTCATGATCTGCCCGCCCCGGCCTCTCAAAGTGCTGGGATTACAGGTGTGAGCCAGCATGCCCTGCTGATGTGAGTCCTCAAGTAAAATTTAGTCAGACAAAGAAAACAGGGACCAACATCCCCCAAAGTGAAAAGCTTGCCTGAAGCTCAGAGTCGGAACATGTGCATTCATATATATGGAGAACATGGTAGTTACAGGAAAGCAGGCAGGAGATAAAATTAGAAAGTCAGAGTGGCCAGGTAATACACTGCATTGTGTGTCAAGCCTGGGAGATAACGCTTTGTTTGAATGGATGCCAAACATAAAAAAAAGCTAAGAATGATAGGAATATATTAAGGAATATATATAATGATAGGATACATTAAGAATAATAGGAAAATATTCAGTGAATAAACAATGTATTATAGGGAACCAGCCTCTTTCTGTTTCCCCTTCCATCATTTGTAGTATGTTGGCTTTTGTCTTTGGTACCTATCACTCACTGCCAGATGGATGCTCCAGCTCCAGACATCACAGCAACATTCAAAACAAGAAGGAGGGATAGATGCAAGTGGCATTGGCCCTTTACATCTCTTTATCAAGAAGTCAAAAACATTCCCAGCCCCCAACAAATCTCTGCTCACCTCTCAACATCCAGAACATGCCACAAGGTCCCTACCTAGTTTGCAAAGAAGGCTGGAAACATATTAAGCTTTTCCAGCCATAAGAAACAGAAAAATAAATGTTTGTGAATGGTTTAGTCAGACAACTGTACCTGATGTGAAACTTACAGCAGAATTTTCATTTTGGAAGATAAAAGGGAAACACTGCCAAAAGCTGTGGGGAAGCTACAGGTTTCCTGCCCTCAGAGGGTCCTGAGTATAATGATGTGGGACGCGGAGGGAGCCGCTTGGAAATGCTCCTTCATGTAAGCAGAAGGCTTTTTGTTCAGAAACTGGAAGGCTGAGGGAGATTACTAACATATTCAGTAAGAATAATCAAACCTGGAAAAATAATGCAAGATCTTGATGGCACAAACATGGACTTCTCTACCAATTGCTGTAATTTTATAGTAATATTCAAGTAGCACATTGGAGCTTACAACATAAATAATTACGCTTTGTCTTATTCAGTCCTGTGGTGACCTGAGAGGTAGAGAAAACTAGATACTCAGGAACTAGAAGCAGTAAGTCTTCTACCCAAAAGTGACACAGGTAGCAACTGTCAGAAGCCAAATTCAAACCCAGGATATATGGTACCATATCCCCAGCACCACACTATCTCTTTGACAGAATAGCAAACAAATGTAATGATACCTACAGTGTGTTTGATGCTATAAACATATTTAGACGTTAAGAGTAAAAGTTCTGACCAGGCCCGGTGGCTCACGCCTATAATCCCAACAATTTGGGAGGCCGAGGAGGGAGGATCACTTGAGCCCAGGAGTTTGAGACCAGCCTGGGCAACACAGTGAGACCCTGTCTCTACAAAAATACAAAAAATTAGCCAGGCATGATGGCACACCTGTAGTCCCAGCTACTTGGGAGGCTATGGTGGGAGGGTCACCTGAGACTGGGAGGTCAAGGCTATAGTGAGCCAAGAACATGTCCCTGTACTCCAGCCTGGGTAGCAGAGTGAGACCCTATCACAAAAAAAAAAAAAATGTAAGTAAAAACAAAGGTAAATAAAATCTGAACTCTCGAAGCATGATAGATCTCCAAATTTGCCTAATCTTACAAAGTTTTCAAGAGTAATTCTGACTACACAAATTTCAACCTCAGCATTGACACTAGTAACCAATGTCCCTGTAAGAGGGGGCTGCATTCTTTCTAAAGGCTGCTGTGAAGTGGACATAAAATGGTGCATCTAACATGCTCAGCACATTGTCAGACACAGAGGAAATGCTCAATAAATGTTTGTTGATTAAAGAAACTGAAAAACAGCAAGAATGGTAATGCTGTTTACAATGTGCTAGACACTGTACCAAGTCGTGGCATGTATTAACTCATTTAAGCTCATTAGATAATTCATCATATTTGCCCCATTTCATAAACATCCGCTTTTCTCTTTTTAAAGGATGCTTTACCTAAGTAGATTTTTTTATAGAGATTTACTTTTCTACTACAATGAACAACTTTTTGCTTAATGCGAATAAGTCATCAGAATCACCAAACTCAATGATCTTGAAAGTGTCTCTTAGTAACCAGACAATGAAAATTTTCTAAATGTTTCTGATTTTCTTCAAACTAAATGTCTTGTTTCCATGGAAAAGTTACAGGACAAAGCACTAGTGTTACATTAGTATTCTAGGATCTTATCGTAAAATACACACTGTACACAAAAAAGTAATTCAAAGATTTTAAAGTGTGATAACCACAAAATAAGAAATATAAAAACTGATTGTCTATCTAAAGACAACCTAAAATACTGAAGAAAAATATTTCTAAAGAGTTGTCTGGGGTGCAAAAACACACCTTTAGCCAGTGCACTGTATTGACTCTCGTGTATAACAATGGGATGTTACTCTGTTTTAGGTGCCATCTTAAATTTCTAAGACTCAGACCACCACCACGCATATATCCCTGCCAATCACAGGGCTCTAGAGATTCCTAGTCTGATGCTTGGTACCAATTCTGATGCCCTGTGTCCCACACCAAAGCTATCACCAGCTCATCCACCAGAGTACACAATTCCAGATGGCAGGTGGAAGATGGAACATCGTTCTTTTAGATTGCCTTGCTCTCCTAAAAGTTAAGACCCCCTCATCTAGAACCCTAAGGAGTCTGAATCAGAATAAGCCTAAGAAATAGTTCATTCAAATGTTTTCTGAGAGTGGAGAACACAGAGGCCCAGAAAGGAAAGGCATTTGCTGAAGGCCACACAGCATGTGAGTGGCCCCTGTGGACCCAGAACCCAAGCTTCCCGGTGCCAAAGTTTTACATGACTCTGTGCTGACTTTCTCAAACTGTTCTCCCCTTCATGTGTGATGATCCTTCCTTCAGCTGCATCAAAATCCAAAGATAGGGAAAGGCTACTTCATAGATGTGAAGGGCCCATCAGAGGAGGAGATGGGAGAGTCGTTTGGCCCACGTCATGCACTTCCAGTGGGCTCCAATTTGAGACCTCTCATGAGTGTTCCAAATGCGGTGATGCACTTAGTTATATGCTAACATGACAGGTAGAAGAAAAGGTGCATTCCAGGGGAGGGACTAGGGTGAGGGAAGTGAAGCACCTGGGATACAAAATTGAAAGAAGCATGATCCTGAGAGTGAGTGACAGCCCCCTTCAATGTTATACCCTAAGAGCTTCACTTTCCTCGTTTTGGTTCCAGCCCTGGTGCGTCCTACAGCTTCACACTTGAGTCTTGCAAGCGGCCTTTGGTGTGTGACTAATGCATGTATTTTAAAATAAATCTTCTAATCATCATGTAAACAGTGTGACTATATTGCATCACATTTTTTATTAGGAAAAGCATTAAATGTAAGCAGTGGACAGATGCCACCATTTTATAACCTTGTTTTGGCATGTCATAATTTTTTAATATAACAAAAGCCTCAGAAAATGCAAGTGCCCTGAACTTCTCACAAATTGAGATGCGTCGAAGCACCAAAATACTTCTTTTTCCCTCTGGAGTCTGCTTTGGGCTTAGATTCCTCAACCCCTTGCTTCCCATCCTCCATCTTCAGTCCTAAAACAGCACTTTTTGCCACAACCCCGCAACTCCTGAACTCCCAATTTCCACAGCTGCTTCCCCATCATCTTCCAAATCTGACCCCTTTCTCCCTCACCCCTCATCTCCTCCCAGGGATGTTTTCATAGTGGATTCTGTTTTATGTGCTCCCTCCTCGCACCACAAAGAATTTCATCTACAGGGTTTGTGGAGCTCCGTGTAGGGACCCCTATGGGGCTTCATGCATAATTAATGACAATTCAGCTACACATGTTTTCTATTAGCAATTCAGCCCCTGTTAGGACTTTTTAAAACACACTTTGCAATTTGCCAAAATTCTGAGAGGCATTTATATAGGAAAAATTCATAAAAGCACAGAATGTCTGAGGTTTCTGGAAGGAGGCTTTAATGAAGAATTTCTCCCTAGAGGAGCATTTCCTGAAATGCTTTCTGCTCTGTACCACAAGTTTCTCCAGATGAGTAGGAGACTAAATCGCAGGTCTCCTCAAAAACAATGTCAATGGAATGCATTTTTTAAAAAATGGTCCCAGGTTACCATAACAACCAAGGTTCCAACATCATGTTGACTAACTGCAAAGTGATATGATCAGGAAGACCAGAGCAGAGAACAAAAGTATCAGGTTGCTATAGCAACTGGATATACAGAAAATGGAGTTGTTTCAATAGGGAAGTTTTTCATGCAAAAGTACATGTAAAGCATCCTTCTACGGTGAACGATTATCCAGGAAATTTTTACATTACCCAAGAGCTGTTCCATCATTTTGTTTGGATGCCAAAGCTCTAAGACGCTGTATAACATACAGTCTGAAAACTTAGTGACTGTAAACAATAGCCATTTATTTATCTTATGAGTCTGTGGACTGGCTGGGAAGTTTTGCTGAACTGTGCCAAGTACAGGTTATATTAGCTGGGCTATGCTCATAGGATTTCAGCTAGGCTTGTTCTGCTGTCTGCAGCTGAGAGCTGGCCACTATAAGAAGGCATCAACCGTGATCACTTCACTTTGTTCCATGTAGTCTTTCATCCTCTAGCAGGTTACCCTGGATGTGCTTTTATGGAGGAGCAAGGTTCCAAAACAAAGCCAAGTCTCAGAAGATCCCTTGGTGCCTAGGCTCAGAAGACCCCTTGGTACCTGGGCTCAGAACTGGTAAGTGATCACTTCCACCACCTTCTATTTGCTAAAGCAAGGCACATAGCCAGCCCAGATTTACAAGGTATAGAAACAGATACCATTTCTTGTTGGGAGAGGCTGCAACATCCTATTCTAAAGAATGTGGGCTGGGTGCAGTGGCTCACGTCTGTAATTCCAGCACTTTGGGAGGCTGAGGCAGTTCGATCACTTGAGCCCAGGAGTTTGAGACCAGTCTGGGCAACATGGAGAAACTCTGTCTCTACAAAGAAATATGAAAATTAGCTGGGCATGGTGGCCTGTGCCTGTAGTCCCACCTACCCTGGAGGCTGAAGCAGAAGGATCACTTGAACCCAGGAGGTTAAGGCTGCAGTGAGTTGTGACTGAGTCACTGCATTCCAGCCTGGGTGACACAGCAACACCCCATCTCAAACAAAATACATAAATAAAGAATGTAGATATTGGCAGAAGTGGAGAATTGGGGTCATTTTTGCAAACAATGTATCAAGATGCCAACATTTACATATAAAACACCCTTGAAATCATACACATAAGTTGGAATGCAAAAATCAAACAATTCACCTACATATTAAAAGGCATTTGGCTTCCAGAGAGCAAAACAATATCAGAAAAGGCCAAAATACATCTCGTATGCTAGATACAGTTTCTAAGGATGTATTTTCAGGATTTTGTACTTGTTCTTTAATTTCAATCCCTTCCTTTAAAACTGAAAAGTCAAGCGACCACTTGAGCCCCAAAGGGCATATAATTGAGGTCGGAGATGAAATTGCCTGAAATGTTCATTCACCTACTGAATGGAGAGGGGAAGTTTAGGGAGGTGATTAAAAGTGTGGACTTCAAAGTCAGATGGCTTAGGTTCACACTTTCTTTCACACTCTGAGTGGTTATGTAAATTTGGGGAAGTCCTCTGATGTCTATGGTGCTCAGAACCCTCACCTGTAAAATGAGGCTAGAATATTACTCTATTTTATTGATCCTAAGATCTACGTTTAACTTTTTAATACAGCTGACATTTGGTTTACCACATCATTGATGTCATGTCATAGTCAAATATAAAATAGTTTTGTGTCCTACAACTGATGGCATCTTAGGGTCACTGAATGTGGCAATGCCTTCCTCAGGGGACTGGGTTAATCTGTGTGGACTGATTAGAATAATGTCTGTCCCTAGTAAGTGCTCAGTAAATGTGAATTAGGAGGAGGAGGAAAATACACCTTTGGAATACATGCTGAAGTGTTATAGAAGTAGATATGCAAAGTATGTGCATTCAAGTTGTACAGAGTTTGAATATTTGAAAGTGAAGCACAGTCTAAGTCTATTCCAGGATTACACTAGTCTGTTCTAATGCTGCTAATGAAGACATAGCCAAGACTGGGTAATTCATAAAGGAAAGAGCTTCAATTGTGACTCACAGTTCCACACAGCTGGGAAGGTCTCACAATCATGGTGGAAGGCAAAGAAGGAGCAAAATCACGTCTTGCATGGTGGCAGGCAGGCAAGTGAGACCATGTGTAGGGGAACTGCCCTTTATAAAACCATCAGATTTTGTGAGACTTATTCACTACCATGAGAACAGCATGGGAAAGACCCACCCTCATGATTCAGTTACCTCCCACCAGGTCCTTCCCATGACACCTGGGAATTATGGGAGCTACAATTCCAGATTTGGGTAGGGACAGACACAGCCAAACCATATCAGGGATGTTGTCTTTTCTGGAGATGTGAATAAAGCTGAACTTCCCTAATTATTGGTTACTGCCAGCAGCAATTTTTCTTGACTTTATTTAACATCAACCCTGGGAGGACAATTTCATTTTCCCAAGTTAAGAAAGAGAAAACAGAATCAGTGAGGTGGCACGGGGGTGGCTGGGAAGGGGGGGTGGGAATACCATACTTAGGGTCACAAACTCAATTAGTGGCAGAGAAAAGTTACACCCAAATATCTTTGGCTCCAAATTGTTTTCAGTCATCTCCCTTGGGACACGACCTAGCAGAGAAGGGGACCAATGAATGACACTATTATTTTAGTGGTCAGAATGATGCATTCAAAATGAGGAGGGGCAGCAAATCAACGCTGATTCAGAACTTCTCTCTAGGAGGTGGTTGGAAGCAGCTATTTTGTTGGACTCAGGGCTGGAGACTTTGAAAATAATATTTGCACAGGAAGCACGTTTAGATATTTTATTTGTATTTCAATTGCATTTTGTTTGGAGGGTATGTGGAAATGTTGTTAAGTAGAGATGATGAGCGACAAAACACCCCTCTAGGCAACCAGTGCAGCCTAAAAAATGGTACTTAATCCCCTCTACCTCTCAAATTCCCATGCACTTACAAGGACCTTCCTACCTGATCTAGCTCCTGGGAGTCCCCATATGACTCTATCTGTATCTGCAGTCCTGTTCCACGGCACAGACCCTGCCAATGATTATTTACTACATAAAATTTGCTGATGCCTACACAACCCCACAGGAATTCATTCCATATATAGAACTGATGTCCACAGAACAGATGTCCCTGAGCATTGCGTACTGCAAAGGGATCTCCTTCCTTTGGTCATAGAAAGAATGTAGAGTGAGGCTCTCATTCTAAATTGAGATGCAGGAAATCGTGTGGAATTTTGCGGTGCCAATCAGGCAGGAGAAATTCAGGACTTTATTCTACCTGCTCTTCCGCAAGTGCACACTGTCTTTCTGTAATTAAACTTTCGAGTGTCTCAACACTGCAGCTGCTGTTGGTGAGTCTCATTTACGTAAGCAACAGGTTTGTGCTGGAAGTCACCCAGGTTTCTTGCAGATGCTCAGAGAATGAGTAGATGGAAAGAGGAAGAAGAGAGGGAGAGAAGGAAAGAAGGAAGGGACTGAACGGGGAACAGATTAAAACTTTTCGCCTTTGTTCATTTCTTATGTAGAATGTTTCATTTCCTATGTAGAATGTTTCATTTCCTCAAATAACAGATAGTACAAAATGATGCAGTGATAATAGTCTTGCTCTCAAGAACATCATTAAAATGTTCCATCTCTCTTGCAAGAGAATACTGTTCCTCCCACCTCTTTACAAATTCCTTTTTAAAAATTTTGGGCCAAGAAAAATAAGTTTTATATGATAGACATGTAGGACTTCCTTTATGTAATAATTAGCTCACACCCCTTGTATTGTTTGTAAAAACTCTTAACCATCTCTGCTTTTACCCCACATACAGGTGTTCATGTCCTAAGCAAATCACTTACAAAGCAAGTCTCCTGTTGAGTTGTCTTACTCGTGCCTTGCATTTTAGGGTTCATAGTGAAGACTAGTCTTCTTTATGAGATTGTAAAGATATGGCATATCATACAATGGGCAGCTGCATAGATCTCACGTCCACCTCTTTTGAGTAACATAATGTCATAAAAATGGACAGACATGTGCCTTATTAATGTATATGTGATGTGCAATTATTTTGTCGTCCTGTTTTGCTCTTTTCTATCACAACTAAGAAGCCAGTGCAAGGTTTTGGAACTTGATCTCTAATTTTCCTCTATCTGAACTTCTCCATCTAGACTGTCAGTAGTCTAAGGTGTGATTCACTTCTTACTTATACTCAATCTCCTGTGACTAGGCTGGTGTAGAGAGGCTTAGAAACTAAGAACTCTCAATAAATGTTGAAATTCATAAGAATCATTTTGCCTCCGCTCCCTCTTTATCTCTTACTTTGTGGTTTACTCTATGTTGACTGTCCAACCTTACTGGACCATATTTTATTTTCATCTTTTTTTTTTTTACTTTTATTTTGAGTTCAGGGGTACAAGTGCAGGTTTGTTACAAAGGTAAATATATGTCATGCAGGTCTGTTGTACAGATTATTTCATCACCCATTTATTAAGCCCAGTACCCATTAGTCATTTTTCCTTATCCTCTCCCTCCTCCCACCCTCCAGACGCTGAAAGACCCCAGTGTGTGTCATTCGTCTGTATGTGTCCATATGTTTTCATCATTTAGCTCCCACTTATGAGTGAGAACATGTGGTATTTGGTTTTCTGTCCCGTGTTAGTTTGCCAGTGATAATGGCCTATAGCTCCATCCAAGTCTCGGCAAAGGACATGACCTCATTCTTTTATATGGCTGCATAGTATTCTATGGTGTATATGTACCAAATTTTCTTTATGCAGTCTATCATTGATGGGCATTCAGGTTGATTCCGTGTCTTTGCTATTGTGAATAGTGCTGCAATGAATATATGCCTGCTTGTGTCTTTATAATAGTATGTTTTATGTTCCTTTGGGTATATACCCAGCAATGGGATTGTTGGGTCAAATGGTATTTTTGCCTTTAGGTCTTTGAAGAATCATATGAATAAAAGCTCAACATCACTGATCATTAAGAAATGTAAATCAAAGCCACAATGAGATACCATCTGGAATGTATTTTAATTCAACCTCAAATTCACTTTACTGGTGATCATGGTATGAACAGCCACATAATTAAGACTACAACCCTGCTGGACATGGCAGCTCACGCCTGTAATCCCAACACTTTGGGAGGCTGCAGCAGGCGAATCACCTGAGGTTGGGAGTTCGAAATCAACCTGACAAATATGGGAAATCTCATCTCCAATAAAAATACAAAATCAGCCTGGTGTGGTGGCGCATGCCTGTGATCTCAGCTACAGGGGAGGCTGAGGCAGGAGAATCACTTGAACCTGGGAGGCGGAGGTTGCAGTGAGCCAAGATCACGCCATTGCACTTCAGCCTGGGCAACCAGAGCGAAACTCCATCTAAAAAAAAAAAAAAAAAAAAAGACTACAATTCTAGCTCCTGCCTCTGCTTCTAGGCCTTCCCAGTCCTGGCCTACACCATAAATGCTATCTGAACTACTCTGGCTGACTTCAAGTTTCTCCTTAATCTGGTCCTATGTACCCTGTGTTTTTCTCACCGGTCCCTAAATCTTCCGTGACATCTACGTGCTTCACTGTGGCTTCTGCACGAGGCTCAGTCCTCCCTCTGGGACTTTGCTGGTGGTCTACCCCACACCTAGCAAGCCTCCCTTCTGCCCTCTGTACCCTAAGCACCTTGCTAAACATTAAGACAGCATTGGAAACTTTTTTTTTTTTTGGATAGGGATTAAAGGTAACTAACATTTAAAAACCAAGTTTAGTTTAAAAGATTTCCATCATCTCTTGCAAGGGTGGAATATTTGGCTACACTGGGCATTCCCTCCCATGTGACATCTATTGGAGAGAGATGAACAATGGCTGCTTTCTTAAAGAGGGTCTGTGCTGTCTGGCTCACGATAGTCCCGGCCACGCAGACAGCACATATGTGGACAATGGCCCCATTTACTCGTTTATGTTACCTACCTAGCTTCTTTTTTTTTTTTTTTTGAGACGGAGTCTCGCTCTGTCCCCCAGGCTGGAGTGCAGTGGCCGGATCTCAGCTCACTGCAAGCTCCACCTCCCGGGTTCACGCCATTCTCCTGCCTCAGCCTACCGGAGTAGCAGGGACTACAGGCGCCCGCTACCTCGCCCGGCTAGTTTTTGTATTTTTTTAGTAGAGACGGGGTTTCACCGTGTTAGCCAGGATGGTCTCGATCTCCTGACCTCGTGATCCGCCCGTCTCGGCCTCCCAAAGTGCTTGGATTACAGGCTTGAGCCACCGCGCCCGGCCTACCTAGCTTCTTATATATTTTAGTCGTGAACCTAATCGACTCCCTAAGATCTAATTTAAGGCCATTTCCTCGAGAAAGTGGATCCTGACAGTGTTTTAGTTGTCTCCCTGAGGGAGTAGAGGATGTTAATTATCAACATGAATGTCCTAATTTACTGGAGTTTACTAGTTACCACGGCTTTGTGGCATCTGGAGGTTCATCCAAACAACACTCTGTGTCCCCAGCCCATGCAATCAGCTGGGATGTTCCACACAAGAGAAAGGTTGTATCAGATGCCCTTTAACATGCTTGCCAACTCAGCTTAATATGGTTCTGTGAGCATCTCCCCTACCCATTTTCTTTCTTTCTTTTTTTAAGAGACAGGGTCTTCCTCTGTCACCCAGGCTGGAGTGCAGTGGTGCAAACATAGCACACTGCAGCCTCAAACTCCTGGGCTCAAGCACTCCTCCCACCAAACCTCCCAAGTAGCTAGGACTATAGGTGTGCACCACCACACCTAGCTGATTTTTAATGATTTTTTGTTTCGTTTTGTTTTTTCAGTAGAGACAAGGTCTTACTATGTTGCCCAGGCTGGCCTCAAGCTTCTGGCTTCAAGTGATTCTCTCACCTCAGCCTCCCAAAGTGCTGGGATTACAGGTGTAAACTATCGTGCCCAGACTCATTTTCTCCTTATCACACATCCATGACAAGGCTGAGCATGGTCTCATTAGCTGAAAACGGATAGGACAGACAGGGAACAGACAGAGGCTGTAATTCAACCAATGGAAGGGGTTGGGGAAGATGCTGGAGATGATAGAAATGCTTAGATCCAGCTCTGGGTTACAAGAGAAAGTCAGACTTTCCCAGGAACTCTGGGAAGTATGGAGAGATTCATGCAATGAGCTCAGCACAGGACACCAGAGTGTCCTGGCATCAGCAGCATGAGAGCAAAGTATGAGCCTCGATAGCAGGAATCATGGCAGGGGAAGCATTTAGAAAGTTCATTCTGCTCTTTGACCAAGTATTGGTTAAAAGGAAAGCAGTTGAAACTGTAACCAAAGGAGGCATATGCTTCCAGAAATATCTCATGAAAAAATAT
Source organism: Piliocolobus tephrosceles (assembly GCF_002776525.5). NCBI lineage: Eukaryota > Metazoa > Chordata > Mammalia > Primates > Cercopithecidae > Piliocolobus > Piliocolobus tephrosceles. Next base: position 24,456,878 of record NC_045450.1, on the reverse strand, counting down.
TGCAAGCAACAGAAGTAGCTGTTGGATCGGGCTCTAAAGTGAAGGTTGAAGAGATTCAAACAGTTAGCATGAAAGTTGGTGATAAAGTTCTTCTCCAACTTTGGTGCCAGAATACGCAGTGAAAGTTGGAGATAAAGTTCTTCTCCCAGAAGATGCAGGCACCAAAGTGGTGCTAGGTGACAGGAATTATTTCTTATTTAGAGATGGTGACATTCTTGGGAAGTATGTAGACTAAAATAGATCACTATTGAAATCAACATGAGCTCGTGCATTCCACTGAAGTTCTGAAATCTTTCATCATGTAAATAATTTTCATGCCTCCCTTTTATAATAAATGAATTATATCTAAACTTAAAAAACAAAACAAAAAAACAAAAACAAAAAAAACTATACCAATAGTCCATGATGCATGGCAATGAAGATGATTCCAAAACAGAGGAAGGTGGGCAAGGATGCAGGCATCGGGCCAAGGTTCAGGTACAATTGTTTCATCCCTGGGATCAAAAATTGATGAGTAAGGCAAAGTAGGTCCTCATTTGATTGACAGCACCCAATGTGTTATCATGGCAGAAATCTTGGTGAGAAGAACAGGCAAGACTCCCACTGATTAAAGTTTAATGTGCCCCAATCATGTTGCCAAGCACTGTTGACAAAGTTGTGACTACCCCATTTTATAGATGAGAAGACTAAGGCCCAGAGGACATTAAACAGCACATCAGAACTGGATCCAAGAGTTGAACCAGCTCTGTGTCTGATTCCAAAGTGTCTTTCTCTAAACGCTTTGAGTTGGAAGAAACTGGGTTGAATTCGGACTTGGGGAATGCAGCCCTGAGACAGAAATTTAATGGCTGAATAATGGGCATGTGCTGTTTTACCCACTCAAAGCTCATTCATCTTTTTCTCCATTTTTAGCCCACATACTTCAGGTAGAACTCCATCAGCAACTCCAGATGGTGGAACACATGATGTAACCTAGCTAGAATATTTCACCTCCCTGGCCACAGAATGATTCATTTCAGGATGAGCACATGACCTGAATCAGTCCAACTAGGGTGAATAGCTTGACCTTTATAGGAGCCACTAGGAGAAAACAAAAACAAAAATGAAAAAAGCAAGCTTCTTTTCCCTTTCCCCTATGGAACTTGAATAGGAGAATTTGAAGATACAGTTGCTGGTTCCATCTTGCCACCGTGAGATTCTATCTGGTCAGAGAATGAAGTCAACACAGATATCTGAGCCCTGAGATTAATAAAGAAAAAGAAACTGATAAACAAAGCCTGATGACGTCATGTGAGCCCCTGAGTCAAGCTACACTTAGAGATGGAATAACTTATCCTTTTCATATTCCTGAGTTAAGAAACTCCCAGCCACTTAGACTAGTTTGGTTAGGTTTTACGTCACTTCCAATAAAAGTCCTACATTAATTCTGGACAAAGAGTAAACTCAAAAGTAGGCCAAGTTCCAAAATTTCTGGCCAAGATTCTTAAATCTACCCCACTCCTGATCATAATTGTTCCTGGTGCTCATGTGTAGCCAAGATGGTGGTAGGGGTCAAGGAGAGTTTGAAGAAAGAAGAGATGTGGAGACTTGGAACTTGGTAATCCTGGCTATTCTCTGCCATGACTAACACTGCACTGTAAGCCAGGACCACGCCATTCAGCAATAAGTACATGCTGTATAATGAGCAATCTCCTGTTAAAGGAAGACAACGTGTTTTCCACAGTCATGCTCGACTAATTTATTAGTGCTTTTTGAGATGGCAAAGAGGCATCTGGCTAAAGTAGTCTGTGGAAATGATTTAATTAGATTGAGAAAAAAAATAAGAAAAAAAGATAAGAGGAACTTTGACAAGTTTCTACATCAAACGCTGTTCAAAACACTGCATCACCATGGGGTTGGGACATGTGTGCATTTTGCCATGAATTTGCTCAGAAACCGGTAATAGAGAAGAAATAAACAAGCCCTTTAGAAGATGGGAACTGGTAATAAGTGAGACTCTTCAAAGATTAAAGACAGCATTTGTCTTACTAAACATCTTTATAAAATACTGAGGATTTACTGTAAAGTAAAAAACCTCAATATGTGGATAACAGTTGAATTCTTCCCGTTAGTGAGAAGCCAGAGGAATTGGAATCCTCAGCCAATCAGTAATTAATGACTGAGGAGTTAATTACAAAATCCCAGCCAATCAATTGCAGGGTGGTACTTGAAATGCTGTGGGCATTTCTAGACCGAAGAAAACTAGAAATTGCTGCTTTATGCCTCAGTATGGTGTCTGGGAGAACACCGAACACATATGAGGTGCTCAATCATTATAAAAGTTTTTATACCAGATTTCAGATGACCTTGGCTATCTCCCACCTGAATGGGTGATTGCAGAACTATGCTGAGAAACAGTCCCAATCCCTGTCACAGCTAAGTGTCAGTGCAAAGATTTATGAGCAATGTCTGCTATGGAAAAACAAGCAGACGGCAATGAAAAGATGACGAGTATCTGAAGACTGTAAAATGTTGAGCTGTTGGATAGCAGGAAGCAAGGAAGTCAGACAGCAGTGTACTTCAGCAACTCAGTGGCCACCAGCAAGTCCCTGGAGCAAGGGAGTAAGACGAGCTGGTGCAGAGTTGAAGTTAATCTGGTGGCAAAGCTTTGAATGAACGTATCCTTGCTGTTCATCCTACTTTACCAGCTGTGGACATCCCAAAGACTCCAGTAAAAGGACAACACAGGTCAAGCTCGAATGACTGCACCTGCTTCCTGGGGCTCCTGAGTCCTCTCATATCTTAGGAAGCTTGAGCAGTCATCTAATCTTTCTTCCGGGCAGGGCTGGGTTTCTCTGATTTGACCATAAGGAAACTTCCAATGCACAGACTCAGGGTTCTGACAACAATCAAAACAATCACAAGTAAAAATAATAGTAATAGGCCCGGCATGGTGGCTCACGCCTGTAATCCCAGCACTTTGGGAGGCCAAGGTGGGCGGATCATGAGGTCAGGAGTTTCAGACCAGCCTGGCCAACGTAGTGAAACCCTGTCTCTACTAAAAATACAAAAACATTAGCTGGGCATGGTAGCAGGCGCCTGTAACCCCAGCTACTCGGGAGGCTGAGGTAAGAGAATTGCTTGAACCCAGGAGGCGGAGGTTGCAGCGAGCCAAGATTGTGCCACTGCATGCCAGCCTGGGCGACAGTGCAAGACTCTGTCTCAAAAAAATAAAAATAAAATAATAATAGTAATAATAATACTGGAGCATTTGAAAGACATTAAAATGTGTTCACCTTCCTGGCGTAACCCATTTAATCCTGTCAAAATCCCAGTGAGGTATCATGATCATGATCTTCACAGATAAGGCTAAGAGGGTTTCTGTGTTCCGCCTGCTTCACACAGTCAGAGGAGGATGGAGATGGAAACCTGGCAACTATTAGTCATGCTGTTCAATCAATGAATTAATGAATGACGCGATTAATTAATTTGGGTTTTCTCACCCAAGTTTTCGTACCATGCCTATTTTTCCAGTATAGGTAGCTAAAGGATCCTCTCCGCTTTACTTTATTTCATTCTTCGGCATAAAAGATAATGTTTTGTGAAAATGGTTTTGCCTTTTCTGGCTTGGTTATTTTCTGTAAGCAAATCAGAGATCACACTCTGTGATCAATATTCAAGAAAAAGAGAGTGAGACAAGGAGAGAGGAGGGGAGGGAACAAGAGCGAGAAGGCGGACAAGGGGAGGGAAAGAAAGGAGGAAGGAAAAAGCCCAAATACAGCCCCACCTCATTTGCCTTCCTGAACCCCTGGACCTGCCACTCTGACAAGGCCTCTCCCTCGACTCCGCTCTGCCATGGCCTTTTCCCAGGTCCCAGCTTCTGCCTATGTCTCATTCTTTGAACCTGAGGCTTAGGATCGCTTCTTTGGGTTTCTCTGCTTGATCACACTTGAACTCATCTTTTGAATCACATTCTTTCCACCTACCTTGGCAAGGTGTGACCCTCAGGCTTCCCACCTCAGTCCAAGGCTTCAAAGCCAGAACCCACCTTCCTCCCAACCCCCAGGTTGGAAGTGCGACAACGAATGGGGCCAAGAAAATCATCCTCCCTTGAGAGTCACTTATTTGAACTGATCGTCAGACAACCAGGAGCCAATTCAGCAGTTCCGCTTCTAGGACCTCACCCATTCCCTTTCCCTCTCTAGGCCTGTTTCCCTATCTGCAACAGAAAGGGATTGAGTCAGGTGTTCTGACGGTGCTTCCAAAGCCAAGATTCCAGAATATCTGCTTCCCTGTGGAACAAAGTAGAGGCAAAGGATACAACAGAACCAATTTCTAGCTCAGTAGATTCGCCTCTGCCCTGGGGAGTGAGAGGGTGCAGCGGAAATTCAGCAGTTCTTCAGCACTGGCCCAAGACATGATGGACAGGGAAGAATCCTGTAATCATGAGGCAGGAGAGAACACAATCCATTAAGACCTTTTAGCCACAGCCTCCACAGAGCCGTTCACCTCCTGCTGTGCCTGTGAGCCATGTCACCCCCAGTGTTCTCAGCCAAGGAGCTCTCTCCTGCTGGCCTCTTTAGCTCACTCGGGTTGCTGCCCTGCCCCAAAGCCCACATTTAAGTCAACCAAAAAGCCTGCAGGAAGAAATGCAATCTAAAAATATTAACATCACTTTGGGACCTGATTTCTTTTTCTTCTTTTGACAAATGGAAAATCCCCAGGGGTTGTTCTAAGCTGATGCCCAGATACTGCACAAATAACAGGCAATGGTGCAGCCCCTGGCTCAGCCCCTTTCTCCAACAGATGAGGAAATTAAATTTCAGAAAGGTTTGGTCACTTGCTAGGAATCACACAGCCACAATTACCTAGCTCAGAGAACATGTATAATGCAAAGCTCTAATGGGGCTGTTTTCCTTGTAACAACTTGTGTTGCCTCCCAGTTGGCACCATTCAATCTGACTACTCCATCAGGACCTGATTAAATCTCAGAGAGGACTTCTCAGACTGCCATCAAACTCGATTTTAATTCTCTCTCACGTTTTCTGAGAAGGACTGTGGCCTTCTACCTGGCCCCAGTGAGATGTTTTCTGAAACTCCTGTAATACACTTCACAGTAAGATGGAGGCTTTACCTGGCCCAGACCTGTATCTCTCTTCTTCACACAGACAGATGCAGGTTCAGCTCTACCTGCATGACCACCACAAAGGCAAGGAAAAGGAATGCTTGGCAAGAAATGCACTAGCTCACTTCTTTAGTTATCTTTTGAGACGGAGCCTCACTTTGTCGCCAGGCTGGAGTGCAGTGGAGCTATCTCGGCTCACTGCAACCTCCACCTCCCAGGTTCAAGCAATTCTCCTGCCTCAGCCTCCTGAGTAGCTGGGACTACACGTGCATGCCACCACACTCAGCTAATTTTTGTATTTTTAGTAGAGACGGAGTTTCGCCATGTTGGCCAGGATGGTCTTGATCTCTTGACCTCATGATCTGCCCACCTCGGCCTCCCAAAGTGCTGAGATTACAGGCATGAGCCACCGCACCCAGCCTGCACCAGCTTTTAGAGTGATACATGTCACTTCTTCCTACGTGTCTTTGGTCAAAACAAGTCATATGGCCACACCTGAGTTTCAGTATGTGGGGATGATCCTACCATGTGCCCTGGGCAAGAGAACCAAGTACCTGTGAAAGACCCTACCTTTGACCACAGAAAGGTGTTTGCTCTCCTCTTTAGCAGAGAGTCTTGGATGAGCTTAGATAAGTTACCCAACCTCCCTGAGCCTTAGTTTTCCCACCTATCAAGTGCGGGTTGAGTACCCCTTATCCGAAATGCTTGCGACCAGAAATGTTTCTGATTTTGGATATTTTCAAATTTTGGAATATTTGCTTCACGTACTTACTGGCTCAGCATCCTAAATCCGAAAATCCAAAATCCAAAAATGCTCCAATGAGCACTTCCTTTGAGCATCACGTTGACACTCAGAGTTCCAGATTTGGGGGCATTTGGGAGTTTGAATTTGGGGATTTGGAATGCTCAACCTGGACCAATTTTATAAGGTCACAGTGAAGATTAAATATGAAAATACAATGTGAACTACTCCACAAAGTATACCTATCCAATTATAAATATGTATACATTTTATAATACTAATAATGATACAGATGTTGAACTTGTCATTGCTAGGATATTTACATAACAGAGAATGCTGAGCTGAGGATAGGTTGATCTGCATTATCATGAAAATTTTTTAAAAACAACAGATCAATAAACATCTATGTGTCATGGTTCATTATTGTGGGAAACACAATGATGTCCTTTGTGATTTTTTAGGAGGTTGGGAGCAGGGCAGTGGCAGGGAGAAACTCTGTCTACTGTGTAAGAGGCCACTAATAGCACCCACCAGTGTGCACACATTAGGTAAAGATCAGTCAGAAATATCCACCTCACACTAGAGGAAAGAGCACTGTCTAAGCACACAGGTTTGCTGTCTTGCAATGGCTCTCAGAGCACTTCTGTGCCCCCCGCTCCTGACTATGGATGGGTGGAACCCACAGCCACAATCCCAATCCTCAGCTCAGAGACTCTCTTGAAACTCTGGACTCTGATGGGGTAATTACCACCAAAACAATGACCTGGTGCTGACCCACTCCAGTACCCAGTTCTTATCTTCCCATTTCATTCTGCTGAAGATAGCCATTCTTCTTGCACCAATGGTTTTCTGACCAATAGTTCTCAACAACTTCCAACCTGGTCTACTGGCCACTGGTTCTGACCGTGAACCACTTACTTCCCTGGCCCCTTGATAGAAATTGAGAAGGATTCATGGGAAACAGATGTTTAGCTCTTGCCTTGTTAGGTAAACTGAGTCAATTGGGAGGAGAAGTTAATTTGAATGGAGGAGAGTTGGCTTCCTTGTGAAAAACAAGGAATCTTAATGCATTCTTCTCTCTCTCTCTCTGTTTCTCTCTCTCTTTCTCATGTAAATGAGGATACATTATGATGTAAATCCAGCTGGTCAAGTATGGTGTTGTGTTTATACCCTGAGGAGATTGTTATTAAATGCCCAGTGAGCCTGAACCATGTAGACAGACAAGCCAGGTCATTGAGAACCCTTGGCCCAAACTGCAAAGCTTCACTGCCCAAATGAATCAAATCCATCAGGGGGTTAGCACACCACTTCTTTCTGGTCAATGTATATTCAGCCAAGGTGAGCTACAATATATCAGCATATCATTCATCCCAAAAACACTTAAGAGGAGAGGAAAGAAAGTAGAGCTTCCATATGCACCCACATGCAATGGTTCTACAGAGTAGAAGGCATTTAGTCAGGGGATAGGGACTAGGTTTACTGGATTTGAGGATTTTAAAATAAGAAGTCTGAGGATTATTATGTGGGAAACTTCTCTTCAAAACTAAGGGTTGGTGGGTATCGCTAGCCTTAGCTAGATTAGTGAGTAACACCCAGAGCTATGCTACCGCCATAATTCCAGCAGCAGGTGCATGTGGCGTCTTCCCTGATAGCCCCTGGGCCCACCAAGTCATTGTGCCCCTCAGTTCCCAGCCACCGTGACCCAAAAAGAGTGTCAGAAGTTCCCCAACTAGTGCCCAGATTTTCCTACTTATGATCATTGCTTGAGTTCCTGCTGTGAGCTAGGCAAAGTAAAGTACTTTACAAATATCATCTCTTTTATCCTCCTAGCTGAAAACTGAACCTCATAAAGGCTATAGCACTTAGCCACAGCCACACATCTTCTCAATGCCAGAGTTGAGGTTTGGGGCTGAGCCAGTCTAACTTCAAATCCTGTGCCTTCCTCTCTGACTTCAGCAGGCTGCCTCCCTGTTGAGAGCCCTGACCCTCTCTCATGAATGATTCACATTAAAGAGCAATTTGGGATGATAGAAAAAAAAAAAAAAAACCAACTTATCAAATTTAAGAAAAGATAATGGTGATCTGGCCGTGCTGGGTAACTCTGAATTTAATGTCATAAGAACAAAATAGAACAATCAGATCTAATTTTTGTCAGTTCCCCATAGAACATCTAGTCCAGCGCTTGGAAATGCCCATGACTTCAGAGGCCAGTAAAGAGATAGCAAGGAGTCAAGATTCTCTGCTGAAGAGAAGCGAAAATACCTTTCTGTGGTCAAAGGTAGGTAAAGAGCAATCGGAAACATCCAACTGACACTAGAGAAAAGAGCACTGTCTAAACACACAGCTTTGCTGCCTTGCGATGGCTCCCAGAACACCTCTGTGCCCCCTGCTCCTGACTATGAGTTGGTGGAACCCATAGCCACAATCCCAGTCCTCAGCTCAGAGACTCTCTTGAAACTTTGGACTCTGATGGGGCAATTACCACAAAAACAATGTCCTGGTGCTGACCCACCTGACCCACTCCAGCACCCAGTTCTTATCTTCCCATTTCATTTTGCTGAATGAATGATGCAAGCCATTCCTCTTGCACCAATTGTTTTCTGACCAATAGTTCTCAAAAGCTTCCAACCTGGTCTGCTGGCCACTGGTTCTAACACTGAACCAGCTACTTCCCTGGCCCCTTGATGGAAATTGAGAAGGATTTATGGGAAACAGATGTTTAGCTCTTGCCTTGTTAGGTAAACTGAGTCAATTGGGAGGGGAAGTTAACTTGAATGGAGGAGAGTTGGCTTCCTTGTGAAAAACAAGGAATCTTAATGCATTATTTTTCTTCTTCTTCTTCTCTCTCTCTCTCTTTCTCATGGAAGTGAGGATACATTATGATGCAAATCCAGCCGGTCAGGTATGGTGTTGTGTTTATATCCTGAGGAGATACCCTTCACAAATATTTGTTTCTCTTGCCCAGGGCACCTAGTAGGATTGTCTCCATCTACTAAATCTCAGGCACGGCCATATGACCTGCTTTGACAAATGACATGTAGGAGGAAGTGATGTTTGTCACTCTAAGAGCAGGTGCATTTCCTGCCAAGCTTTCCTTTTCCTTGTCTTTGTGGTGGTAGAAGTCTGTGTTATAAGGGATTCTCCCCTGGCATAGATCCCTGAATGCCTCTGTGGAGTAGTACACTTCTGCTGTCACATGATAGGTATGTTTTATGAGTGAGAAATTATTTAAATTACGGAGATTTTTGTGGCATTGCTTACTGCAACAGCCACAAAATGGTGGTATTGTTACACTTGCATTAGACATCCATAGTAAATAGTAATACAAGTAATGAATAAATAAGAAAATAAATAACTCTGTTGTATTATATATATACACATATATACACATATATATGTGTGTGTATATATGTAAATTACATATACATGTTAGAGTCTGTTTTGAAGTTTCCAGGCAAGTTAATTGGGTCCAGAGTGGTGAATATTTGACCAGTGTCGTGCACAGGAACATACATGAAAGTCCCAAACCAAAAATCAAGATCTCCTTGTCCCCAGATGATCAGAACCACACTTCCTGAAGTCTTAAATTCGGTCTTCCTGAGAAAGAACAATCCCCTTCATTCTGAACTTCATTCTGAAATTCTCCATCAGGATGTTATACACATCATCATAGGATATGCTTTTTTTCCTGAGACCTTATTGTTTAAATCTTCTAGATGTCGCTGTTTATTTTTCTCTGTGTGATGTTTTTAGGACATTTGAGGTGCATGCTAAATAATAATTGTAGCAAGTATTAACATTAATTAGTTTTTCCAAGTGCTGTGATAAGCATTTAAAATGACTTATCTCACTTACTTCTTGTAAATTTGGAGACCCTAGACTTCCACCTGCTCTCACAGATCATTACAGAAAGACCACATGGTCATCATGGATTGTTGAGGGGAGCGTCTTATGCATCAGGATTTACATGCAGATGGCAGAGCTGAAAGGGTCTGGGGAGAATATCTTTTACAACTGGGAACTCTGAAGTTTAGACAGAGGAAGGGGCTTGCCTAAGGTAACACAGCAACCTAGAGACCCAGGACTGACATTAGGTGTCCTGTCCTACGGTTCCACTTCACTTTTTCCAATAAACTTCATGGAATTGTCTGAAGACAGCCAGCAACATATGTTATGTACGATGAACAGTGTTAAAGAAGCTAGACAAAGCAGACATTTAGTAAATTGGAAGTCCCCACCTTAAACCAGGAATAATCTGCAGAGATGAAGGTCCCCACATGAGAGCAAAGAAGCACAGAGAGCAAAAAGGAGCACAGAAATATATCCCAGCTCAGAGTCAAAGGAGCATGAGACCTGGTGAGGACAGATTCGGGCAAAGCCCTTGGCTCCCTTAAGATTCTCTGCTATGAGGCAGATTCCTAGGAGAAAAGACATCTTCATTTAGCATGTATACACGGGAGTCAGGTGTGGTATCTCACACCTGTAATCCCAGCACTTTGGGAGGCTGAGGCAGGCGGATCACTTGAGGTCAAGAGTTGAAGACCTGGCCAACATGGTGAAACCCCGTCTCTACTAAAAATACAAAAATGAGCCAGGTGGGGTGGTGGGGAGCTCTCGTAATCCCAGCTACTCAGGAGGCTGAGGCAGGAGAATCACTCCAACCCAGGAGGCAGAGGTTGCAGTGAGCCAAAATCGTGGCACTGCAGTCCAGCCTGGGTGACAGAATGAGACTCTGTTGCAAAGGAAAATAATAATAATTAAAAAGTAATAAGAATAACTTTTTTACATTGGAGTATTCAGAATGAAGACTCAAAGACACAGAAGAAGTTGTCCATTTTCATGCTTAGATTCAACAAAGGGTAGACAACTGAGTAGAAATAGGATTGGACATAAAGGGTCCAGTGGAACGCCAACAGACTGAGTGGGGACAGGCAGCAAGGCCTCTCTGTCTAGATTTTTCTTGGCCTCTCTGAGCAGTGTTCCTTCCTTGTGAGTGTGGGACACGACCCTCTCTGGAATGGGAGTCTTATGATCTATAGTCAATGTAAGTCAGATCATTTCTCTATGGCCAGTACTTCACCCAGCAGGTCAGAATATTATTTTTAGATTTCATGGTTGGCTTTAGGAAAGAGAGGTTCTGGTTTCTATGAACTGCCTTGGGGAAAAGGACGGAAGGAAGGGAAGGAGGAAGGGAGGGAGGGAAAGACAGAGGGAGGGAAGAAGGGAGGGAGGAAGGAAAGAAAGAGAGAAAGAGATGGGAGGGAAATTGAATGGAAAGAAAGGGAGGGAGGAAAAAGAAAGAGAGAAAGAAAGAAAGTGTGTGGGGTGGGAAGGAAGGAGGGAGAACAGAAAACAGAGAGGGAGGCAATAAAAGAGATTAGAGAAAGACCAAAAGAGAGGGAGGGAAGATGAGAGGAGGGAGGAGGAGGGAGAGTGAGTGGGGCCCTCCACAGCTGCATGAAATCTTTGCGGTGAACCCAGGTTCTTGACCAGAGAGACTGGAGCTCTGGTCCTAACTGTCTTATTTCTGGTCTGTGTGATCTTTGACATATTTAATATATTTAAGCCAGTTTCCCCCTGGGTAAATAAACACAATAATATTGACCTCTCAGGGTCTGTTGTGAAGATTAAAAGGGACACTTTGTGAAAAAAAAATTATTAGTTTCACTTGCCCTGTGAAGGTGGGCTTCCTGGAATCATGCTCATCTTTGTCAGGAAAGTTTGTGGGAGGAGGCTGTGTTATCTGTGTGTAGACAGCCTGAAATCTGCGTGTGGCTCTGGTAGTTGTCAGTCTCTGCTTGAGGTTTGCAGGGTAATTAAAGGCACAGTAGGCAGGTGTCATTAGCTTGTTAACCTAAAGTTTTCTCCCCACTCCCCACCCCCACAGGAAGGGAGATTGCAAATGCGTCTGGAGGAACCAAGTCTGACTTAGAGAGTTTCCTTTCAATTATTTTCCCTGGAGCCTTGCACATTTGTTGGACTCATTATTAAAACTCAGGGTCTGCATTGTATTAATCCACCACACCTCTCTGGATGAACACAGTGGGTGCCAGTCTCCTTAAACTCAATGCTGCCTAAAGGAGATCCCTGACCTCCTGTCCACGTGGTTCCCTCCATTCCAGCTCCGGGATGCAGACAGCGTTTAACATTTCCAGCTAAATTGCTCAAGTTATGCAATTAGGCCTTCTGAGTAGAAGCTCTATTTTTCACATGCTTCTGGGGGCCATCAAAGCAAGGATTCTCTGAATGGCACTTTTGAAATTCGGAATGTAAGGCTGACAGTAATAACACTGGACGCATGCCTTCACACAATTGGCAGTGCCTTCATACACCTCAGCTCATTTATCACCGGGGCAATATGCATGGGGTATGGCTTTGTCCGCTGGACGCATAAGAATGCTGAGGCTCAAGAAGCTCAAATCGCTCGGCAGAGGGTGCCTGGTTAGTGAGTGGTACGGAAGGAGTCACATGCGAGTCTTTGACCACTTCGCTGGGACCCTGTGTGTCTTAACCCACATGGTAGCTGCGGTACTTTCCACAGTGCCTGGCATATGAAATGTGCTCAGTAACTATTTATCATTCACTATTTGCTTCTGGAGAAACAATAATTCATGTCATTATCTAATTCATACCTAAGAGTATGTGGACGTTTTCAATCCTGCTTATAGAGTGAAAACAGAGGCCTATCTAATCCTACTAATTCATCTCAGCTTATGGGATGATTTCAGGGTATGAGGACTGTGACATGGTAAAATATACATATATATATGTGTGTGTGTATATATATATATATATATAGTCTTCTACCTCTTCCCTGCCATACGACTCCTAAAATTCTTAGGATCTCCAAAGTGGTGTCTTTATGTATATTAATGAGAGGACTGGTGGCTGGCAGCCCCTAGATAGCTTTAGGATGGGGCTGGTTACTGGAAAGACCAAGGCAGGATTGGAGGGTTGAACTTTCAGCCCCGCTTCCCAGTCTTCAGTGGGGAGACGGCAGAAGATTAAGTTGATCACCAAGGGACAATGATGCCTACATAATACAGCCTCCTTAAAAACCCAAAGGGCAGGGTTCAGGGGCTCATGGACAGCTGGACACGTGGAAGCTCCTGGAAGACGGTGCACCCAGGGAGGGCACGGAAACTCCTCACTCCTTCCCACACGCTTTGCCCTGAGCACCTCTTCATCTGTATCCTTTGTAACATTCTTCATAACAAACCAGTAAACCTAAGTATTCCCCCTGAGTTCTGTGAGCTGCTCCTGCAAATCATCAGACTTAAAGGAGGGGGTTGTGAGAATCCCAATTTATAGACAACCAGTTAGAGGCACAGGTAAAATGACCTGGGGCTTGAGCTCAGCCTCAAGCTGTGGAATCTGACGCTATCTCTAAGTCGAGGGTGTCAGAATGAAATTGGTGGCCGTGCAGTTGGTGTCCACTGCAGAACTGATTGCTTGCTTCGTGTGTGGGGGACAACCCACACATGGGGTCAAAGACCTCTTCTGGGTTGATCGTTGTGATGTGAAAGCAGAGGAAAAACTGTGTTTTTCCACTCAAGCACACACACACACACACACACACACACACACACACACACACACAGGCACGCATTCCCCTCCGCCCCCACCGGCAACCAGTACACATGCGCACAGGCACATCTACTCACAGCTACATCATTCTCCCGATGACTTCCCAGCAGGTCCACCACTTTCTTCCCCACTCCCCTTGCCTTCACCCACAGCAGTACTTCCCAGCCTTCTAGCTTTTCATCCCACCTTCCTAATATGTGTCATTACTTATAGGATTTATTGTATTTTTTTTCAATATTTTCTTTAACTCACTTTTTAAACACGTGACTACCTTTAGAAAATAAGGAAATAATAAGATAATAATTATTATGTCAATATCACAAGCAGAAGCCCAGAATCATTTGCCATAAATAAAAGGCAATCATAAAAATTAAATAAGATGAAACAAAAGAGTAGTCTCCAGTTTTACCTAGATAATCATTATTTCTCAAGGCTTCTTATCTCCATTTTTTCTCAATAGGGGACATTAATAAAAGGCAGAGAGGTATGAGAGACGTAGTATGATCAACTAACACATTCTCCTTAAAGAATTGCAAGAAAAATGGAAAGAGAATGACTTTCTTGCTGCGAGATTCAATGTTTTTTTATTTTTTATTTTTTAGACAGGGTCTCGCTCCGTCACCCAGGCTGGAGTGTGGTGGTGTGAACATAGCTCCCTATAGGCTTGAACTCTTGGGCTCAAGCGATCCTCCCACCTCAGCTTCCCAACTAGCTGAAACTACAGGTATGCACCACCACACCTGGCTAATTTTTTTTTTTTTAATTTTTAATAGAGATAGGGGTCTCACGGTGTTGCCCAGGCTGGTCTCAAACTCCCGGGATCCTCTCAAGGCCTAGGATCCTCTCACCTGGGCCTCCCAAAGTGCTAGGATTCCAGGCATTAACCACTGCACCAAGCTGGGATTCAATGTTGTCAAATGATGTGTCCTAGTACCACTTAAAACTGTGTCACACACACAACCACACACATATTCAGTGTTGCATGTTCCATGCAGGTAAATGGTGGCCTAGAGGAAGAATTACGTCCCAATTCCTTTAAGCAACATTCCAAGAGTTGTGCTAATATGGTTGACAGTCTATTCTGTTTCATGTTGCCACCTGGGCCTGCCATTGGCTCTAGACTATTAAAGACTGAATTGCTTCCTCCCTAACATTCATGTGTTGAAGTTTGTTCCTACATTCATTTGTTGTGATTGTATTTGGAGACACGGCCTTGAAAGTGATAATTAAGTTCAAATGAGGTCATTAGGCTATGCCCTAATTCAATCTGAACAGTGTCCTTACAGAAGAGGAAATGAAGACACAGACACCCAAAGGGAAGAGGATGGAAAGACACAAGGATAAAGCAGCCATGTAACAGCCTAGAGAAAGTTCTCAGGAAATGCCAGCCCTGCCGACACCTTCATCTTGGACTTCCAGGCTCTGTGGCACTGCCACTGCTCAGGTGGTTGCCTCACACCTGGTTGGAGCAGGAGTCATGCCTCTCCTCAAGCAATGCTCTGAGTGCCCTCATCACCAGACATTTCAAACCATGCACAAAAGTAGAATTTCCACTTTTGCCCAAATCCTGCAGTCTGTTCCGCCACTCATGGTCCATTATCACCGCCTTCTACCTGTGGCTTCTCATCATGAATTTCTTGAGTCCAAGGTTCAGATCTTACTCATATAATAGGAGTTCAGCAAATGAATCTTTGATAAGATTGAATTAAGTACAAGGAATTAAAATGAACTGACTGGAAACTGAAGGAAATGAGTAATAGCTGAGAAAACAGGGCTTTGGAGACGAGATCCCAGCTTGCATTCTGTCTCTTTCATTTACCAGCTGTGTGACTTCTTAAGCACTCTGAGCTCTCTCATCTTCTCACCTGGAAAGCAGGTTTAATAACAGCATCATTCAAGGCTGTTTTAAGAATTAAACTAGATAAGGGAGACTTCCTGAGCAAGACACCAACTGCCAAATGACTAGCTTCCCTTTCCACCAACTTCCCACTGGAATATTCATGAACATATACACACACCAATAAATGAAAGGGTGCTGCAGTCTTGGGAACAAAATAGTATTGATCGAAATCTTCTGGGCCCTCAAGGAATTTTCACTAACCAAAGAAAGAAAGAATCCCTGATGCAGAAAAATAAGGCCAGGCACTTCTGTTACAACTTCTGACTTACAGGGGCTTAGAGACGAGTACCCTGTGTCAGCCAGAGGCAGGAAGGCTTCTCCATCATGCAAGAACTCTGTTAGGAGGTGCTCATGACAACTTAGCCCTCCATTGCCCTAATTACCCAATGAGTACATCCTATGCTTATGCAGGACTACAATGCCCAGTGGTGGAACACAGCAATCACATGGATTCTCTTAAGCAGGAAAGCACAGACGCAGGTAAATCAAGGCAGCTACAGCTTTCTACTCTTTTTTTTTTTTTTTTGCAAGGAAGGAATGAAAAGGAAACATATTGTACTAGTTAACAGCACAGACTTCAGCACCAGTTTGCTTACATTTAAATTTTGACTTAGACACTTACTAGTTGTGCGATGTTGGATGAATTAGAGTGACTCATTTCTTCATCTGTCAAATGGGAATACTAAGAGTACCAATCTCAGAGGGTTACTGTGCACATTAAATGAATTTAAAAGGCTTTGGAATAGTGCCTAGCACCCCAGTAAGTATTGCGTAATGTTTACACACATACATACACACACACATACATATATTTCTCAACATGAAGCTGAGATAGGAAATTCCTCCTGAGTCTTAAAGAGCCACACTGGCTAAACATCTTCCAAGATGCCAAAAATCTGGTTCAGAGTGGTGAATCTCACTGATAGAAGAGACAGGTTCTAACAGCAATCAGAAGTGAAGTGAAGGGTCCACAAGTAAATAAAGAAGGGAAATAAAGATGAATCTACAAACACTAACATAGACAAACAGCAGAACTGAGTAAAACTTTTTCCTGGGCCGGGTACCGTGGCTCATGCCTGGAATCCTAGCACTTTGGGAGGCCGAGACAGGTGGACCGCCTGAGGTCAGGAGTTCGAGACCAGCCTGGCCAACATGGTGAAACCCCGTCTCTACTAAAAATACAAAAATCAGTTGGGCGTGGTGGTGAGCGCCTGTAATCCTAACTACTCAGGAGGCTGAGGCAGGAGAATTGCTTGAACCTGGAAGGCGGAGGTTGCAGTGAGCGGAGATCATGCCATTGCACTCCAGCCTGGGCAACAGAGTGAGACTCTGTCTCACAAAATAATAATTAATAATAATTCCTGTCCTTACATGAGAAAATATAAGCACAGCCAAAACTTGTGCAGCAAGAAAGAAGGCTATAGAAATCATAAAACACAGGTAGAACATGCCTATGGAGAAGATACTATAGGCAACAAGGGTAATTTTTTGAAAGTGAATGTTTTATGGTCTCCATAAAGTTTCAAAAATGTAATTTTGATGTAATATAAAATAAAGCTGAAATGATAAAAAAAAAAAAGACTGAAATGAATAAATAGTTGTTTGTGGTAAGCTAGATTGTAGAGAAAACAGAAATAAAATAAAGAGAGTTAAAATATGCATTAAATGTGGTCAAGGAAAAGGTCAGCTTCAACGCATAAAAACATAACCCATGTGAGAGAAGACTTGGGATGTTATAAAAGTGCAGAAAAACAGCAAACAAGATGAAAATGTTAAGAGAGATGGAAAATTCATGAAGAACAGTTGTTCTTAAAGAAGGTGTCGGACATACCAAAAAAATCAACCATCAAAGGCTTAGGAAAAGAGAGTAGTGAACAAGATAGACAGGGTGCCTACATTAGCAGAGCTCAGAATCTAATGTGGAGAATCCTGGGAATCAGGTAAAATCCACCAGTGTGGACAGTCTACACTGGTGAGCCTGCTCATTTTCCGCCTTCTTATGTACTGCAAGTTCTAGCGCTACATTCAACTAAATTAGTATTTCCCAAACCGACTACCAAGGGGTAATGTTTTCAATATGTTCTGGCTCTTCTGGGTAAAAGCAGTTCTTTTGTCACATAAGTACAGGCAAGAATATATTAAATTAAACTAAAGAAGAATTCTTTACTCCAGAACGTTAATGCTAAGATGCATTATGAATTCAAAAGACAGTGATATCATGCTGCCTTTTTAAATTCAGAAAGGGTAGAGGTCAATTTTTTTCTCATACTTTCCACCGTGATGCTACCTCCTGCCTTTCTTTTTCATCTCTTGTAACAGCTACTGACATCTCTCAGACACAGCTGAGAAATGCCACGGTAGACCCTGAGCAAGCAAATGCCAGGATCGTAATATGTCAGGCTCTCTAGGTGTGTTCTTAGTGCTACACCCACAGCCTTTTAGAGCAGGTTGATATACAAATTACACAGTCGCATGGGCTCTCAGTGTCTTTTGCAGAATCATGGTTGCACAGATGACTGTCAGTCTCCCAGGAGAGTGTTGAGATTTGTAGACTGGTCAGCAATCAATCCTGTCCTGGGTCTTAAGTGTCTCAGTTTACCTTCCCTGCCACTCTGGTGCCGGAGACCACAGGACATGATAAAGCTCTGGGTCCCACCTTCCATCAGATGGTATCCTTTAATGGGACATGGATGATTGACAATGTGGTCCTACAACATCACATCTGCCTGAGTAAGCAGCCTCCTTCCTACCAGAATCCAAGCATCATCCCAACCCGGAAATGCCCCCTGCCTGGCCGCATCCAGTGGACTGGACTCCTGGAATGTTGAAATGGATGTGTATCCCTAGCTTGCCCATCCCTAATCTAGATCCCTCCTGTTTTTTTTAACTTACATGTACCATGTTATTCATAAGAGACATAATAAAGGAAAGGGAGGAAGAGCCAGATGAAAAGATGCATGGGACAAGGTCTGGAAAGGACCCAAGTACAGGAGCTTCCATCTCCCAATTATGTAGTTGGGGTGCATGATGCTGGCACTCAGATGTGTTCACCAACCCAGAAGCTATGCCAACATTCATAGTTCGGGGATTTTTGTAAAGGCTTCATTACATAGGAAAGATCAATTATTATTTCCACTACCAGCTCCTCTCCCCTCTCCAGAGAATGCGGGTGTGAAGCTGAAAGCTCCACGGCTTCCTCCTTTTCCTCCCCTTCTCTCTTCCTGCACAGTGGTCCCTTGGCTACTCTTTGAAGCTCTTGCAGAATTAAGTAACAGCACTGATGAAAGATCTGTCAATGGAGAAATTGGACTCACCAGAGGCACAAACATGAGGCCTAAAGCCACCGCTGGGTTTCTTTATCCACACAACGCAGTGAACCCACTATTCCAAAATCGAGCAGAAAATTCTGAGACTAGACTACCCGGGATGGGGTTCCAGCAACCCCACTTACCAGCTGTGTGATTTGTGGCTATTTGTCAAACTTCTCTGTGCCTCAGTTTTCTATTCTGCAAAATATGGCTAGTGATGATTCATGGAGGACCTAGCTGAAGACAGTGAAACTGGTTAAGAGGTTTTTGCATTCATCCAGATAAATGCTAGTAAGGGCCTGGGCTGAGGTAGTGGCAGGGAGGATGAAGAGGGGGAGGCAGAATTTGAAAGTTATTTGGGAGGATTAATGGCACAATTTGGGGACTAATTAATCATGGAAGGTGGGGGTGCAAGAAGGGGAGGGATTTAAAGTACAGCTTCTCAATTTTTTACTAGCATAGCTGAGTGAATGTAGATGCTATTAACCAAGCCAGTTCATAAGGGAAGATTGTAATTGCTGCGCAAGTTGCAGAGAGGCTCCCTGGTAACGATTACTTATCTCTTTTCCTTCTCATCATTACACTGTGGTTACAATTCTCACATGAGGAAGCTGTGTTTGATGCCTGACATCTGGGACCTCACTTAATCCCCACTAGAATGTCATGATGTGAATGTCTTCCTATTATTCCTATAATGTAACAGAGTCACTGAGCCTCAGAGAGGTAAAGCAATTTGCCCCAGATCACACAGCAGCTAGGCTGGGATTTCAACTCAACAAGATTAGCTTCCCCGTGCTATTAGCCTTCCAGTATTCAACACCGTCTTCAAATAACTCTACCAGAGAGGTATGACAGATTTCATCATCCGTGCAATCCTGCTGCATGAAAGGGTTTAGATTCTTCTACACAATTTTTATTTGAAACCCTCCATGAATAGATTGTAGAATTTGTCCTAGCTATTGTAAAGTTGCTTTGCCATAGCATGCACTTGTCATAACTGCTTTACAAATCTCTGTGTGTGCATTATGCTTGCACAGTGCGGCTTCCATGTCTAATTATAATGTTGAAAGCTACTACATGCACAGGTAGGTAGGTATACAGATATTGAGAACATACAGCAATACCATTTTAACATAAAAGTGCTTGCGCTTTAGAAGAAGAATAGCAACTTTTTAACTCTCGGGTACTATTTGTTTTGCTGATAGCTGAGTGAAATTGGGGGGGGGTGTTAGAAAGCTGTGAATAATGTTTAATATTAATATTATAGGTTACCTGGGAAAAGGGATTTAACTGTAAAATGATACTGCCAAAATCCAGCAAAAGGCTGAAAGTTCAAACCACTGTAAATATTGATTTGACTCAATTGTGCAATTTAAAACATTCCTATTTCCCAGGAGAAGAGTTATTCCTGAGGAAAATTGTGAAAATGGAATGTAAAAAGGAAAGAGAAGAAAAAGTCACACTGCAGATCTACACTGAACAGTTTGCTTTCATCTTTTGGGAAATTTATTTCCATCTCCCAAAAAAGAGAGCTGCAAATAATGATTCTCCTGATGTAACCATCCCAGTTGGATCATGTTAAAAAGCTTTTAGGAGGAAAGCAGTTAAGTAAATTCAACTGTTCAGATGCATTTGGATATAATCCTAAAGCGGTAGCCCGGGTAATCGCCAAGTCATCAACAACTAAAAGGATTGTGACTATAAGATGCGGACAACAGAGAAATAATGGATGTTAAAGAGGTCGGGAAACAGAAATGATTAAATTCAACCGCCACATAGCTTTAAAGCTGATGACAGGAGAATGGACGCTCCATTTTACAACTACGGAAATACACACACATACACACACACACACAGAGAGAGAGAGAGAGAGAGAGAGAGAGAGAGAGAAATGCCAGCATCAGTTTTATTATGTAGGTGGTTAAACAGTCACTTTCTTTTTCAATGTTTTGAAATAGACAAAGACTTTGATCTTTGACTAATTTCAGAGTTAAAGTGGAGGGATAGCTTTCTTTCTTCTCTGTCAACATTCAGTCTGAGAGGGTTTGATGCTGGGATGTGAAAGGTTTCAGAACCCTGGAGGCAGGATGCTGGAACATAAGGCAGGCAGGGGACACAGAATGTCTATCTGTGATCTTAAAGGATTTTTGAATAACAGCCAGTTCTGCTTCTTCAGCCAAGCTTTTGCTGCTTGCCAGGAACAATTATGCTTCAGTAGATCAGTGATTCTCCCAGTGTGGTCCATAAGGTCTGCTACCTACATCATAATGACCTGCGTTATAATGCAGACTCCCAGGTCCAGACCCACTGAAGCAGACTCTCTCGAGATTGGGCAAGGATTCTTAAGTCACTATCCATGGAGAATGACCATGATGCTTAATGTGATCAGAGATCATGCTTTGACTGGGACAGTCTTAAATTGCAGACTCGTTAAAGTATTATGATAGAAACTCTTGAGTGCTATTGGCTCAGAGTCCAATATTGCAGTCCATGGGTCCAATGTGGCTGTCATTTGTTTTTGTGAATAAGGTTTTATTGAAACACAACCACGCTCATTTTTTTTTCTATATCTCGACAGCCAAGTTGAATAGTTGCCACAGAGACTTCATGGCCTGCAAAATCTAAAATATTTACTATCTGGCCTTTCATAGAAAAAGTTTCCTTACTTCTGATGTAGACCAATGGCTCCCATTGTTTCAGTGCATCAGAATCACCTACAGGCTTTGGGGGTTTTCTTTCGTTTGTTTGTTTTTTAATGTTACTTCTGCAGACCCATCCCTGAGATTCTGAATCGATTGGCCTAGAGTAGGGCTGGAATAAAGCAATCTTTTAAAGTGATGTTTATGTAATTCTATTTTGAAAATTTATTATTTTTTATCATTATTATTATTTTT
The DNA here is from genome assembly GCF_002776525.5 of Piliocolobus tephrosceles. Lineage (NCBI taxonomy): Eukaryota > Metazoa > Chordata > Mammalia > Primates > Cercopithecidae > Piliocolobus > Piliocolobus tephrosceles. The sequence goes on along the minus strand of NC_045450.1, from coordinate 24,435,343 downwards.
AAAGACATAGCCTCACTCTGTTGCCCAAGCTGGAGTGCAGGGCATGATCGTAGCTCACCGCAGCCTTGACTCTTGGGCTCAATCGATCCTCCCACCTCAGCCTCCGGAGCAGCTGGAACCACAGGCATGCACCACCACACTTGGCTGATTTTTTTAAAATGCTTTTATAGAGACGAGGTCTCACTATGTTGTCCAGACTGCTCTGAAACCCCTGGTCTCAAGTGATCCTCCCACCTCAGCCTCCCACAATAGTGGAAATATAGGCATGAATCACCATGCCTAGCCTATTTCGGTGCTTCCAGCGTGTAGCCAGGATGAAGACCACTGCTGTGAAGGAGAAGCACTAGCTTCATAAGCTCACCTCCCCTGAGCTGAGTGTGCTCAGTGTACTTGGGCAGCCTAGGTAATTTGCATCTCAGCTGCTTATCTTTAAAACAGAGATATCAATAGTGACCATGTTGGGTGAGGTAATACGAAAATTAGGGACAGTGTATGTATACCTCTTAAGGCAGTGCTTAGCATATAGTAAGTATAAATAAATGGTGACGATGATGAAGATGACAGTGACAACTATGTTAAGGGTAATACTTATGACTTCCATAACGCAACTGAATAAACATTGATTAAGCACCAGCTGTGTGTCCTGGAAGTGGGAACCTGAGGTAAATGTGATGAACACCCCACAAGTGTTCACAGTCAAGTAAGACAAACAGAGACACAGAAAGATACTGACAGCAGGCCGAACGCAGTGGCTCGCGCCTGTAATCCCTGCACTTTGGGAGGCTGAGGCGGGTGGATCATCTGAGGTCGAGGGTTTGACACCAGCCTGGCCAATGTGATGAAACTGCATCTCTACTAAAAATACAAAAAATCAGCTGGGTGTGTTGGCATGCACCTGTAATCCCAGCTACTCAGGAGGCTGAGGCAGGAGAATCGCTTGAACACAGAAAGCAGAGGTTGCAGTGAGCAGAGATCACGCCACTCTTTACTCTTGTCAGTCTGGGCAACAAGAGACAAGAGTAAAACTCCATCTCAAAAAAAAAAGAAAAAGAAAGGAAAAGAAAGATACTGACAGCAATAGGAAAGAAAAATGAGCCTCCAAATATGGACAGACAAGTCAAAGAGGGAGAGAATCTAATTTCCGGTAAATAGACACAAACATGTTCAACTTCAGTAATAATCAGAGAAATAAAAACTAAAACTTCAATGAGACATTTTCTCCCAGTAAATATGCAGACCGTAAAAGCACTGGAAACATTCTGCTTTCATGGAAGTGTTGTTTCTGCAGGCTTTTTACAGGGCAAATTGGTAGATTAAAATCTGTACTCTTCAGATCCTCTATTTCCCATTTAGGTATCTAGTCTACAGAAATATATCTGCACTAAGAGATCAGTATAAGAACATTCACTGAGACGTTGTTGCAATGATAAAAACCATCTAAATATCCATAAGATGGAGAATGGCTAACTAAATCACCAAGCGATTCTATGTAATTCAATGCTGAAGTTTTTTGAAATGGAGAATATATATAGGTATAAAATGTGCATGAGTTGAATTGAACTCATGGACATAGAGAGTAGAAGGATGGTTACCAGAGGATGGGAAGGTAGTGGAAGGGTGTTGGGGGGGGGGGGGGGGGGGAGATGGTTAATGAGTACAAAAAAATGGAAAGAATGAGTAAGACCTACTATTTTATAGAATGACAGGCTGACTCTAGTCAATAACGACATAGTTGTATATTTCAAAATAACTAAAGTAGTGTAATTGCATTGTTTGTAACACAAAGGATAAATGATTGAGGGAATGGATACCCCACTCTCCATGATGTGGTTATTACACACTGCATGCTGGTATCAAAACATCTCATGCACACCATAAATATAGACACCTACTATGCACCCACAACAAATAAAAATAAAATAAAATGGACAGCTGTCCTAAGTATTTCATGGAGAAGTTGCAAATCCTAATAGAAAATGTAACAACACATAGATAAAAAAGCACACATACACACACTCAAAGTAAAACTTTACATTTCTTTTTCTGTATATGTAAATAAATTCCCAGGCAAGATCACTTCTGGCAAGAAAAGATAGATTTAGAGTGTAACGGACGTCTTCACTTTACCTATGCTTAATAATGTGAATGTATTAATGTACTTCTCACACACATTTTTTTAAAAGAAAAGAAACAGGACAGTAATTTAATAGGTGAGCATTGTTATAGAAGTGTATGTAAAATATGATGGCAGTACCCAAAAGAAGGTGCAGAATTCTGCTGTGGTGAGATGGACAAAAAGCGATGTCAAATGGAGATAAGGTAAAAAGTGCTGCCTTATCTCTGATGTCACCGAGATCAGGCAATGCTGAGCTAGACCTTGAAGGAAGAACCATTGGAGAAGTGGATGCTGTCATCCTAGGTAGACAGGGACCATGAGCAGAGGCTCAAGGGCGTGGGCATGCAGGCATTCATTTACTCAACATTTGGGAAATGCCTACTCTGAGTTCAGGACCCTTCTATGTGCTTGCAGTACAGATGTGAGGGCTATAGGCTCAGGTGCCCTTGTGATTTTATTCTAGTCTGTCTAGATAGACAGTATACAAATCAGCAAGTAAAATGCACAGTGTGATGACAAGTGTTATTGGGGACAATAATGCAGGGAAGGTGGAAAGAATATGCCGCTTGGGAATAGGGTTCTCCTTCTTTAGTTGAGTCAGAGAAGGCATCATGAGTGGAGAGCTGAAGGAGCTGAGAACTCACCACAGGGACAATTGGGGAAGAGCATTCCAGGCACTGGGATGGCAGATCCAGAGGCTGTGCTTCACTTAGCTGAGGGACAGTGAGGAGGCCCATCTGGATGGAGCAGAGGAAGCCAGAGGAGAGTGGCAGGAGAGGGGTTAGAGAGTCATTGGGGCTGGGACACATCCATATCATGTAAGGCTTTGGGAAATACACGAAGGACTTTGACTCTTCTGAGAGATAGGGGGAGTCACTGGAGGCTTTTGACCAGGGAAGTGGCCTGATCTGTTATATGCTTAGAAAGATCCCTCTGGCTATTCTGCTGAGAAAAGACCCTAGAGGCAAGACTGGAAGCACTGGGGCAATTGAACATGTGGGAGGCAGGCCACTAGATTTGAGAAAACAGCATGTCAGTATCATGTGGACCACTCTTGTGCCCTTTCTTTAAGTAGCAGCACCCTAATTCCCTTTGATAGATCCATCTAGCCAGTTTGCAGGGGCCAGGGTAATGGCGCCAATGAAAGGCAATACACCACATACCTAGGTATCTGAAAATTATAAAGCAATCCAACAAACTGCTCAGTGAAACATATACTCTCCTCCTATGTTCATAATGGCCTGGAAGGTCAAGTTTAGATTTAGAATCCTCTATTTCTCAGATTTATTTGCCAAAATTGGTAGCATGGGAAGAGCTGGCACCTAGCTTATGGTTCTTAAATTCCAACCCTCTGTCTGCCCTCCGCTTCTCTTCCTACTCCCAGTTCTGTCTCTTACTCTGAGTGGTTTTTTCCACGTGTGTGAGTACAACACAACACTCACATTGAAGGTCAGTGGACAATAAGCTCTATATTCCTTAAACATTGGCACACACCCTCTCCTTAGGAGAAGAGGTCCAAGAAAGAGGCAACTTGAGTAGAGAAGTCTGGAGTCTATGCAAGCAACATGAAGGTCCAGAGGAAGGGTTCAGGTCCTGGAAGGTATGTATCCTTGGCCTGTGGCCTCCTTATCTCATGGAAAGGCACGTGGCAGCTGAAGGACTAGAGTGGAGACCTCTTGAGGTATATGGCGCAAGACAAGGATGCTCTGTGCATAGGCTTAAGAATGGCACTTTCTTCCTACTCAAGTGGGCCGAGCTTAGAACATTGCCTTTTACCCAAGGGAAGTGAGATACCTCTATTGGTACCCACACCAAGAAGTCACACAATGGGAGGTTTTCTATTAATTTAAGTCATGGAGGGATTGAAGGAAAAGTCTTGGAGCTGGTTCATGTTGGTCACCAGGTCTTAAAGACATTGTCTCTTCATTCCTATTTCCTGGATTTCCATCCAGTTATCCAGTTCCAGTTCTTTCTCAGGACCTCTTTGTTCAGTTTCTCCTTACATCCTATGAGCTCTTCCCAGTGCTTTATTTTTAAGGCTCCTTTTGTTCTAGGTAGTTTCTGTGTCTGCAGCCAAGAAACCCTACAACATACAGATTATGTTACAAAGCATTTTGTATGCCACATTTGAGCATCTGAACTTTAGTCTGCAGAAAACTGGAAGCTTTTAAACAGGGGAGTGACCTGGCTTGATTGTTTAATATCTCTGGAGAGACAAGGGAGATGGAATGCATAGGAAAAAAGTACACCTAATCTTCCTTTCTCTCTCGGAACTTCAATCAGTGGCTTAAATGGAGGCATCCATTATAAGGTAAAGTTGAACTTCAAGAAAGAAAAGACAAAAATCCAGGGCAGGTGGGTGAGAAAAACACCAGGAGATCCGATACAGACAAATGAGCTCAATTTCAGGCAAGACTAACAATCAAGGCTGGATCCCAAGAAATACAGAGTAGGCAGGGTCACATCTAACCCTAGTTCAGTTCTAGAAGGCATTATAAACAGATGGTTTTTGAGCAGGGAGAAACCAACAGAAATTCATTATGACCAAGTCATGCCAAACTCCTGTCAGCCCTAGCTTCCCCAAATCCATGAATAGACATGCTCAGCTGCAGTGTGTATATTGAGTGCCTTGGCCTCACCAGCCAGTGTTATCTCAATGGGGCTGATATAAACTTGGTACATATGTCCTGATGCCACTCAGTTGTAGCTTTTCTATAACTATAACTTTACCTGGCCTCCTAGTCTCTTGCTAAAATCAATATCTCAGCCCACCTGTATGGATCCTTGAACAACTGTTTATTTCTCGCAAGGTTTTCCATTTAGAGGCTGCTTCCCTTGGAGAGACAGACTTTCAGTGAACACCTGCTGTCTTTATCTACCCAGTATCCACACCTCTTATGCGGATAATAGCCCTGTATTTGGCTTTGAGAAAGGACTCTTCCTGTACTCACAGTTCCCATAATTAGTCATGGGGAGTTGACTTGACTGTCAGCTCCAAGGTGTCATCTTTATCATAGGAACAAGGAGATACCACCAAGAGATTTAAGTATGTACCTAGAAACACAGAGTCAATGGCAGGATAATGTGATCAGTTGCGCATTAGGAAAACATCCCTCTGGCTGCAGGGTGAGGGAGAGATTGCATGCGAGAAGACCAATTGGGATACTCTTGAGAGTTCTGATGAAAGAAATGGGATTTTAAACTAGGGTATTGGCAGGAGATAGAAGAGAAGTAGACAGACTCAAGTGACTTTTAAAATTACAATCAATAGGTGAGTGGTTAATTATATATGGGAGACTGAGGGAGAAAGAAGCATCACAAATGATTCCTAAGTTTGTGTTTTGTGCAAAAGAATGGATATTGTTGACTTCACCAATAGAAGTAGCTCTGAAAGAAAACCAGCTTTAGCCAAGGGATTTGTGAAGAGAACAGCTTCAGTTTGGGATATTTTGAAACATCTAAGAGGAATTATTTAGAGGTAGTTGGGTGTAAAAATATGGAACACTGAGGATGTGTCTGGGCTGGAGAAGTTAGTTTACCAGTCCATGTATAGATGATAACTCTGAAGTCAAAAACTTACAAAATATCAGTGAGGAGAGAAGAAAGAGGTGGAGACCAAGCCAATAATTGCCACCTCTACATTTCCTTTGACAACTGTCTCTTTCTACTTCACATTTACAACATTGGTTTTCTTCCTTCTGAGAATGTAACCCACTCATGGCTTTTTCCTACCTAAACCAAATTGTACCACTGCTAATTTCTGGGGATTGTGATTTGAGTTCATTAAAATTGTTCACAGCACAGTTATATCAATGTCTTTCATAGCGATGGTCAAAGAGATATGGGCAGATGATCAGGTTAAAATCAGTTTTTTGTTTCTTTTTTCTTTTTTCAGATGGGATCTCACTCTGTTGCCCAGGCTGGAGTGCAGTGGGGCGATCATGACTCACTGCAGCATCTGCCTCCTGGGCTCAAGTGATCCACCCACCTCACCTTCCCAAGTAGCTGGGACTACAGGTGCACACCATCACACCCAACTAATACTTTATTATTATTATTATTTTGTAGTTATGGAGTCTTGCTATTTTTCCCAGGCTGGTCTTGAACTCACATCAGTGTTGTTTGTTTTGTGTGTGTGTGTGTGTGTGTTTTTTCTTAATTGGTTCTCCTTATGGAGACAACAAACATCTATAATCTAAAACCCTCACTCCATGCTGGTGAGACCCCCTCACCCCTGCCACTTCATGGAGTACCTCCGGTTTCAGGGATTACACATTAACAAAGAAATGGATGAACTAGAATATGTCTTTTGGACAAGGGTCCAGGACAGAGAACAACCTGGAAGCCATGTAGAATGGGGAAAAGGGTAATCTGGGGTATTCTCAAGGGGTCTGGAAAGAGAAAGGAAAGCCGACTTGCTCTGTATGGCACATAGCGTAAGAGCAGGATCCATGACTTGCACCTTCTCAGGCCAGCGCAGGCCTAGCACAAAGTGGGCTTCAGTCACTGTGTATTGAATGACTGACTATAGATGATGGTGAATGTAAGGTGCTGTGGTCAGGCTTCGGTGGTAGATGCTGAAGAGGCCATTCAGGCATCCACACCAACAGCTCCCCTAAATGCTGCCTCGGTCACTGGGCATCCGCAGTGATGCCCACCATATAAGGTGAGAACCCACCATACTCTTGCCCTGATACTGTGATGCCCATTACCCTGCCTTCATCTAGTCGCTCTCTTGCTCTGTCCTCCTCCCAGGAACCTGTGGATGTCAGAGCCTCAGAGCAGAGACTCCAGGAAGATCCTGGAGAAAAAGCAATCAGAGGTGAGACTCTCTCATTTATTGCAGTCCACATGGACTTTCCTGGGGTCACCCAGGGCCTGAAATCTGATGGTGGAACTTCAATTGCAGATTGTGGAGGCGTGGACTGGGAGAATATTGGTTAAGCAACACTATATGCAAAGTGTTCTCTTACCAACCACATTTCCTTTCTTTGTTCACATAATCCTGACTACGCCCCAGCCTTCATACTATCTTTGGAGATGAGGGACTTGAGGCTCTGAGAGGATAGGATCACCCAGCTTGCAAGCAATGCAGCATGAAGTGAAATCCAAGCCTGCTCAATTCTACAGCCTCCCTTCCTTCCTCCCTCCCTCCCTTCCTTCCTGCCTTTCTTCTCTCTCTCTCTCTCTTTTTCTTTCTTTCTTATGGTCTTGCTCTGTTGCCCAGTCTGGAGCACAGTGGCATGATCATGGATAACTGCAGCCCCAAACTTCTGTGCTCAAGCGAGGTTCCCACCTCAGTCTCACAAGGAGCTGAAATTACAGGTGCACCATCACACCCAGCTAATACATATTGTGTTTTGTTTTGTTTTGTTTTTTTCTTTTTTTTTTTTTTTTTGAGACAGAGTCTCACTCTGTCACCCATGCTGGAGTACAGGGGAGTGATCTCAGCTCACTGCAATCTCCACCTCCCAGGTTCAAGCAATTCTCCTGCCTCAGCCTCCCGAGTAGCTGGGATTACAGGCGCCCGCCACCAGGCCGAGCTAATGTTTGTATTTTTAGTAGAGACAGGGTTTCACCATGTTGGCCAGGCTGGTCTTGAACTCCTGACCTCAGGTGATCTGCCTGCCTTGGCCTCCCAAAATGCTGAGATTACAGGCGTGATCCACCGTGCCCAGCCTGCTAGACCTACCATGCCCAGTCTGCTAATATATATTTTGTTAGAAACAGGAATCGTACTATGTTGCCCAGGCTGGTCTCAAACTCCTGAGCTCAAGCAGTCCTTCTACCATGGCCTCCCCAAATGCTGGGATTAGAGGTGTGAGCCACTGCACCCAGCCACCTGTATTCTTTCCACTTACCTTCGCAGTCTGTCGCTCAGATCTTAATGAGTGGGTCCCACCTCATATACACCTTCCCATGGATGTAAAGAGAATGTCTGAGCTAGGGCCACTTTTTCCTAATTTACTATAAGAATACTTTCGGCCTGAATCTAAATCAGTCTTAAAACCATGCCTCCCTCTTTCTGCTGGGCCCTGCGGCTGGTATATCAGGCCAGAGGCTCCTATTGACATGCTTTCTAAATGATCCTTCTTCCCTTTTGGTTTTTTAATTTGGGACCAATTTGCGCCTCTCTGCTTGATTAGGATCTAACACTTGCCTAGTCAAAATAAGTGCAATGATAATCAAGCTTGCCTTTGGAGTGGAGTGGAGCGTGTTTCAGTGTGTGCCAGCTTTTCCCAGCCCCCTCCCTGGCTGGAATACAAATGTCCTCCTAGAACAAGCTAAGTCATACAAGGATTTTAAGCTTATTCCAATAGAAATGAGTCAGAGCCGGGAGCCTCATCCCGGTCCACAGGGGTGTAAGCTGGGATCCTTCCTGGTGCCACATTTCTGGGAGCCGCTGAATGATCTGTATGCATCTCTTTCTCTGGTTCTTCCTGGGGTGGAGAGTGGCAGGGCCATGTGCCTGGATTTCAGCTTCAGCTCCTCCTTGCTATATAAAATCACTTCTCAATCCCAGCAACATGCCCAAAGCAGGCAGTCCCGCTCTGAATGGAGCCTTGGCTGGACCCACAGCCACCTCAGTAACATCTATAGCCATGGTTTTACCCAGTGTCTGCTCTGTGGATGCCCATCTCCACACTAGGTACTTTACATAAGTCCAATACTTTCATTCTCTCAACAATTCTATCCTTCACAAATATTTCTTTTGTATGTCCTACATGCTAGGCAATGTCTGAGGAATGCGGCAATGAATAAAGCAGGCAAAACCCCCTGCTTTTATGGAGCTCATGTTTTTTGGTGGAGGAAGGATCTCTTTAAACAGGCACTATTATCTTCTTTTTAAAGGGGAAAAATAAGACTTAAAGAGTTTTCATAACTTGGAATCTGACATAGCTGGTATGTAGAAGAGATGAAATTCAAGCTTGGGTTTCTAAGACTTAAGGCCATATTTTTTCTATGAACTGATACCATTTCCGGCAGATGCCAGATTTCACTCCTAGAATTCTTATGGTTGAAGGGAGTGAGACTCAACCTAGGTGAGTGGGTGTATGCTGCCTGGGTGAGTACAGCCACCAAGTTCCCAGGAGAAGTACAAAACTGGTTCTGATGGGCTCTACAGGTCTTACTTAATTGGGTTATAGAAGGATAAAAAGCGTAATATTTCTAGTAATTACAAATATGACTACCTACTATGCACCAGCCATGGCTCCAGGTGCTTTGCATTGATTTATTTGCAGCTCATCATTAACCTAGGAATGTAAACAATTTTAGTATTATTTCTTTCTCTTTTTTAGAGACAGGGTCTCACCTGGTGCCTGGGCTAGAGTGCAATGGCACAATCATAGCTCACTGAAGCCTCTAACTTCTGAGCTTAAGTGATCTTCCTACCTTAGCCTCCAGAGTAGCTGAGACTACAGGTATGTACCACCACACCCAGCTATTTCCTTTATTACAGGTGAAGACACTAAGGGATTGAGTATTTATGTAACTCTCGCAAAATCATGGAGCTAGAGATGGGCAGAGCTAGGATGTGAACCTAGGCAGGCTGGTCTATTCTTCACCACCATACCCAGTGATCACATGAAGATGAGACAAAAATCTACCTCACATGAAAGGAGGAAGCCTGGGCCTCCAAATGTCCCTAGGCCCATGCTGCCATGTCACGCACTCACAAGTTGGACAGGTCTTGCTCTCAAAGAGCAAACGATGGGGGGACTAGGAATTTGGTATTGACAGGTGCTCGGGGGACGGGTGTTTTCAGCAAAGAGGTCAGTGTGTGCAGAGGTGTGAGGTTAAGAAAGGACATATCCTGGTTTTTCAAAAATCAAACCAGTAGATAACTCACTCCTTTTGACACTGCATGTGGAAATGGTGGTGAACAACCAGGAAACAGCCCCTCATGGGCCAGCTCCTTCAGGCCAGCATCCTTCTCCTGGAACTGATGCTTCAATAAATCCAGCGGCTCTCCTAGGGAGAAAGAACTACATAATTGCCAGGTGCAGTGGCTCATGCCTGTAATCCCAGCACTTTGGGAGGCCAAGGCATGTGGATCACAAGGTCAGGAGTTTGAAACCAGCCTGGCTAACATGGTGAAACCCCATCTCTACTAAAAATTCAAAAATTAGCTGGGCATGGTGGCACGTGCCTGTAACCCCAGCTACTCAGGAGGCTGAGGCAGGAGAATCACTTGAACCTAGCAATTGGAGGTTCCAGTGAGCCAAGATTGTGCCATTGCACTCCAGCCTGGGCGATAAAGTGAGACTTTGTCTCAAAAAAAAAAAAAAAAAGAACTACCCCTTGCAAAATAAAGTGTGGGAACCCTTGTTCAAACATTTTTAAGAATTTTAAGATAGCAACAGTGGACCATTAAACCAAGCATGAGATGGGACCCTTCCAAGTGCAGGGCCCCTGTGGCTGTTCAGGCCATGTGACCATGAAACCGGTCTTGCCCCCAGGTCTCCCTGAGCTACCACAGCATCATAACTCTTAGCTCATATTTTTCTCGTGATCATTCTGGAAACAGTATTATCAAACCCAAGTTCCAGTTACAAAAACTCTGTGGTAAAGAATGACTTGACCAAATTCTCAGAATTCGTGAATGACTGTGTCAGGATAGGAATAAAAATAAAACAGCAAGTAGTAGTCGATGTGTGTGGAGTCCCAGGACCGAAACCTAAAATTTTCTGATGCCAAAACCCATATTCTCCCATCCAAGTATTAACCAGGCCTGCCTGACCCTGCTTAGCTTCCAAGATCAGACGAGATCGGGCACGTTCAGGGTGGTATGGCCACAGACCAAAAAATCCACATTCTTACACACTTTACCACTCTGCCTCTTGTCTGTAGGTCAGGGCTCTGTGTTTAATCCAAACCTTGGCTGGTTTCACAACTGGAATACAGAAAGTGGCCTGGACTAGCTAGGCTTCTGTCCGGAGACGGAATCAATATATATGTCAACAACTGTCCAATATCATGAATATCTTCCCCAACACCTAGAGAAGAAGCACACGTGGAGATGTGGGATAGTTTGGGCTTTTTATAAACCGCATTGTTGCTGCCACGTCAGCCTCATCTCTGGCTGGCACAGAAACTAGCCCATCGCATTGCACTCAGCAAGCTGATCAAGAAGCCTCTCTCAGGCTGGGCACAGTGGCTTATGCTTGTAATTCCAACACTTTGGGAGGCAGGAGGATCGCTTCAGAACAGGAGATGGAGACCAACCTGGGCAACACAGTGATAAACCATCTCTACAAAATAAATAGTTTTGTTTTAAAAAGTCTCTCTTCTTGATAACTAGTCATACCCACACAAGATAATAAATTATCTTTATTATCTTTATGATCATCTTTAATTTTCACAATTTTTAAAGTGGTTTAAAAATACAGTCCCTACCTCATCTTTGCTTACTCTCTGTTTTTTGTTTGTTTGTTTGTTTGTTTGTTTTGAGATGGTGTCTCACTCTGTCACCCAGGCTAGAGTGCATTGGTGCCATTTTGACTCACTGCAACCTCTGCTTCCCAGGTTTAAGCAATTCTCCTGCCTCAGCCTCCCAAGTAGCTGAGATTACAGGCACCCGTCACTACACCCAACTAATTTTTGTATTTTTAGTAGAGACAGGGTTTCACCATGTTGGTCAGGCTGGTCTCGAACTCCTGACCTCAGCTGATCCACCCACCTCGGCCTCCCAAAGTGCTGGGATTATAGGCATGAGCCCTGCTCCCAGCCCTCTCTTATTCTTTTTAATCTTTACTCTGATTTAAGAAGACTCTTTGTTTTCCAGATTGTTTCTTTCCTGGGAGATGGACTGCAATCCAGCCAGATCCTTAGTTTTGCAAAGGGTTAAGACCACGGAGTCAGCCATTACTGAGTTTAGGCCCACCCCCTTGTAACACTAGATGTGTGAACTCGAACAAGTATTAAACCTCTCCTAAGCCTCAGTTTCTTCTTCTGTTACATCAGGATTAATAAGATAATGCCTACTGTGTATAGTTGCTGTGTTTATTATGGTCCTAGCATAATCATAATGTGCTTCATGAATGTTAACAACTAGTAGTTGTATAACTGGCAGTGGTCCTAGGAAGCTGTTCTCACCTAATTCTTCTGCTGTCTCATTCACTCATTCATTCAAGGCTTCTTAGAAGAGGAAGCGTCACCCTGGGCTTTTAAGATGAAATGTAAGTAGTTCCCTGGGTCATGTTTCAACTACTGGCCAATGAGAACCACAGAAATTTCTTATGAATGGAACTGTCTGCAGTTTCCTGATGGCATGGCTACAGTGCAAAGTAATCCCCAGTTCAGAGTTTTACCTTTGTTTTTGAAAAGTGAAGCAGATTTTACTTTAAGTTTTATTTTAAGAAGTAAAATAGATATTTCTACATAGTCCAAAGGTCTGCAGCTGGGACTTAGGCAGTAGATATTTATAAGCAGGGGTACTTTGAAGAAACAGGGAAAGCGCTGCCTTATGAATAAAGATTCATTGCCTCAGAGGAATATCATGAGTCCCATGGGAATTTCCAAATGCTTAGCCCATGGATTCATGTACACGCAAAAGGTTTAGCATTTGTCATTTAAATGTCCCATGAGGACATCTCCCTTCCACTTTGCCTTACACAGCGGAAGGTCCTGGTGGCTCCTTCTTCGTTGATAGCTTGAGCACCAGTGCCATTTCTCGTATCAGACTTACAGCATACATCTGATTGACCCAAAACAACTAGGGCAACCCCATTTCTCTTGCCAGTGATTCATGCAGGGCTGGACATATAACCAAATTCTGGAGAAATGACATGAGCAGAAATCAGCTGGGGAGCTTCTGGGAATGGTTTCCTTTCTCATACAAAGCGGTGCCAGAAAGTGATGTTGTATCTTGTTTTTCCATATTCTTGTTCTGGAGAGAGTCAATTCTGGAGGTGATGCCTAATATTGCTGTATCTATTTCATGACTATGGGGCAAAGCTAGCTTGCATGGAAAACTGACATGATAATAGCAAAGGAGAAAGATAGGAATAACCAGGTCATTGCTGACATCATTGAGCTACTGAATTACCCAACCTTGGAGCCACTCTACCGTCCAAACTTCCTCCCAGGTGCAACAACAAACTGTTCTTATGGTGTAAACTGATGCACCAGAGCTTTCTGTTGTGACCAGATGCATCCTTTCCAACTAAGCCCTAGTATATTGGCTTTTGAAATCCAAGGATTGGTCCTGGTTATAACCTAAAGGAGAAACTAGGGAGGTTTCTCAAAAAGGATGTTGCTTCCGGCCGGGCGTGGTGGCTCACACCTGTAATCCCAGCACTTTGGGAGGCTGAGATGGGCGGATCACGAGGTCAAGAGATCGAGACCATCCTGGCCAATATGGTGAAACCTCGTCTCTACTAAAAATACAAAAATTAGCTGAGTGTGGTGGCATGCGCCTGTAGTCCCCTGGGAGGCGGAGTTTGCAGTGAGCTGAGATTGCACCACTGCACTCCAGCCTGGCGACAGAATGAGACTCCATCTCAAAACAAAAACAAAAACAAAAACAAAAACAAAAACAAAAAAAAAAAGGATGTTGTTTCCAAGCCTTCCAGAGGTTCCTTGGTAAGCTGAATTCCCTGTTATTGCCTATGCTCCCATGATGTGACATCAATCGATGTTGCAGAGGCCGTAGGAGCCCATCCTAGCCTTCAGCACTTGCCAAATAGTTGATTTCGTCACCCCTCTTTACCCTCTAATAAAGAACCGGTGGCACATCACCAGTCAATCAAAAACTCCCTTGAGTGGCAGCGCTCCAGTTCTTCTGAGACCTAAACTCTGATTCAAACAAAGTGGCTGGAGTTTCTGGGATTGCTGGGTTTTGTGGCCAGTAGATCTGAATAATCCCATAAAGTATCCCTTCAAAAGAAGAGCACGAATGTTCTGAGGAGCATGTTGGATATCAGATGTGAGACCCAGGGTAAGAATGAAGTGGTAGTAGATGATGGGAAGCCCAAGGAGACTTGGCAATCAACAAAACCTATTAGATTGGAGCAAAAGTAGTTGTGAGTTTTGCCATAATGTTTAAAGGCAAAAACCGCAATTACTTTTGCACCAACCTAACTAGGCCCTATCTTAACATCAGGTGATGTTACAGTCCTTTCCTCTTGGAAAAATTTGTCCTTTTATTAAAAAGTAGCATGGCTTCTCATACATTACAGGTATCTTAGGAATGTAATTTTTTATTCTCTGCAAATCTATATAAAAGCAAGATGTACCCACATGGTCTAAGGAGATAGGATGAAATTTAGTAAAAAAAAAAAAAAAAAAAAAAGTTGGAACTTTACCCATTAGTAACTTTACTATGAATGAAATGGGATCCACAGAATAAAGATAAGTCATATTCCACAAACAAGTGCCTTGCTGGCCATACAACTGTTAGCAGGTCACTTAGATAACCCAGCTTTTGATTTACTCACCAAGTGTGGGGGTGCTGGACTTGACCCACAGCCTGTGCTAGATTACGCTCTGTCAACTTGACTAAGGCTGGAATTACACAAAGGTTAACTAAAGATCATTGAAAATGTTCTATAAACCATAAAGCACTATGTAAATTGAGATTTTTTTTTTTTTTTTTTTTTTGAGATGTAGTCTTGCTCTTGGCGCCCAGGCTGAAGGGCAGTGGCATGATCTCAACTCACTGCAGCCTCCGCTTCCTGGGTTCAAGCAATTCTCCTGCCTCAGCCTCCCGAGTAGCTGGGATTACAGGCGTGTGCCACCATGCCCTGCTAATTTTTGTATTTTTAGTAGAGACAGGGTTTCACCATGTTGGCCAGGCTGGTCTCGAACTCCTGACCTCAGCTGATCCACCTGCCTCAGCCTCCCAAAGTGATGGGATTACAAGTGTGAGCTACTGTGCCCAGCTCTGAGACTGGTTTTAAAAGAAAACGAAGTGGCCACAGGGTGCTCTTCCCACATGGACTCTTATGCCATAGTTCTAAAGGGAAGATGGATTATCAAACTGGGCCATGAACTATTATGATAAGCAGAGATCTCACTTACTGACATGTCCTGGATACCATGCACTGAGCTAAGTGCTTTACAGACATTGCTTTTTTTTTTTTTTTTTTGAGATGGAGTCTCTTTCTGTTGCCCAGGCTGGAGTGCAGTGGCATGATTTCTGCTCACTGCAACCTCCACCTCCCGAGTTCAAGAGATTCTCCTGCCTCAGCCTCCCAAGTAGCTGGGATTACAGCCGCGTGCCACCACGCCAGCTAATTTTTGTATTTTTGGTAGAGACAGGGTTTCAACATGTTGGCCAGGCTGGTCTCAAACTCCTGATCTCAAGTGATACACCTGCCTCAGCCTCCCAAAGTGCTGGGATTACAGGTGTGAGCCACCGCACCCACTGACGTTGTCTTTAATACCCAGAATGACCTCACAGAGAAAGCATTTTCTGATGACAACACTGAGACTCAATCTCAATAATTCTTGAGGTCACACAACTTATATGTGACAAGCCAGGGTGCAAACTCATCTCTGTCTTGCAGCAAACCTTATGTGCATTCTACTCCACTCTGCTATATCAACCAGACAATCAGAGATAAAGACTGGGTGGGAGAGCTCCTTTTTGCACATTAGATTTTTGGCCAGGTGTGATGGTTCATGTCTATAATCCCAGCACATTAGGAGGCTGAGGAAGGAGGATAACTTGAGGCCAGGAGTTTGAGACCAGCCTGGCCAACATAACAAGACCCCATCTCTACAAAAAATAAAATAAAATAATTGGCCAGGCCTGGTGGTGTGTGCCTGTAGTCCTAGCTACTTGGGAGGTAGAGATGGGAGGATCATCTGAGCTCAGGAATTTGAGATTGCAGTGAGCTATGATGGCGCCATTGCACTCCAGCCTGGATGACAAAGTGAGACCCTGTCTTAAAAAAAAAAAATTAAGATAGTAAAAAATTGCTTTAACTCTATTCTTCTATCTATTTGAATAACCTTCTTATCAGAGCAGTTGTGCCAATGTTTGAGGCAGAAATATATATATGTATATAAAATATATATTTATGTATATATAGTCACCATAAATATATCCTACAGATAAAAATAGTTTTATGGGAAAGTAAGTGGCACAAATGATGCATCAAGATGGCATAATCTGCAGCCATTAACAATGAAAATCATTACGATGCTTTAAAAACATGAAAAAAATGCTCAAGAAATCCAGTGAGGTAAGGAAAAAAAAAAAGAAATAGCAAATGGTATGTACACTGAAGTGAATACAGTTGGGTTTTTTTTTTCCTCTTTTTTTTTGAGATGGAGTTTCGCTCTTGTTTCCCCAGTTGGAGTGCAATGGAGCGATCTCAGCTCACCACAACCTCCACCTCCTGGATTCAAGAGATTGTCCTGCCTCAGCCTCCCCAGTAGCTGGGATTACAGGCATGCGCCACCACACCCGGCTAAGCCTGACCAATATGATGAAACCCCGTCTCTACTAAACATACAGTTATTAAAGTTGTTAAAACAGTGTTTTCACAGAATAAAAAGCACTGTAGGCCAGATATGGTGTAATCTCAGCACATGGAGAGGCCAAGGCAGGAGGATTACTTGAGTAGCCCAGGAGTTTGAGACCAGCCTGGGCAACACAGCAAGACTCTCTCTCTAACAAAACACACACAAAAAAGGAAGAAAATTCTGCGCAAAAACCAGACCTTTGAATTGACTGGCATCCACAAGCCAGATTTTGACCTGCTGCCTGTCTGTACAGTCTGTAAATACAGACACACTCCTCCATTTCCATATAGTCTGAGACTGTTTTCATGCTACAAAGGTAGAGCAGGTGGCCTTCTGGACCACAAAGTTTAAAATGTTCGCTATCTGCTCTCACAGAAAAAGTCCGTGGGCCCTTGATTTAGAGCATGGGATTATGAACATGTCCCCTCCCCCAATTTTCAGTAAGTGTCCACTATGTAATCGTAGATGAAGAGTGAGCCAATACAAATCATCCACCACTAACATTTTAGATTTAGATTTCTTGATTTCCACTGAGATTCACCCAAAAGGTATTTACAATTTCACTGAGAAGAGAACTTAGCTGGTTGTCATGGTTAATGCATAGAATCCTAACACTTTGGGAGGTCGAGGCAGGAGGATAGCTTGAGGTCAGAAGTTTGACATCAGCCTGGGCAACACAGTGAGACGCCATATCTACAAAAAATAATTTTAAAAAGCTAGCCAGGCATGGTGCCATGTGCCTGTAGTCCCAGCTACTTGGGAGGCTGAGGCAGGAAGATCACTGGAGCCCAGATGTTCAAGGCTGCAGTGGGCTAAGAAAGTGCCATTGCACTCCAGCCAGGGTGATGTAGCAAGACCCTGTCCCTAAAAAAATAGTAATTATAGCCTGGGCATGGTGGCTCACTCCTGTAATCCCAGCACTTTGGGAAGTGAAGGTGGGCAGATCACGAGGTCAGTAGATCAATATCAGCTTGGCCAACATGGTGAAACCCCGTCTCTACTAAAAACACAAAAATTAGCTGGGCATGGCAGCGTGTGCCTGTAATCCCAGCTACTCAGGAGGCTGAGGCAGGAGAATCGCCTGAACCTGGGAGGCGGAGGTTGCATTGATCTGAGATCGCACCACTGCACTCCGGCCTGGCGACAGAGCTAGACTCCATCTCAATAATAATAATAATAATAATAATAATAGAACTTAGATTGGAAGTGCTTAGAGGTTGTGTTTGTATGGGAAGGGGCCGCATGTCTGATGTGTGAGACTCGTACACGGCTGGGCATCCTCACAGCCTTACATCTCTGTGAGTCTCTGTTGCATTCATGAGTTACCACATCTTATCTTTTTCAGTGAAACTACATAACAGGATGCAGCAATTGCTACCTCAAATATCTACAATGGTCAGACGGGTAACACAAATGAGTAAAGTGGGTTGAGTGTAAGATAATAGAGAATGGGGAGGACAGAAGTCAACAGGAAAGAATGTCTATCCCATCTCATCCATCTAATGATGCAGGCTGATCACTCCTGGGCAGGAATGCAGGTCCAGTGTGGACAGATCTTTTAACTTTTCAAAGGAAGATGAAAATCAGATATATATGTAAAATTGCCCATATATAAAAATTGACAACAAACTCCTTTTATAAAATCAACACATAAAATAAATCTGCCAGACAAATTTGGCCTATAGCTGACTACGGTACAACTCTACTAAAATTAAATTCACCATGTATGTGTTTGCAGTGATCAGTACCTCACTCGGGGCTATTTTGATGTTTCAAAGCTCCAAATGTTCAAATATTAACAATCACATTTAAGAAGTACTTACAGCATAACAGGAACTGTGGAAAGGGCTTTATATGCATGAAACATCTATTTCTTTATGAGGCAAGAACCATTCTTACCAACCATCCCCATTTTACATATATGGAAACTGAGACATAGATCATTAATTCACCAAAATTGGCAAAACTAATACATGTAGAGATTGGGTTTGAACCTAAGTAATAATGTGGGTCCCAGAGTTTGTGTTCTCAGCCAGGGCTTCTCACACTTGAACCTGCACACGGATCACCTAAAGATCTATTTGAATGTAGATTCTGGTTTAGAAGGTCTGGGATGAGGCTTGAGATCCATTTCCAACAAGCTCCCACGTGATGCTGATGTTGCTGGTGCATGAACCACACCTTGAGAGTAGCAAAGCTCTTAATCATGACATGAGAGGTTCTCGAAGTGTGTTTCCTAGAGCAGCAGCACCAGCATCACCTGGGGTGCCTTCGACACGCAGTTCCAAAAAAACTGTGTTTGTGAAGCCCTGGAGATGATTCTGATGCAGCTTCAAGTTCTTAGAAATGCAAAGCCTCAGTTCTTGGGCTGTCACAGCTGTGCTCTTTCTGATCATCGCTAGTTTGGCTGTGGGAATGGTGAGAGCTTTTTCTCTGTCTTAGGACACTGATTTTTGCTTAGGTAGGGGAGACACAATGTACTAATGGCTCTTCGTATATCTATAATTCTGGTGCCCCAATAGACAGCAGCACTTCTTTAAACAGATGCAAGAGCTGTGACCCTAGACACTCTCCTTTTTGCACATTTACCTTCCACTGAGGCCAAGATCAAGCAATATAAAATTATCCCAGTTTGACTCAAGTCATCTCTTTGTTCCCACTGCCAACTGTCAAAGGTGACTGCCATTGTGTTCTCTGGGCTTGACACCTTTTTCCAGAAGCTCTGCATGCCCTGGGCTTTAGACATGCAAATCCTTTGGAAGGCAAGACGGGTGGGAGCCCAGTGTATTTGGTGGGGGGCGGTGTTTAGGGGAAGCACAGAAACCACACAGCTGTTATCTGGAGCACCAGAAGTGTTTTGACAGTTTTCAAGATGGACATTAAATCACTCGCTGGAGAGAAAGTGAAGTGGGTGTCAGTCAGGCTGGGGATGGGGTAGGCAGCTGGCAAGTAGCAATTGCGGTGGCTGTGTGATGGGAGTCAGAATGAGAATCATAAATCTTGATTATTCTCTGTCTCAGCTGATTTGAACCAAACGCCTTGGACAGGGATAGAGTTCACATCTCACTGAAAATTGCAAAAAAACTGATTAAATATACAAACTGATATAAATAGCTCACGATCCATGTTAATGTTCAAACCATCACCACTGAGGGAAAGAGGTCACACTGTGCAGATCTGGGATCTGCTTTGAAAAGAAGCAGCATTCTAGATCCTAGGAGCCAGAGGGACCCGCCGCCCTCCCTGTGTGTTTTCAATCCAGTGCCAGTCCCATCACTCTGTTGCCAGAATGCTAGCTGTTCTTATAATGAAGGCAATTAGTACAGCCAGCCCTTCTTATTCTGATTGCCCTCCTGTTAAAATTAGGTGCCCTATAGAAAAATGAAAATGCAGAGTCGTTACCATAAAGCAATAATAAACCATTCAATTACGATGTAAAAAAGGCACTTGGATTAATAAGAATATTGTATGCTTAAGAGCATTAAAATACCAGCATATTACCATTTTTGCATACATAATGAATGAACTTAGAGACCAGAATGATTGGGACATGAAAATACTAAATGATGGTGCCCTTCCTTATAAGTCAATGCTGCTACTTGGGGTTTGGGGGTGCAGGGATGCATGAACCCCACTGGACCCCTGGACATTCATATCACTGTTTGGAAGCAGGAATTGATTGAGGGGGTGGATGGGGGGGGTAGCAGATGAGAGAGAAAAGATGAGTAACCGACAGCATCCAATTGCAGGATGGGAATATGATGTTTTTCATCCTTGGTTAGAAGGCTTGAAGAATCCTCAGCATCAAGATGAGGAAATTAAAGGTAACAGAGTGTAGAGCAGGGATTGCAAAGTCACATAGTGGCAGGAGCCGGACAGGTAACAAAAACAAATGAGCTGGACCAACTGAAAGGTGATCAAGAACAGAGTGACTGTATTGAAACTAAACCACTGCCTGCTACTTAGCTTCAGCCAATTTGTATTGTTTGTTTGGTAGTGATTTTTTTTTTTTTTTTTTTTTTCCATGAGGAGGCTTGGGTTGCCAGATCTTCTGGTGATTTTCAGAAACTAAAGTTGATGTTTGTGGTTTCCCAATTTTTGAAATACTGTAAGGCAAACACAATGTTGTGAGGACCCAGTTTGGCCCCAGGATCACTGTTTGTGATCCTTGGTGTAATGTTAAATGCTCAAAAGTCGGGAGTCAGGATATTTTCTCCTTTCCTGACTTTGTCGATATTTGACTCTGTTGCCCTAGAAAAATCTCATAGCCTCTCTGGGATTCAGTTTTCTCATGTGTAAAATAAAGTCTTATAGGCTGCAAGTGCTCTGAGGGCAACCATGATGTCTCTTTGGCTCATCACGATATTCCCAGAATGTAGGACAATGCCTGGTACACAGTAAGTGCTGAGAAAAAAGTGTTCGTTGAATGACTGAAAAAAAATGGAAGAATGAATGAAAGTCCTCTGAATTCCCACAACCAGTCTCCTGGTTTCTTACTGTTAGTTCCGACCAATCCTATCCCCCCGACAACTCCCCTTCCTGTTGACAAGATACAAACCCTGGTCCCTGACTCTGCCACTTGGTCAATTTATACTTCTTTCATTCACTTCTATTCATTTAGTTATTCATCTTTGGAACTATAATGCAGCCTCACTATGCTAGATGAGGTCCTGTGCTGGGAACTCACCACACAGAGATAAAAAGGCAGTAGCCCTGCTTTTAAGTGACAAACTAGAGTGGTTGTATAACAAGTCAGCACAAAAATGGGATGCACTGTGATAATCAGCTCTCTACTGGAGACATGTGCAACGTGCCACCTTGGTTTATCTCTTTGACCCATGCATCCAACTCACCTATAATCCTTCCTAATGAAACAGATTCTAGAATCCTGTTGCTGTTACCTGAATTATGAAAATTCATGTTGGAAGTTCCTCTCTGCCCTGCATAGACAGTCCTTGTCATAACTCTGGCTGTCCCAAATCTCTCATTGGTACCATTTGTGGGGTCTGCCTCTCCTTCCAAATTTGTTCCAAGCTCTTCCCTCTCAGGTCTTCATGGCTAAACATCTTAGCCCTACCTTCTATCCCTGTTCATCAGGGGACTGCAAAATCAGTCCCTTGAGGACTTTTTCCCTCTTGAAGATTCCATAATTCTGATTCAAGATGAACTTCATGAAGACATTAATGACTGACATTGAAGAACTATCTTCCTGATGCAGGAGGATTTTCATTTAACAGTAAATCCTCATTAGAAAGTGCTGCTTTGGTACAGTGCTACCATGAAAGTGTTTCATTTTTTGCCAGATCTAGATATCTCTCGTTCTATCACTATGCAAACATTTTCTGGAAGCTCTCTATTTTCTTTCATTTCTGACTGCAAACTGGCCAATTTTTTCCTAGCTCATTGCTTTCATGTAATGTATTGCCACATGCAGCCAATATCAACCAACACACACTCCTAATGTCGCATTTTCCAACTTTTCCCCTAGAACTACAAGTTAATCAGACATGTGGCCTGCCTCCAAAGTTATCACAAAGGACAGTTTTACCAAGCATTTGCTAAACAGAGATCACCATGTTCATAGCCTTTAGTAGAAGTTTCCTTTCTCCTCACCTACCCTGCTAAGTGAATGCTAAATGTTTTAGGATTTTGTTATAAAATCACCCCACTCCTGGTACTAATTTCTTGTTACAAAGAAGGCTAGATTACCCTGGGATAACAAATTAGTCCAGAAGTGTCAGTTGCTGAATGCAAGTGTTTGTTTATTGTTTATGCCACATGTCCACTCTTGGTTGGCAGGAGGCTCTGCTGTATATAGTCCCTTAAGGAAACTCTACCAGAATGGGAAGCAATTATCCCAACACACAACTTCTTGATTGACTGTGGCTGAATAATAATAAATAGTTGGGAGGTCATATGGGCTTTTTCTTGCCTGCAGCCTTTTAGCCAGGAATAATGTCAAGTTCTGTCTAACTCTAAGGAATACGAGAAATACAGTCCTCTTGAGTTCCCAGAAGGAAGGAAAGAACCAGATATGGGTGAGCACTAGACATTTCTATCACACTCACTTAATATCTTCTTTAAATTGAATGATTTTTATATAAAAAGTTATCATTTAAAGTAGAGCATATACTCCCTGAGAAAAAGTATTTGAATAAGGAGACTTGCTGTATCTTCCATAAAGAGATCACTGGAACCACTGCCATAAACTGATGGTAAGTACAAATTATGTCAGAAATAGAAACAAAACACATTTTAAAAAATTTAATACAGATATTATTGTGGATGAAGGGTCTAAGTCTGATACTCACTTTCCCTTTATAAAAAAGAGGATGGTATGCTAATGATAGAGAGGTATTAAAGCTATATTAGCCAAATAGAAACATTCTCCTTGGTATAATCAGACAGAAAGAGAAGTAACATATGAAAAGCTTCTCTATTATGTGATTCAGTGTTAGTTAATGCCCTGTTCATGTAGCTTCTAAAATAACTGAGTATACACCAGTAGCACTTTTATACCTATGAGTTACTCTGGCCTAGAGGGTGTCAGGGTGGACAACATTAGATATTTGGAGCCTGGTGTGACAACCACATTTATAAGCAGATTCTTGGAGAGTTTATCCATAGGAACAGCCTCATCAGAGCACACTTAGTTTACAGGAACAAAACAGCATGCAAGAAGATAAAATCCATCTGCATATATTCTGATCTATGCAAGCTATACATGTCTATGCTGATTTCTGGATTTACTCTAACACAGGGCTTTTTGGCCTCACCAGTACTGATACTTTGAGGCAGCTATCTCTTTGTTGTTGGAGGAAGGAGGCTGCCTTGTGCATTGTATAATATCTAGCAGCATCTCTGATGTCATCCACTAGATTTCAGTAGCACACACCACCCCAAGCTGTGACAACCAAAAATGTCTCTACACTTTGATAAATGCCTCTGGGTGGGAGTTATAATCACTCCTAGTTAAAAAGTACGACTTTAATTTAAATCCCCCCAAATTGGAGAGATAACTTGTGAAGTAAGGAATTTGGCCTCTAAAGAAGAGAGGCCTAACTTTTACTCTGGCTCCTGAGAAGTAACACCTAGATCCTTAGAATTTCCTGAATGACAGGAATTTGTGCTGGTACCCTCAGATGACACTTGATAGTTTATCTTAATGAGATGGTTCAAGGTGGGAATTGGCCATGCCACAAAGACCAACCATGCAATCAGAGGGCTGGAGCTTTGACTCTCAAGTTAGCCTAACCTCTAGGGAGGAAAGGAAAACCAGAATTTGAGTTCAGCCATGTGGGCATTAGTTCATTCAGTCATGCTTAAGTTATTGACCCCAATAAAAGTCCCAATAAAAACTCTGGACAGAGAGACTTGGGTGAGCTTCCCGGATTGGCAATAATACACACATATTGGCATATATTGATGCTGAGAGGATAAGACATTTCTAAAAATGACAGAAGCTCTGCATTTGGGACTCCCATCCCCCACCAGATTCTGTCTCTGCATTTCTTCCTTGGTTGGTTGTAATATGTATCATTTCACTATAATCAAACATAATTGTAAGTATTACTCTTTCCTGAGTTTTGCAAGTCCCTCTGGTACTGCACCTGAGGGTGACCTTGGGAGCTCCCAAATTTGTAGCCAGCTGATCTGAAATGAGGATGGGGTTGAGGGCCCCCAAACTTGTAGCTGGTGTCAGAAGTCTTAGGTCGACTTGGCAGCCTAAAAGACTACATTCTTAACCTCTAGCTTGGCTAACTCCAAATACGAGTCTAACAAGGTCATCTATTTTTACTATCAATTTCATTAATTCTGCCTTTAAAACTTTTTCTTCAGCAATTTGCCACAGCTCCTTGTGCAAAAGGTCTGTATTCGATTAGCTTTAATTCACCATATTAGCCAGAAGAAGTCTCTAAATATTTAACCACAAAGGTGTGGTGGAAAGAGCTCTGGACCTCTCAATCATGCGTTCAAATCCTAATTCAACTCCTTTTGCTTGTATATTATTGTGGTCAAGTCTCTTCAGTCTTTTGAGATTTGCTATCCCCACATGTAAAATGGTGATGATACAATAGCAAAGACATGGAATCCACTTAAATACCCACCAGTGATGGACTGGATAAAGAAAATAAGATACATATACACCACGGAATACTATGCAGTCATAAAAAAGATCATGTTCTTTACAGCCACATGGATGGAGCTCAAGGCCATTATCCTAGGTGAACTAACATAAGCGCAGAAAATGAAATACAGCACGCTCTCGTTAATAAGTGGGAGTGAAATATTGAATACACAGGGACACAAAGAAGGGAACAATAGACACCAGGACCTATGTGAGGATGGAGAGTGGGAGGAGGGTGTGAAATGGGAAATCATCTATCGGGTACTATGCTTATAACCTGGGTGACGAAATAATTTGAACACCAAACCTCCAACACTGAATTTACCTATATAACAAACCTGCACATGTACCCTGAACCTAAAATAAAAGTTAAAAATTTAAAAATAAATTAAGTAAAATGGTGATGATAGAATGTTCATTGTTTCATTTGTTAAATATTCATGGACTGTCCATAATGTGTCAGGCACTGATTTAGCCCTGAGGATACAACAGTGAACAAGATGAGGTCCCTGCCCTCATAGAGTTTACATACTAGTAGGATAGACAGAAAACGATCATGCCACTATTTCATATTATTTCAGATGAGAAGTGCCACAAAGGAAAATAAAGCAGAATAGCAGAAGAGAAATGGAGAGTAGGAGTGGTAGGAGTGGGTGCTTTTTAAAATTTTTTTATTTTTGTTTTATTTATTTATTTATGACAGAGTTGCTTTCTGTCTCCAGGCTGGAATGTGATGGTGCGATCTCAGCTTACTGCAACCTCTGCTTCCCGGGTTCAAGAGATTCTCTTGCCTCAGCCACCCCAGTATCTGGGACTACAGGTGCGCCACCACACCCAGCTAATTTTTTTGTAGTTTTAGTAGCGATGGGGTTTCACTATGTTGGCCAGGATGGTCTCGATCTCCTGACCTCGTGATCCGCCCACCTTAGCCTCCCAAAGTGCTGGGATTACAGGCGTGAGCCACCACGCCCGGCTGGGGTGGGCGCTTTTTAACAGTGTAGTTTGAGAACATCTCTCTGAGAAGGAAGCATTTATGCAAAGGCACTGAGGTGAGAACACGTTCGACGTATTTGAAATATTTAAAAAATGGTCATCCAGGATTAAATGAAATGAAGAGCTTAGTCACTGGTACTAAAATAAAAATTGAAGAATCTTTTGGGTGAATCTGTATAAATGCATGTTGAGTGTTTTTGGAAAACATCCCTAGGAGTAATAACGGTGGAATTCTATGTGTGCTGATCATATATTTTATATTAATTGCTTTATTTGCTCCTCATAACAACCTCTTGAGCTAGATAATGTTGTCTTCGCTATTTTTATAGATGAGGAAATTAAGGCAAAGGCATTAAGTAAATTGCTCAAATTCACACAGCTCTTAAGTGGTAAAACCAGGAATGGTACTGGGCAGTTGTTTTTTGAGCACCTTATCCCTAACTACTCTGCCACACCACATTTTTTTTGTGTGAACTTTGGTTTTATTGTTTGTTTGTTTGTTTTGACAGAATCTTGCTCTGTCACCAGGCTAGAGTGCAGTAGCACAATCTCAGCTCACTGCAACCTCTTGCCTCTTGGGTTCAAGCGATTCTCCTGCCTCAGCCTCCCGAGTAGCTGGGATTACAGGTGTGAGCCACCACACCTGGCTAATTTTTGTATTTTTAGTAGAGACGGGGTTTCACCATATTGGCCAGGATGGTCTCAATCTCTTGAACTCGTGATCTGCCCGCCTTGGCCTCCCAAAGTGCTGGGATTACAGGCATGAGCCACTATGCTCGGCCACATGTTTTAACAATAATGGCTCCAGCTCATTGTTCAGTCCCCTTTTCCTGACCTCTCAAAATACAATTGAACTTTTACTGTGAATTTCTTATTTAATAAATCTGTTTATTCAATGAGCATTTATCAAACATCTGCCAAGTTCCTGGCCCCTGAACAGGCACTGAGAATATGAAGAATGTGGCCCAGCTTCTATACATTGTGGAATGTGGGGGTAGAGACAACAACAAAATTATAACGCACTATTTCAAGCCTTGAAACACCATTTAACTCTCTCACGCGTCTTCAGCTCATCTCCCCAAGAGGGATATGTCAGCAGAGGTTGTGAGGTATAAAAATTATTGCTGATGTATCTGGACATTTTCATAAACAATGGAAAAAATATTAGTGTCTTTTGAGAAACAAAAGCTACAGAAGCAGAATTAGAAAGTTCAGGAAATCTTCAGTCCCAGAGTCTCTACTGATCGGGTCTTCTCAGCTGCCTACATCTTGATTTTACTCTCTCGATCTTTCCTCTTTGTCAGAATATTTGGCTGATTGAGGAGCAAACCTTCCCTTTCTTTTTTGTATTGTTGCATATAATTTCCCCTTTCTCTGACCCTCAAGCTCATACACTTTGACAGGAAGCTCTGTTGAGCCCTTTTCCCATATGCCACATGTGTGGAGATTAAACATGGATCACTGTCTCCTTGTTTTATGGTAAAACAGGATCGCCTGCAAACCACACCCTGCTGCCTTATCTACTGAGGCACGGGGCCCTGTTGCCTGGTTGGTTAATTCTTGAGATAGATTTGGAATTTGTGCATACTGCCTTCACAATCATTAAAGGGCATTAATTGATTATTCAGGTGTAGAATCCATTCTGTTTCCCAACTTTATAGCCCTTTCAGTCTTTTCCAGAAACTGCAAAGGCCATTTGGCCCTAACCTGGCTTTCATTAATCTTGGCTTGGGTAATACTTACGAAGGCAAGCCTACAATCCGTAGACTTCATATCCTCATTTCTATGTCATATATCTCAACCTCATATATCCTTCCTCGTATTCCTAATAGATTAGTGAAACAGGGATGTCTTTTCTCTTTCTGTTGTAACCACAACAGTGTCTTCATTCTAACCCCATTTCCTACACAAATGCGCACACACACACACCTCTCTTTCTCTCTCACATACACACACAATAAACATATACCTGTTATGACATTGTCACTGGCAGCTCACCAACCAAATGCAGCCTGAGGTTGTGTTTTATTGTACATGGTCAAGTATTTTAAGTAGTTAAAATTGAATGCTTTTTTTTTTTTTTTTTTTTGAGGCAGAGTCTTGCTCTGTCTCCCAGGCTGCATGCAGTGGCATGACTTCAGCTCACTGCAACTTCTGCCTCCTGCGTTCAAATGACTCTAGTGTCTCAGCCTCCCAAATAGCCAGGATTACAGATGTGCGCCACCATTCCTGGCTAATTTTTGTATTTTTAGTAGAGATGGGGTTTCACCATGTTGGCCAGGCTGGTCTTGAATGCCTGACCTCAGGTGATCTGCCTGCCTCAGCCTCCCAAAGTGCTGGGATTACAGGCGTGAGCCACCATGCCTGGCCAAAATTGAATGCTTTTAAGTAATATCTGAGTGTTCCAATTTTGCCATAATCCCCATTCATCTTTATTCTCTAGTTTCACGTATTTATCTCACCAGCTTGACCCTGGAGGAACTTGAATTTGCAATCCCTCTCTCTAGTCCAGTTTCCTAACCATGCCAAGCTGTGTCCTGGGTTTATGTAAGTGCAGTGCTGCTATCCAGGCTTAGACTCGTTTTCCTTCCCGAGTTATTAACAATAGCTGCGCTTGAGGTATAGGCAGAATGCTGTGCTGAGCACTCTCATACATTAGCTCATTTATTTATTCCTCAAAACTACCCTTAGGAGAGAGAAACTATTATCATTCCCATTTTAGAGAAGAGAAAACTGAGGCTGAGAGAAATTAAGATAATTGTTTCATATAAGATAGTAAATCCCAGATTTGAAATCAAGCCATTAGCTTTAAAACAGACTTTCTTTTCTAATAAATTATCTCAATAATTTTCCCTTATTCTTCAATGCTCAATTGAGACATAGCCTCCTCTGCGAAGCCTTCTTTGAGTTGCCACAAGCAGTATTAGTTATTTTCTCTTGATGATTCTCTAAGCGCTATGCAGAACATCTCTTTGCAAAGTTATCAATTTGGTAACTTTGCATTTATTTGATTCCAGGTAAATATCCCTCTAGACCAGTATTTCTCTGACTTGCAAATTATGGACACCCAATAATGTATGCATAGGTTCCCAGGTTTCCTTAAGCCTCAATTTAAAATCCCTACCTTAACAAACAAAAACGTATTTAAAAATTACATGTTCACTTTTTTTTTTTTTTTTTAAGATGGAGTCTCACTCTGTCTCCCAGGCTAGAGTGCAGTGGCACAATTTCGGCTCACTGCAAGCTCTGCCTTCAGGGTTCAAGCCATTCTCCTACCTCAGCCTCGCCAGGAGCTGGGATTACAGGAACACGCCACTGTACCTAGCTAATTTTTGTATTTTCAGTAGAGACGGGGCTTCGTCATGTTGGCCAGGCTGGTCTCAAACTCCTGACTTCAGGTGATCTACCCTTCTCAGCCTCCCATAGTGCTGGGATTACAGGCGTAAGTCACCGCACCCAGCCACATTCTCACATTTTAATGCCACTTAGACTACGGAAACATTGAAAACCCACACCCATTCTAGTCTATAGATCTCTTAAAGACCTGTTACTCATCTTTGGATCCTTATTGCTTAGACTTAGGCCTGGCCCAGAACACAGATTCTTAAAACGTTAGTTGAATGAATGATAATCTGGTCCCTAAGAATAAAGGAGATGTGGCCCGTGTTGCTGGGAAAACTTAGGCTACAATGAAAAGCTGACCTTGCAGAGTTGATTCCCCAAGGTCAGTGACCACAGTTCATTCAGGTCCTAGAGCGAAGACAGTGGAAGGAGTGTTAAGCCACATCTGCAGTTCTCCTGCAACATAGGATAATTGTACTTCCCAGCTCCATTGAGGTTAGGCGAGGGCAAGTGAACTGCTTTAGCTAATAAAATGTGAGTGAGAGGGAAATAGGTTATTTCTGGATGTAAGACTGTAAGAGCTTGTGTACAACTGGCCATTTTCCTTCGCTTGACCACAATTCTCCATGCAACATTCCAGATGGCAGAGCTTGCATCCACTTGCACACCCAAGTAAGTTGTGACAGAGGCTCGAGTTTATTGCTGTGGGCAGGAAGCATGGATAGGCAGTGCCTCTTTACTGTGTTAAGTCACTGGTATTTGAGGATCATACTGCAGCAAAGCCTAGCCTATCCTGACTGATACAAAAACCAACATGCACCCATTAACTCACTCACTTCACAAATATTTACCGAGCCGCCAATATGTTTCAGGAGCAACGCTAGAAGCTAGGGATAGAACAACGAGTAAAATCAGATATGGTCCTTGACTTCATAGAAGGCAGAGTCTACTGGAAAAGACAAATATTTATTAAAGAAAGACATACATTTAAATTTCTAACAGTGACAAATGCTTTGAGATGAGGAACCTGATGTAATGAAATTAACTGATGGAATCATGTGATCAGAGATCAGAGAAGACCTCCCTGAGGAATTCCTGATAGAGCAGAAAGTAAAGAAAGAGAAATATTAATTAGGCAAAAGGTTTGGGGGAGGAAAGAAGAACATGTAAGGCCAAAGAAACAACATGTGCTAAGACCTCATGACAACAACCCAGTGGGTTTAAGGAACTGAATGAAGGCCTGTGTCGCTCTGATGAGACTAGCTTGGAACTTCCCTAGTTTCTCTGACTTCCAGCAGGATGGAAGCACCAGCAGGCTAGGCATGGGTGCTGCTAACTAAGATGGTAAATGTGAAATGACTTAGACCCTGAAACTGACAAGTGAAGGAGTGAAGACGTGCCATCCAAAAATATGCTCTATTGGTATCTTGGTTATTTTTTTTTTCCTAGAGACATGGTCTCACTCTGTCACCCAGGCTGGAATGTCGTGATGTGATCTTAGATCACTGCAGCCTCTGCCTCCTGGGTTCAAGCAATTCTCATGCCTCAGCCTCCCAAGTAGCTGAGATTACAGGCATACACCACCACACCTGGCTAATTTTTGTATTTTTAGTAGAGACAGGCTTTCACCATGTTGGTCAGGCTGGTCTTGAACCCCTGACCTCAAGTGATCCACCCGCCTTGGCCTCCCAAAGTGCTGGGATTACAGGCGTGAGCCAACGTGCCTGACCCTGGATTGGTATCTCGATTATTTCAAGTTGAAAACATTGGAGAAGTTGTAGTTTCAAAAAGTGCTGGCTTACCTATATCTTCCTGCATATGGCAAGTCATAAATATCCCTCTGGGAGGGGTACCCTACCTGTGTCAGGGTGAAAAAAACAGCCTTCATCACCAGAGACTAGGAACTGGTGGCTGCAGTGGACCTGAATCAACAGACATAATGAAGTAGGCCTTATCTTCTACCTGTTTTATACCCCACAATATATCTCCAAGTGACTCCCCTAAAAATTTATTATTCCTAGCCAGATCTCCTTTGTCCTGTCATTTCTTCACAAATTTTTCATTCTTTGTCTAAAAAGTATAAAAGCATCTTGCTTTGGCCACTTTGGACTTCATTCTCTTTTGAAGAGTCCTGTGTACATGTACAGCTAATATAATAGATATGCCGTTCTCTTGTTAATCTGCCTGATGTCTGTTTGGTTTCTGGATCCAGCCAAAGAGCTCACTAAGAGCTAAAGGGGAATAGGAGGTGATCTTTGGCTCTCTTATACTAGAACCTAGTGGGTGCTTAATACATGCCAGATGACCCGGAATCTATAGCTGCATGTACTGAATTCCCACTTTTTTTAAAAAAACAGTGGCCATGTGTCTAACTGCCTTGGGCCCCAGAAGTTTATGTCCTTGGATTGTAGGGGAATAGGGGGTGGGCGGAGGAAGAAAGGCTGGATGGTGAAGCAGCTTCCCTTGATATTGCCTCATAAGCCCCCATTTCTACTCATAGTTCATGAAAACAGAGCATAATGTCTCCTGAAGGACAATGGCATCTGATGAGTGAAGGCTTCCGTCTTCATTGCCTGAAAGCAAATCAGGAAGGGAGGAAATGGCCTCATCTTGTGAGCCTGTGCACTTTGTCAGCAGGGAACTGAACGGAAGCTGAGGATGAAGGTGGAGGTGAAACAAACAGGAGGGGGCAGCAATATGTATTGAATTCCAGGACACTTTCAGATAGTGTTCCTTTGAATCCCCTAACTTCCCTGAAATGCAGACGTTGACATTCCCATTTCACAAATGAATAACGAAACTGAGGCACAGGGCTGTTTACAAAGTTGGTAACCGGTGCAGCCAAGACCCGAGACCACGTCCGTATGATCCTGAGTCTTCTTTTGCCTTCCTGGTGCTAAGGGGTAAGCTTCCCAATTTACAAAATTTAAAGCAGGAGTTTTAAAAGCAGATACCTCCAGAAGCCTGTGCAGGGTTGACGGGGAAAGCCAACTGAGAAAAAATAAAGAGGGGTGAAGATCAAGGGGACCTGAAGAGCATGTGCCTTTCTGTAAAGGTGCAACTACTAATTAGCTCCTAATGGTAATTGTCATCTGTCAGTGAGGACATATTTGTCAGATCTCCCAATATTTCAAGAGAATCCCCAAATACACATAGCATATGAAATCTCCAAGCTATTAAAATGCTCTTGAAACTGCCTTTGCAAAAATTGTAACACTGAGAAAATGACGACAGTGACAGAGATCTGATCTAACCAACCCTCATCGTGCCTTTAACCTCCAAGCTGCCCTTAGGCATTTCTGGGCTTGGGCCAATCTAATTTTGGGAAAAATTTAATTTATAGTTTAAATGATAATAGCCCTTTCCCAAAACTGAACCATGTCTGTAAAGTTAGCAAAAGACTTCCAGGTTAGGAGGATGAGAGGAGCCTGAATTCTGCCAAGGTATAGATATAAATAATTACCAGTTATTATTCTG
Organism: Piliocolobus tephrosceles; assembly: GCF_002776525.5. Classification (NCBI taxonomy): domain Eukaryota; kingdom Metazoa; phylum Chordata; class Mammalia; order Primates; family Cercopithecidae; genus Piliocolobus; species Piliocolobus tephrosceles. The sequence continues at coordinate 24,402,812 of NC_045450.1, read as the reverse complement.
GAGCTCACAAGATTTGCAACTTCTCCAATTACTCCTGTAGATGAAATCACTATTGTAGAACCTAAAATTGGCTTTTTGAGATGTCTTTTCAGGTTATTGTGTTTCTGACCACCAATGGTGCACCAAGGACCATTTTCTACACCTCTATGATTGAATGCCCAACCAACCAGCAACACCCATTTCCTTGCCTGCCAAACCATCCTTGAAAAATCCTAGCCCCTAAATTTTCAGGGAGGCTTATTTGAGTAATAGCAAAACTCTGGCCTCTCATTCAGCTGGCTCTGCGTGAGTTAAAGTCATTCTCTGTTGTAGCTCCCCTGTCTTGATAAATTGGCTCTATCCGGGCAGCAGACAAAATGAACCCTTTGGGCAGTTTATACTCTCACCTTAAAAAAAGCCAACAAACAAACTGAAAAACAATCTCTGCAAATACCAAACAAAACTGTATTTGAGCCTCCTTTTTTTTTTTGATGGAGTCTCACTCTGTCACCCAGGCTGGAGTGCAATAGTGCGATCTCGCCTCACTGCAACCTCCGCCTCCTGGGTTCAAGCAATTCTCCTGCCCCGGCCTCCCAAGTAGCTGGGACTACAGGTGTGCACCACCATGCCCAGCTAATTTTTGTATTTTTAGTAGAGATGGGGTTTTGCCATCTTATCCAGGCTGGTCTTGAACTCCTGACCTCAGGTGATCCACACACCTCAGCCTCCCAAAGTACTGGTATTACAGGCGTGAGCCACCACTCCCGGCCACTTGGGCCTCATTTAACCCAGTGATTCTCAACCAGTTGTGATTTTTCCTTAAAAAAAAGCCAACAAACAAACAAAATGAAAAACAACCTCTGCATGCACCAAACAAAACTGTACTTGAGCCTCATTTAACACAGTGATTCTCAACCAGTTGTGATTTTCCCCTAAAGAGACATTTGGGGATGTCTGGAGACTTGCTTGTTTGTCACAATTGGGAGCAGGGGATGCTACTATGATCTGGCCATGGATGCTTCTAAATATCCTACAATGGACAGGACAGCCTCCACAATGAATAATTATCCAGCCCCAAATGGTAATAGTGTCAGAGTTGAGAAACCCTAGTCAGAGATCAAGTTCTGATCTCTGGTTTAAAGATTTTTTTTTTTTTTTTTCCACAGAGCGAAGTCTTCCCTAGATCTTATTATCCCCTCATGGCTATCCTCTGCCAGGGACGCCATGATGGTATTTATTTGCTTCTCATTTGGTTTGCCTTGTTCCAGACCTGAGTTAATTCTTACTAATGCTGAAGGTCTTGAGTTATACTTGCAAATCCAGCTTAACGTTCAAGTGTATAAGAAACAGAAACAATTCAACTCCAGTCAATAATGTAAACAAATCCTGGTTTAGATAAACCCCATTACCAAGCTGAAGTGGCCCAGGGCACCTCTGCTACTGCTGATTAGCGTAAATGCTAAACACAAACCAATTAACACACTCTAAGGCTGCTTATCTCCCGTCACTTAGTGTGGAAATAAAGCCCAACGCTAAATACACATATTGATTTAGCCATTAAATCCAGCATCACTCAAAATAAAACTCATTATATTATTGAGCAAAAACAAAGTCACCTTAGTTTTCAGGATGGGCTATATCATTTAAAAATTTCACTTTTATACTTTTCCATTGATTTCCCAAACTGGCCTGAGTATCTCCTCCTACTGTGGATGTTTGCTAGCTCTAGGACAAATCCAGAAAGTAGAGTTTTGCATTCACTTTAACATGATCTTTGCTTTTAGTGGTAAAAGTGCACACATATATGAGAATCCTTTTCCTTTAAGATACTATTTTAGCTTAGAAGAGGAAATTTAATGCTTGGAAGAAAGGTTATTAAATGGAAAGGTGAACTAGGATATTAAAAAAACAACAACAAGTACAAAAACCACAGGCAATGTAATAAAAATGGGTTAACTCTGAACATTAAGCATAGGCACTGATTCAATGCATATGGAGGCAAAATCCAGAAATATCTTTCCAGTTCAGGCGTAAACAAGTGACCGAGGAGTCTGAGGAAATGAAATCATAAACACCACTTCAAATGAGTGTTTTAATTTATTCTTCATGAGGTACCATGTGTCACATCACACATCATCGCCCATTCTACCATGATGGCAGCCATCATATTTAACCAAAATGATTTAAGTCTCCCCAGTTGGAAACTGAGCCCCAGTGAAGACTTTATCTTATTGAACTTCCTATTTCCATAAGCCAGCCCAGGATATGGGCATGGAGATGACACTATTGCATATGTGTAACACAGAGATATTGGCCTCTAGCTGTCTCATGAAATGCTTGCTTCTAGAAGTGCCTATAGCATTTAAGTGCCTGCTTCTTGTGTTGTGTTTTTCCATAGATTTCATTTGAGGGCCCTTTTACCTTTATTTCTGATTGATAGGGTTGCACTTTAATGGACACATGATCTTAACCCTTGTAAATCTCTCCACCAAATGCTATCCTTACCACAGCATCTGGGTAGAGTACTTAAAAATAGGTTCATTTATCAACAGCTATTAAAACACAGTTCTGGTGTGCTACAGATCAATCTTAGAGAAAAAAAGTGTAACTGCTGCTCAGAGAAGTGCATACAATCCACAGTATTTTCTGTTTATCCAACACACATTACTGCTGGATATCTGTTATACTCAAGAATATTATTTGTCAGGATGGCAAGAACAACTGCCTTAAGAGAACCTTTTTCAGAGACTTAGGACTACAAGGTGGCACGAACTGTGCATTTATCTCCTTTCCCTCCAAAAAGATCACTGAAACTGTAAATATATGTCAAACAGTAGAAATACACATGAACAAATAGAAGTAGAGAGGGGACAAGAGTAGGTGAAGAAATGGACTTGGCAGGATGGGAAAAGGTGGGATCAGGCACTCACAGTGATGGACACCAAAATGAGGAATGCAAACCTGTTCCAAAGAAACATGGAAGACCCAGGACTTGGAGGTGCCAGGCACCAGCACACAGGGGGTAGGCACATGGCATGGTGTTGGTTGAAGTCTACTTTTCTCACCCTGCAAGTCCAAGAAATTCCTACTTCCCTGACTCCAGCCCACCTTCTCAAGTGCCATGCTGAAACACTCCAACATGAAAGACATGGAAACAAACACAGCTCTTGGCTCCAAAACAGGAAAATGATCACTCCAGTTTATCCACTGACCATAGTTGCCAGTTCAGGGCAGCTTTTTAACTTAGCCGTTCTGCCGAAAGTCACAGTTGGAACTTTTGCTGCAAATATTAGGCAAAAGACATAGTCCTGCTACACCAGTTTCTGGTGGTCATCTTTCCCCAGGGGGGAAATTGCCTGTGAATAATGTCAACAGGAAAGACAGTCCAAAATATGAGAGAGGCTGATTTGTGATAGACATTCCTCGAGTACCAGGATCTAACCATCCCTGAAACTCATTATCCCTGGAGAAAATCAGCTAACATTTCTTGAGCAGTTACCATGTGTCAGACCCTGTTCTAAGAGATTTACTTATATTAAATCAATTAACCCTCATTGCAGCCCTATGATGTACGTATTATAATTATCTCTGTTTACTGATGAGAAAACTGAACAAGCTAAGTAAGTGGTGAAACCAGGATTCTAACTCAGGTCTAGCTGTACAGCCTGCAAGTTAAAACATTGTATTATATAACCCCTGGCTGTTAGTTCTGTGAGCCAATATATTCATTTAAATCAATTGGAGCTAGATTTCCATCCCTTCTATCTGACAGAGATTTAACCAATCTATGTCTTGTCTACCCAACATTACTGATGAAAACCTGCCAAGTATGTCAAAACTATTTGAAGAAAAGGCAGAAATTGGTGCCTTTATAAGCCCTTCCCCTGTGACTTGTTTGCAAATAAAAAAAAAATTGTAAGAATGCATCTTGGAAGCTAAAGTCTTTTTTTCTTGAAACTTCTGGAGAGGATGACAAATATCAAATACTGAATAACTCAAACTTTGTGCTCTTTCTAAAATCTACATTTTCTTTTCCTTCCTTCTTTCCTTCCTTCCTTCCTTCCTTCCTTCTTTTTCTTTCTCTCTCTTTCCCTCCCTCCTTCCTTCCTTTCTTTCTTCCTTTTTCTTTTTCTCTTTTCTTTCTCTTTCTTTCTTTCTCTCTCTTTCCCTTCCTCTCTTTCTTTCTTTTCTTTTCTTTTCTTTCTTTCTCTTTCTTTCTTTCTTTTTCTTTCTTTCTCTCTCTTTCCCTCCCTCCCTCCTTTCTTTCTTTCTCTCCCTTCCTTCCTTCCTTCTTCCCTTTCCTCCCTTTCTTTCTCTTTATCTTTTTACTATTTGATAGTGTCTCACTCAACCACCCAGGCTGGAGTGCAGTGGCACAATCATAGGCACATCCTTCCACCATTTATCTGGATTTGTCAGCTAGTCAGATTTCCGGTCAGCAAGGAATTTGAGTGTCAACTTCTTCCACTATTTCTGGTTTATTTCCTCTATAATAAACCAACTAGAACTTGGCCCAATGATGCCCCACTTGGCCTCATCACATATATTTCCATTCTGAATATCTGTTGTCTCAGGGGCTCTGGGGTAATCCATTAAAAAAGTGTTCCCAGAATCTTAAGTTAGTATCCCTCTCTTTGTACGCCCTTATGTTTCCTGAGTAATACCAGCCATTCCCAAAACATTAATGACCACCTCCGCAAAAAATGATCCTCAGATTTCTTCTGAATACCATCTCTGTAATTCCAATTTCCTACCAAATATGTGAAACTGAAAATCCTATAGAACCATCAATAGTCAAACAATGCATTCTCTTCCATGCTTCTCCAGAGTTCCCTATTCACCTACTCCTCTACCTATGTTTTATTTTCACAGAAGGCATTATCATCCACTCAGGATTCTAAAGCAATGTGACTTGCTCATCTTCCTTGCCCTGGCCCCCATGTTCAATTAGTTACCAAGTCCTGACAACTCCCACTTTAAACACCTCTCAGATATATCCTTTCTTGTCTTCTCCTCATTATTTCTTGGCTGAGTTATTGCAATACCCCCCTAAATATTCTTCCCCACTCCAGGTTGTCTCCCTCCCAAACTGCCCTCTCCATTGTAACCAGTGAGATCTTTCTTCAAAAGACACTGAAACTTCAGAGCCTCAGAGAAAATGCTATAGTAGGTGCAAGCACTGAGGAAACCCTTTCTCAAATTTCCTTTAAAATGCCCTCAAAAAACCAATGAAAGAATGATGTGAAATCTCTGCTAACAGGATAAAATAAATTACATTCTGAATCAGGGATGATTTATATTAATTGCAGTGTCTTTCAAAACAGACTTAAAAGCATATTATTTATCACAAGCTTGTTGAAAAACATCAATTACCTTTTATGGCCTACAAGATAAACCCAAATTTTTTTAAGCTTTGTATTTGTAAATAATTTCAAAGTTACAGAAAGGTTGCAAGAATAAAGTAATACAAAAAAACCTGTATATGTTTTATCTAGATTTACCTATTATTAGCATTTCATTAAAGTCAAATAATTCATCATTTGCCCCTTATGTATATTCACATAGATATGCATGCATTTATTTTCCAGAGCCATTTTAGAGTACACCGCATATATCATGACCTTTTACCCCTAAATACTTGTATGTATTTTTTTATTATACTTTAAGTTCTGGGGTACATGTGCACAATGTGCAGGTTTGTTACATATGTATACATGTGCCATGTTGGTGTGCTGCACCCATTAACTCGTCATTTACATTAGGTATTTCTCCTAATGCTATCCCTCCCCACTCCCCCCACCCCACGACAGGCCCCAGTGTATGACGTTCCCCACCCTGTGTCCAAGTGTGTCCAAGTGTTCTCATTGATCAATTCCCTCCTATGAGTGAGAACATGCGGTGTTTGGTTTTCTGTCCTTGCGATAGTTTGCTCAGAATGTTGGTTTCCAGCTTCATCCATGTCCCTACAAAGGACATGAAATTGGCTAGCCATATGTAGAAAGCTGAAACTGGATCCCTTCCTTACACCTTATACAAAAATTAATTCAAGATGGATTAAAAACTTAAAATATTAGATCTAAAACCATAAAAACCCTAGAAGAAAACCTAGGCAATACCATTCAGGACATAGGCATGGGCAAGGACTTCATGACTAAAACACCAAAAGCAATGGCAACAAAAGCCAAAATAGACAAATGGATCTAATTAAACTAAAGAGCTTCTGCACAGCAAAAGAAACTGTCATCAGAGTGAACAGGCAGCCCACAGAATGGGAGATGTTTACCCATCTGGCAAAGGGCTAATATCCAGAATCTACAAAGAACTTAAACAAATTTACAAGAAAAAATCAAACAACCCCATCGAAAAGGATATGAATAGACACTTCTCACAAATTTACAAGAAAAAATCAAACAACCCCATCGAAAAGGATATGAATAGACACTTCTCAAAAGAAGACATTTATGCAGCCAACAGACACATGAAAAAAATGTTCATCATCACTAGCCGTCAGAGAAATGCAAATCAAAACCACAATGAGATACCATCTCACACCAGTTAGAATGGCGATCATTAAAAAGTCAGGAAACAATAGGTGCTGGAGAGGATGTGGAGAAATAGGAACACTTTTACGCTGTTGGTGGGACTGTAAACTAGTTCAACCATTGTGGAAGAGAGTGTGATTTCTCAAGGATCTAGAACTAGAAATACCATTTGACCCAGCCATCCCATTACTGGGTATATGCCCAAAGGATTATAAATCATGCTGCTATAAAGACACATGCACACATATGTTTATTGCAGCACTATTCATGATACTTGTATGTATTTCTAAGAATGAGATGCTTTTCTATAACCACAGTAGTTATCCTTGTTGTTGAATTTAATACTGATTCAAACTTTTGTCTACTTTACCATCCAAATTCCAATATTGTAAATTGACCTAAAATCTGACATAAATTTGTCTTAAAATTATGTCATAAAAATTGACTAAAATAATGTCTTTTATTGCTTTTTTTCCCCTCTAGTACAGGACCCTTTGAGAATCAGAGATTGCACTTCATTGCTATGCCTCTTCTGTCTCCTTTAATCTGGAACATTTCCACAATCTTTCTTTATCTTTTATCACTTTGACATTTTTGAAAAATATGGTAATTTTTTAAAAAACAAAACTTTCCCCAGCTGGGGTTCATCTGATGTTTTCTCATGATTAGATTTAAATTAATGGTTACCCAATGGAATACCACATAAGTAATACCCTGTCCTTCTCAGGGTGAGACATCTATGAAATTCACGTATTTACAATGTGGCATTCAATGCCCTTAAATTTTGACTCTTCCTAGAGTACACACACTCCTTTTGATATTCCTCATTGAACCTTGACTGTCTGACCTCCCAAGGACCACCCTCTTTAAAAGCTGTTTACCTGTCCAATAACCATTCCTATGAAGGACATATCTTTCTCCCTTCCTTACTAATGCTACTCAATCCTAGTGGCTTGCATGGAGCAGATCCCACTTCTCTGGTTTCAAAGATATCATTAAGGACCAGGCTGGCCAATATAAGTCCTTTGTCTGCTTAGTCACGGAAATGGAATCAAGGATAGATACATATTCCAAGTTTTGCCATCCTGGACTTTCTTTGGTCCTCTCCAGATATATCTCTTTTCTTTGAGCTATGTTAATTATGAAGAGCATATATATTTGAATCTGCCGAGGAAGGGCATTTTACCACATTATAGAGAGAGTGTTCTGAGAATGTGGAAAAACTTAGCTATAATTTGAAGTGTATGTGAGAGGGAGAAGAGAGGAAGAGATAGGTGATGATGTCATTTAAGCACCTGATTCCAGTCATACCTGAAGCCTTCATTGTTCATGACTTCTTAGTTGCATAAGCTGGTAAATTCTTCTGTTACTTAAGCTAAAATGGAGTGTCTATGTCTTACAAATAGCAAGGGCTTAACTTTCATCTCTTTTATCTGATCTGTGTTGCTGAAGCCTCAGCATGATAACAGATTGGGCAAAAATACAGATAATTACTTTTCAACATGTACACATTTATCTACAGAACAGAAAAACATTTGTTGGATTCTAAACACATACATTGCTGTACAGACTGTTAAACCTTGCTCATGAGTGGTCTAACAGGAAAACAGATATATATCTATATATATAAAACCATTCTTATATATATACACATACATATATATAATTATTTAAAATTGTACTTTAAATAGAAAGTACAATGTGAGTTTTTAAGAACCCATAGTATGTGTCTAAAGTAGTCCTCAGAGGAAAATTCATAGTTCTAAATGTTATGGATTTTAAATTACATAAATGAAAATAAATCAATTATGTTTAACTTGAGGACCTACAAAAACTAACAAGATACATGGCAATTTACAAAGATAAAAGCAAAAATTACTAGATTACAGATTAGAAAAAAAGTAGTTGAAATGATCAGTACAACCTCAAACATAAATGATTATATTTTCTGAGAAAACATCTGCTCATAATCAAGAAAATAAGAACAAAATTCAAATGTGTAACATTGAAATGAAAATGGAGAAATAATCTCAGATGCAGAAGCAGTCCCACAGCTAACCCTAGCAGCACCAATGTGCAATGAAGAAAAACACACCCCATTCTCAAGTCATTGTACTGCCAAATGCTAAACAAATACAATGATGACATTAGTACTACAATATACAAAATCACTACAAATATAAATGGTGTCCATTAGAATTAAATAGTGGACAACCTATCTCACCTGCCTAAGGTGAACCTATGCCTTTTGTGTAGGTTCTAAGAATATTGCTCAATTTTATGTAAATTAATAGAAACTCTAGATGAAATGGATTAGCTAGGAAAAATATAAATAATCAGAACTGCCAGAAGAGATATTTTAAAGTCTAAACACATTATTTATTATAAAAAATTAAAAATAATTTTGAAACTTAAAAAAAAATACATTCCCAGAAAACTTCAGAAGTGAATTCTATCAAACCTTTAAGGAACAGGAAATGCTTACGTCATTTAACCTATTATATGGCATTCTTTCAAAGCACAGCATAATAATTGCTCAAAGAGAAATATTGAAAACTTATATGGACAGTTTAGCAGGGACATTTTGCTAGTTCTCAAATTTTGACTATGAATTCATCAAATGCAGAAGAGAGGAAAATTCATCCCAGGAAGTGAGAATTTTTTGGCAAGGCTTAGAAGTATGAATACATAGATACACTATTCATCAAATGGCATAAGCCTGGGAAAAGTGAAAAAAGAAATAAATGACAAGATCAAGAATGGAAAATACTCTGATAATCTGGAATGATGGAGCTAATTCTAAAAATGCCTCAATATGGCACTAAAGTTTCATAGTTAAGGCCAGGAAAGTAGTCACACCTGTGATAACAGCTATTCAATGACTAACTCAATATGACTCCGAAGTGTGATGTGGTTAGCAAAAATGTGAAGCAATCCTTAGTAACAGAAGTATACTACCTAGAATGAAGATGATAATCTCTCTCTACACTACTGTATCCAAATGCACTTTGATACAGTACTCAGTTTTATAAGAATATTCTCTCTTTTTTTGAGACAGGGTCTTGTTTTGTTGCCCAGGCTGGAGTACAGTGGCACAATCTCAGCTCACTGCATCCTTCACTTCCCAGGCTCCAGTGATCCTCTCACTTCAGCCTCCCGAGTAACTGGGACTACAGGGACTACAGTAGGTGCACACTACCACACCTGGCTAATGTTTTAAGGTTTTTTTTGTTTGTTTGTTTTGCTTTTTATAGAAATGTGGTTTCACTATGTTGCCCAGGCTGGTCTCGAGCTCCTGGCCTCAACTGATCCACCCTCATCGGCATCACAACATGCTGGGATTACTGGCATGAACCACCATGCCTGGCAGAATATTCATTATTTAAAAAGACAGAAAAGATATCTGGAGGAAGACAAGGATAATGAGGAGCCACTTGGTGGATTCTCCTGTTTTGCCTATCCCTATTCTTTAGGGAATAATTTATTTCTCCTTAAGGAAGTATTTACTGCCCATTCTAAGCCCATCTTTGGTCTCAAATTCAGCCAGAGAATGGGGCACTTGATCCAGGAAGGTCCATTCACAGTCTTCAATCCTTCTGGAAAAAGTGACTAATTTGATTTTAGGTTCATGATAACCAAATCAAGTTAGGACTTCAGTTGGAGCTACTGGGAACATAAACACTTTCTGCTGAGGTTGCTGAGTTGACAGGTGGTAAATCTAGGGTTACTAGGGACATCATGACCATGAAGTCAGTGAAAAATTATCACAAATAAGAGATGAAAAGATATAGGTTGTTGATGCCATTGAATGAGAACCTTGGTTCAGTCTTTCCTGAAGTAGTCTGAACTTTACAGTTAAAGAAATGCTCCTTAATTCATTTGAGTCCAGTTTCTACCATTTGCCCACCAAAAGATTTCTAGCTAATTCAGCATCAAAAACATGCTGTATGAAAAATGATTAAAATAACTGTTGATTTTGAAATTAAAATGACACATGGAGATCCTGACAGCTCTCTTTAAACTCTTAAACATTATTTCACTGAAATCGGAAACAAAGCAAAGGATGACCTGTATCAATGGTATTATTTTGCAATTTTCTGGAAGTTTTATAAAATACAATAAGACAAGAAAAGGAGAAAACTTTTTTTTCTCTTTGTTGATATTATTGTAAGTCTAGAACTTACAAGAAGCTCCAGTTAAAACTCATTTTATTTTGACGAAGTGTCTGGATGTGAGATAAATATACAAAAATCAATATTTTGTTTAAATCAAGCACTCACTAGCTAGAAAAGGAAAAGAAATATTTTATTCATAAACAAGATAAAAGCTAAACATACTTAAAATGCATTAAACCCCAGAGACATGGGACTTATGTAAAGAAACCTATAAAATTGTGTTAAGAATACCAATCAAGATATCAATAAATGGGAAGATCTATTATGTCTATTATGGGATAATTTAATGGCTTAAAATATCAAATACATCAAAATTATCATATTGATGCAATGTAATTTTAAATAGGATCCCACATTTTTGTTAATTTTATAAAATAATGCCAATTTTAATGTAAAAGAATAAGTTTCCCCAAATAGCCAAATAGAGAATAATAGTGAAAAATGACTTGGCTTGGCAGATATTAAAACATACTATGAAATTACCATAAAACAGTAGACATGGATGACATGTGAATAAATAGATCGGGGGAAAATTAACCTTGAGATAAGTTGCATAATATAAGACAATTGTGTATATAATAAAATGACAGTAACTAAAGCATAGTTTTATTTAATAAATCGTGCTGGCACAATGGCCTATCATTTGGTAAAAGAAAAAATAATAAAATGGAGTCCATTAACTTATACTATATATTAAATTTCAGCATGAGACAGTTAAAATCCTAGGTTATAATTTAAAATTATATGCATTTGTCTAGATATGTAAAGCATGCAAAATACCCAAAAGCTATAAAATTTTCTCCTAGCAATCTAACTTGTCCTCAGTCTTACCCTGGCCCTCTGGTGGAGGAGGAAGGGTACACACAAATCACATTTAAGAAATGGAGGATCCTTCTTCGAGTCTAAGAAGATATCAGGTATAGGGCTGTCACCACCAATGCCTGCAGAGAATTGCTACAATCAACAATTAGAAAGTGCTTTGGTCCCAAATCTTATCTGGTTTCTCATTGCATTTGCTAGTTTTCAGCCAAGGAAAGAATTTCCTGTATTATTATTTGTACTGATTATCTCCTGGTCCATCTTATCTACAAATGCTTTTTTTTTTTTTTTTTTTCAAGGAGGAAGAACAGAACAACTGAAGTGAATGTACTTCTTAGCAAGGTGACACACAGTTGCTGTTCCAATACACAGCCTGGTGAGTTTGAAGAAAATGGAAGTGAAAGCATCAGAGAAAGAGAGGGATAACAACTCACATTTATTGTTTACCTACTATGTGCAAAGTACTTTCAACATCTCAACTAAAAGACCAGAGTAAGTATGTGTTTTTATTTCTCCCTTACAAATGAGGAGACTAAGGTTCAGCAAGTCTAAATAACTTGCTCAAGATCACTGTAGTAGGTATCCTGATGGGGTTTTTCTGCCTGTTCTTTCCCTTCCACACTCAGATTTCATCTTGGGAAACCACTCCACCCCCATTCACAGTTCTTGTGCATTCAGGATGGGCACATGGTTGAGGCACAGCCAATCACTCTGTTTCATCTCCTGGTTGGTTCAGGGATAGGCATGAAACCCTGGTTGCTCCTAGTACCGTCCTTTTTAAGTTTTCAGTGGATTTGTTGGGAAACCAATGTTTTTTCCACTTGTTAGCTAACCTGGAAGCATAGAGCTGCTAGAGGCCATCTTGTGCACAGAGCCAACCTGAGAATTATGCAGAATAGATAAAAAGCATAACCAAGAGCTGGGACAAGAGACAGAATCTTAACTGCATAGATTGAGTCCCTGGATACAGCCATACTGGCAGCGAATGCTATCCTTGGAATTTGCAGATATATGGACCAATACATTCTCTTATTTACTTAAATCAATTCATGTTGGGCTGCTATCCTCTGCACAGGAAACATCTTGATTAATGTTTCACAGAGATAAGAAGTGATAAGGCCAAGATGAAGACCATGCTTTCTGGAAAAGGACCATTTATCAGCCAGAGGAATAGTACAATTCACAAAAGAACCTGCTGTGATTCCTGACACATTCTCTGCCTGCGATGAACTTTATGTCTTTCATGCATGGGATTAGGGAAGAACATGCTGGGGACATTGATGGAAATGAGTTTTAAATTGTATTGGGAAAAAAAATGAAATCCAGTTCCCAGGGATTTGGCTTTATTCAGTAGGTACATGGTATTCAGGGAAATGGACATATTGAAGTGAAAAGAAAAATCCATCTGAGTTAAAAGAGCAGAAAGACAGTTCTGGTTCCACCATTCAGTTGTATGTTTTCAGGCAAGAGAGCATAATTCTCTGAGCCTTCTTTCTCTTACTCTTGAGAGATAGAAGAGCTTTCGTGAGATACAAGTGAGATTGTGGCTGCTAAAGTACTTACATTTGTTTTAGTTGCAAAGGGCATAATATAGTATCATTAAATGCTGCCGAGGTATTTGGGTACAGTCTAGGTTTTCTGTGCCTTTATTAACAACATATAAAAGGTAAGTCTTTAGACTCAGCATTAAAAACAAATAACATATTTAAAGACGTAAATACTGCTTAAAAATAAATAAGTGGGATCAAGTTAATTGCATTTACCAATATCAGAAATTAGCCAAAAGGCAGTATTGGAAAGCCAAAAACGGTGACTCATAAATAAACAGTATATATTATGTGCTCTTTACAGTACTGTATGAAGCGGTAGGAAATGTAGCTAATATAAATAAGATGAAATGGGAAAATAAAGAGAATAAATAAGTTATAATCAGATAGAAAAAGTACATCTAAAGGATTAAAAATACCAAACAAGACTCTACAGAACAAAATAAAAATAAAAGTGTGAGAAGCAAATAACAACAAAAAGAAAAAAGTGTTATAAAGCTGAGAAAGTTAAATAAAATAAGGTACTAAGAGGAATGGGGGTGTTATGGACTGAATATTTGTGTCTCCCTATGATTCAAATTTGAAGCCCTAACCCCCAAATGTGATGGTATTTGGAGATGGAGACTTGGGGTGTCATAATTAGATTTAGATGAGGTCATGAGGGATGGTTACCCATGATGGGATGAGTGTTCTTCTAAGAAGAGGAAGACAGATTCTCTTTCTCTCTCTCTCTCTCTCTCCACACACACACATGCACACACACGCAAACACACACACATACAAGGTTATGTGAGCACAGGCAAGATGGAAGCAGTCTGCAAACCAGAAAGTCGGACCCTCACCAAGAATTGCATCTGCCAGCACCCTGATCTTGGACTTCCCAGCCTCTACAACTGTGAGAAATAAATGGCTCCTATTTAAGCCACTCAGTTTACAGTATTTGGTTATAGCAGCCTGAGTTGACTAAGACAGGAGAGATTCCAGGTTGTCAGTCAGCAACCCAATCTGACATTTATCAAGTGCATAGTATGTGCCATGTGCTAGGTGTTTTATATCTAGTATCTCATTGGATCCTAATAATCACAGTATGAGTTTGGTATTAACATCCCCCTTTTTAAAGAAGGACGCTGAGTCCCAGAGTGGTTAAATGATGAGTCCCAGGTCTCACAGTAAGTAAAAGTGGAACTTAGATAGGAATTCCACTCTTTTGGTTCCCAAAGCTTACCTGCTTTCCCCTACACTTCCTCTAAAAGAAACTAGGGATGCCCCACAGCTGCCACACTCCCACACCTCCAAAGTCCAGTGCTTTCTCTGAGGGTCATTGGAATTTCAAGACAGGATTGATATCTTCGGGTGTGACGTAAAGGCTAGATGGAGCACAGGGTCCACTCCATATTATTTCAGTAATAGCCCCATTTCTCCTTGGAAATCAACCCCTACTACGTTCTCAGGACAGAAACCCTGAATAACACCTCATCCCCAGCTCTGGGGTGGAGCACAGAACCCAGACTCAACCCATTAGCTTATGGCATTCCATGACAACAACGATTGTGATGGAATCCTGGGTGAGCAGGTGAGCCAAGCCTGCCAATCAAAGTCAGCAATTCTAGACTGCGGGCCTTTGGTCTGAACTCACAGACAACTAGATTCTCACCCCCATCCTTCTCCATCCCACATCCATCCAGCTGGACCCAAAGTGAAAGGAGGCAGTTCCACAATGGTGGCAGTCCACTACGAAGCAGAGACCCTGCCTAAGAATGGGCTCCATTATGCAAGCAAGGCAGAGCTGTGCACAAAGGAGAGAACAACCACGTCCCGGTGGCATCACTCTACCCTCAATCAAGCCAAAGCTGCAGCAAAATTACTCCCTGCACCATAAAAGTGCTGGAGCAAGTGTGGCTTGGGGTTTCTTTTCCTCACAGCCTCAAATTTACAAACTGAGACACAAACTTGAAGCCTTATATCCCTATCCGAGTGAACCCTAGAGAAAGTCAACAACGCTTTTCACCCCTAGCCTCAGAGTTTTGCCAAGGAGCTTTGTCTTCAACATGGCACACACAGGTGGCACTGTCAGAAGACCTGGACAGCCCTTGCTGGGAGCTCCCAGCATACCCCAAAACATGTGGGTATTTCCTTTGAAGATTGTATATTTGAATATGTGCAGAAGAAGACCAAAGATACCCTTCTGTGTTGGTTTCAGTACAAAGAGTCAGATAAGCCTGGATTCAAATATTAGCTTTGTCATATCTTAGACACACCATCCTTAGGAAGTTAGTGGCTTTCCTCTACCTCTGTGCCGTGATATATACTGTTTTCTCTACCTGGAATACTCTTCCATCTCCCCCATTTACCTGGCTAATTGCTGGACATCATCCATGTCTCAGCTTAGAACATCAATTTATCCAGGAAGTCCTCTTTCTTACCCTAAGGTCTAAATCAGTTTCATCTTTTCCAAGTTTCCAAATAACTTCCATTCTTCTCTTGTCCTAACATTAATCTCACTATTATAATCATACAAATCATAATCAAAGGGTAGTCATAAATATCTTGTTTGTTCACCAGAATACAAACTCCATGAGGGCAGGGAATGTGTCAGAGTATTCATCATCAAAGCCCTAAGACTTAGCACCATGCACCTGGTAGATACTTTACAAACCTTGCCATTTTCTAATCTGCATAATGGACATAATTTTAGCCAGTCTCATGAGATTGCCTGGAGATTTAATTCTGTAGATAGCCCAGCACACTCCTAGTACCCACTGGGTGCTCCATAAATATTAATTCCCTTCTACTTAATTCATCTTTTCCAAGAAATTTGAGGTATATTCTTTGCTAATGACTAACTTAATCTCCCTGATTACCATTAATAAAGCTAATAAAATCCTATTTCCTCAAGAGACCATGGCAACTCAGGGGTTAATGGTAATCTGTCTCAGTTTGACAGAAATATTTGACTCACAATCACTAAGAGGAGCTCTTTTTTTTTTCTCTCAGTGGGTGTGAACACAGAAATAAAGTGATTAAATGTGTTAAACATCATATATAATAAATGGCACCAATATAAAACTTAATGCTCCTAATACTTCCTTTGAGTTGCTACCTTTTGCATTAATTGAAGCAAGAGATGTTCCACTTAGTTAAAATATCTACTTAGTATCCTGCTCATAAACACATCTGCTGCCCGAGTTCCCTGGTTCAGTGGGTTTAAATTAGTTGGCATCAATGTTATTGATGATAAGAGGACTTGGAGAGCATTCTGAGGTCCTGGTGAGGCGGGTGATGCTCTGGGTTTCTGTATTCTCCAACAAGCATCGAATCAGGGCTCTGTTGAGGACTGGGGGTAAGCTGACTGCAGGTTTTGTAGCAAAAGCTATAAGAAGGAAGATAACAAGCCTTGTGGTGACAGACAAAAAGTCACGCTACTTTATAAAGATGCTATCATCATAATAAATGCCTTTGCTGAAATGAATGGAAACTGCTCTCTTGTGTGTCTAGGGCAGAAGAACATTTTTTTAAAATCGACCATTGATTATACAAGAGACAGTGCGTAGCACAGTGTTAAAGTCATCGGCCTCAAGAGTCAGGCAGGTTTGGGTTTGAATTGAGTTCTGACACACCCTGCATATCCTTGGACATAGCTCTTATTCACTCTGATCTGCTATTTCTTTATCTGCAAAATAGGGATAAAAATAGCCCTTGAATCATGGGTTACTGTGAAGGTTAATTCCTCCCAAGTCACTTAGTACAGTGCCTGGCACATGCCAACTTAGGTATTATCACTATTGGAATATGTGCATGATGTCATTTAATCTTCACACTCGTCTCTTTGGACATGCATTATTATCCTACTAGAAGGCTCCCTGAGCCAAAATATCTGGGTTCTAAAGCTATTTAAAATGGTCAAAATCCAAAACACTGACAACACTAAAAGTTGGCAAGGATGTGGAGCAACAACCACTCTCATTCATTGCTGGTGGGAATGCAAAACGGTGCAGTCACTTTGGAAGACAGTTTGGCAGTTTCTCACAAAGCTCTTCATTCTCTTACCATATAACCCAGCAATCACACTGCTTGATATATACCCAAAGGAGCTGAAAACATATGTCCACACAAAAACCTGCAAACAGATGTTTATAGCAGCTAAAGCATTCATTGTCAAAATTTGGAAGCAACCAGGATGTCCTTCAGTAGGTGAATGTAATACATTCAGAAGATGGAATATTATTCAGCACTAAAAAGAAATGAGCTATCAAGCCATGAGAAGATGTGGAGAAACCTTAAATGTATATAACTAAGTAAAAGATGCCAATCTGAAAGTGCTATATACTCTATGATTCCAACTATATGTCATTCTGTAAAAGGTAAAACTATGGAAACAGTGGTTGTCAGGGGTTGGGGATAGGGAAGGTTGAATAAGTGGAACACGAGGATTTTAGGGCATGTACAAACACCAAGAATTAACCCTAAGCTGAACTATGGACTTTGGGTTGTAACAAACTGACTACTTTACAGCGACCCTGGTATCATAATGGGTGTCTTTGCTGAATTGAATGCAAACTGCTCTCTTATGTGCCTGAGGCAGAACAGTTTGGTTTTGTTTTCTAATTGAGCATCTATTAATATACGGACTTTGGGTGTGAAAACAAACAAAAAGAAGTAAATTAAAATGGAGACTAGACCCGAAGAACCCCTGAGCAGACAAAGTCAGGCCTCATATGGGACCTTAACTTTGCTTGATGTGCAAACATATGAAACTTATGTTGAGCTATTGTTTGTAAATGCCTATGTTAAAGAAAAATAAAATTTAAGGCTAACTAATCAGAAGCCACCAACTAATTTATATAGCCAAGGACTTTCCAGCAGGATGGACCAAACGAGGCAACCATGCCCCGGAAATCCATCAGACCTTTCCTTTGCTTTACCTCTGTTGGCCCATAAAGGTCTTCCCATGTATGTCCCCCCAGTGGCATCCCCAAATCACTCCTATTAATAGATTCACTTCATAAATCGCTGTTTGCTCAAAGAAACTCCTTAACCTTGTATTGTGCCTCAGTTTACTTTTGTTACATTAAGTTTAGCCTAAAGCTGCCTCTTTATGTATGTTAAAGGTTTCTCCATACACAGTGAACTGCAACTTAACTGGAGGTGTAAACAGACTGTAACCTACTCTTGCGCCAATCAGAGTTTTGGCAAATCAAAGGTGACCCACTGTTCAAGCCAGATTTAAATAAGCCAAACACTAAGCTGTAACCATTCCGGCTGTTTCTGTCCCTTGCTTCCGTTTTCTGTCTGTGACTTCCTTTCTCTGTCCACAAATCTTCAACCACACCATAGCAGTGGAGTTTTCATTCTGGGAGCTGCCCGATTTGCAAACTGTTCTTTGCTCAATTAAATTCTGTGAAATTTAACTCTAAGGTTTTTCTTTTAACGCTTTTTTAAAAATTTAATCTTTAATTTTTAAATTTTTTTTGTTGGTTTTTTTTTTTTACTTTTATTAAGTTCAGGGGTACATGTGCAGGTTTGTTACATAGGTAAATTCGTGTCATGAGGGTTTGATGTACAGATTATTTCATCACTCAGGTATTAAGCCTATTACCCATTTGTTATTTTTCCCGATTCTCTCCCTCCCTCCACCCTCTACCCTCCACTAACTGATGGACCCCAGTGCGGGTTGTTCCCCTCTGTGTCCATGTGTTCCCATCATGTAGCTCCCACTCATAAGTGAGAACATGCGGTTTAGTGTTCTGTTCCTACTTTTAACAACAAAAACAAAATAAAAAACTGTCCTAGAGATAACTTAGCTGTGTCACCTTAGATCATGTGTTCAATCTCTCCAAAGGCCTGTGTTTTCACCCGGAAGATAGAAATACACAGTCCAGGTGAGGTCACCGTGAATTTAAATGAGGCTACGCAGTAGAAAGCTTTTGGCTCAGAATAAGGGATCCGCCCAGGACCAAAAAGCATCCACAGTCCCACCTGGCCTCAGCTTGAGGGAGGGCATCTGTTTCAGGAGGTACAGCCTAGGAGGAGGTGGGATTTGGAGGCAGGCACTGCGCCAGCACCGAAGGGAGGAAGCCGGAGATGTTTACATTCCTAATTACAGGAAGCAAGGCTTCAGCACAGCCAGGTGTCATTCCAACAGACAAGGTTAATAAGATGTGAGTGGGCCCAGCTGCCACCTCTCTGCTTACGGAAGACAGGCGTGCAGACGAAGTCAGATGAATTAGCCAGCAGCCTGGCCACGCTGGTCAACTTCAGATGTCTGGAGACACAGGTTAAAATTCAATCTTGGCCAAGCACAGTGGCTCACGCCTGTAATCCCAGCGCTTTGGGAAGCTGAGGCAGGCAGATCACAAGGTCAGGAATTTGAGACCAGCCTGGCCAATATTGTGAAGCCCTGTCTGTACTAAAAATACAAAAATTAGCCAGGCGTGGTGGGGTATGCCTGTAGTCCCAGCTACTCGGGAGGCTGAGGCAAAAGAATCTCTTGAACCCAGGAGGCGGAAGTTGCCGTGAACCGGGATCCTGCCACTGCACTCCAGCCCATGGGGCAGAGTGAGACTCTGCCTCAAAAAAAAAAAAAAAAAAATCAATCAATCAATTTTGCAGATTCCAAGTTTCTCCCAAAACCTCCTCAAGGTCCAGGTAGGACTCCACAGAATGACACTACTACGGGAACACTGGCGGCCACGTCAGACACTTGGCCACTGGCTCTGATCACTGTCCCCTTTGACTCTCCAGGGTGAAGTTCAAAAGAGAGAAATGCATGTAGCCAGCAAAGAGTGCCAGCTTCAGAGTCCAAAGCCTTGAGTTTGGATCCCATCTCTGCCACGTTCAAATTATACAAACTTCAGCCAGCCATTTATCCATTTCAGAATTCAATTTTCTCATCTGGGCCGGGCGCAGTGGCTCAAGCCTGTAATCCCAGCACTTTGGGAGGCCGAGATGGGCGGATCCCGAGGTCAGGAGATTGAGACCAGCCTGGCTAACACAGTGAAACCCCGTCTCTACTAAAAAAAAAAAACACAAAAAACTAGCTGGGCGAGGTAGCAGGCGCCTGTAGTCGCAGCTACTCGGGAGGCTGAGGCAGGAGAATGGCATAAACCCAGGAGGCGGAGCTTGCAGTGAGCTGAGATCCGGCCACTGCACTCCAGCCTGGGCCACAGAGCAAGACTCCATCTCAAAAAAAAAAAAAAAAAAACAATTTTCTCATCTGTAATATGGGAACAGTCCCTTTTAGGGTTGCTGTAAGGATAAAGTACTTATAGGCACAAAGAAAACTCCATAATTAGTAAAAATTATTAGAAGGATTGCTTTTTTGTTGTTTTTTTTTGAGTTGGAGTTTTGCTCTTTTTACCCAGGTTGGAGTCCAATGGCATGATCTCGGCTCACTGCAACCTCTGCCTCCCGGTTCAAGCGATTCTCCTGCCTCAGCCTCCCAAGTAGCTGGGATTACAGGCATGCGCCACCACGCCCGGCTAATTTTGTATTTTTAGTAGAGACAGGGTTTCTCCATGTTGGTCAGGCTGGTCTTGAACTCCTGACCTCAGGTGATCCACCCGCCTCGGCCTCCCAAAGTGCTGGGATAACAGGCGTGAGCCACAGCGCCTGGCCAGCAGTGTTGCTTTAATGGGCTACCTGGGCAAGTTGTGGGCCCAGGCATCCATCAATGTGAAGTCCCTGCCCTGCCAGCCGGCAGACGCTTTAACCAGACCGATTAACAACCTGTTTCTGATCAATGATTTATGGCTTATGTTTCCCTGTTAATGAAATGTAATTGCCAAGCCTGAGATGTAGCGCAGTGGCACAACAAACTGCCATCTGAAAATTACATCCCAGGTCCCATAAGAAAAGCTACAGCCACACGCTGGAACATCTTATGAGCAGAGTCAAGCACCACCAGGCCTCCCTTTGAGAATCTTGGTCTTTTTGAAGGCAGAGAAGGAGCTCCTTGCCAGTGAATTCTTCTCCATAAAAATTAACGCTGTAACAGAACGCCAAATGGCCTCAGTTAATGTGCTTTTGAATGAGGACTAAATTTTATTCATAAGCATCAGTGTCAGGACTAAAATAACATTTTTATGGACACTGCGAGCATAAGCAGCAGTGCGAAGTCAACCAGGATTGCCACTGAATTGACTTGTTTCCCCTGGATATAGCTGCTTAGATAGCAGAGGACTGGACCCAAGAGAGTTTGGGCTTAGGTCACACTTCAGGCCTTCCCTGTTTTGTGATATTGAGGGCAAATTAACTAAAAACTAATGAAAATAAAACACTCGCCTGATTCTCAGTCTTATCACCTGTAAAGTGGGGGTGACAATAAACCCAACCTAATAGAAGTGTTGCAAATATTAAGCTCATTTGATTCATCCGTCCATAAGGCCAGCTTCCATGCTTGGTTCTGGGGATACAGCAGTAATAAAAACAGAAGCCACCTGCTCTCCTGGAACTCACATTCTAGTAGGAGAAAGTAGAGAATGAATAAGTATGCTGTACATTTTGTTAGGTAAAGATAATTACTGAGAAAAATAAATAAGAAGGAGATTGGGTGATAGAGGTTGCTGGCAATTTTAAATAGTGTGGTCACAGCTGAGACTAAAACCAAGAGGATGGGTAGAATTTATGAAAAAGAAGGAAAAGAATGAAAACCAAGAACTGGGCCTTAATTAATGTAGGCTTTAAGGGGAAAGGAAGGGCCAGGTATGGTGAGCCATGCCTGTAATCCCAGAACTTTGGGAGGCAAAGGCAGGAAGATCCCATGAGGAGACAGGAGTTTGAGACCAGCCTGGGCAATATAGTGAGACCCCATTTCTACAAAATATTAAGAAATGTCCTGGCATGCTGACGTGCACCGGTAGTCCCAGGTAATTGAGAGGCAGAGGTGGGAGGATCACTTGAGCCCAGTGGTCGAGGCTGAAGTGAACCATTATCGTGCCACTGCACTCCACCTTGGGCAACAGAGCAAGACCCTGTCTCTAAAAATAAATAAATAAACAAATAAAATTTGAAAAATAATGATAAAAATCAAAAATAAGTAATAAAATAAGTAATACATTTTTAAAAGGAGGGGAGGAGAAATAAGTGGACACGAAGAACAGCCAGAGAGTAGGAAGGGAAACAGTCAAGAGGTGCACTGTATTATGGAAACTTAAAGGTGAAAATGAACTTAACGTAAGAGAACCCTCTTTCTACCCAAGCTCCATCTTCCACCATTACCAAGTTTGTGATCTCAAGCAAGTTGCTTTGCATCTCTGGGATATTTTTCGTACCCTACCACTTCACTGGACTCACTCTCTATAGAACTGCAAGCAATCTCCTAATGCCCAAATCATCTCCCATTCTCCTAGCTTCTCTGAAACTCATCCTTCACATTGTCTCAATTCACCTGCATTGAACAACTCTCTGATGCCAGGCACTCAGCTGGGTATTTTCATGTGTCAGGTCTCATACAGTTCCCAATGCAACCCTGTGAGGTAAGCCAGAGATACCATCCTACTTAAACAAGGAAACAGATGCAGCGAACATTCAAGTAACTTGCCCAATGTTGTAAAATTAGTCATTGGTGAACTGGAAATGTCAACTCAGTAGGCTAATTTCAGAGTCAGCACTCTTCATAACTACGTTCTACTTCTACCATGAGATGGTGCTATACATGGTGCTAAGACCACCAAGCCTGAGGCTCAGAGCTTCTCTCTCCAGCGACCAGGCTGAGAGGTTAGAGGAGTTCACCTGCCACACCTTGCCATCTTGGAAGGATCTGAGCTGCTGCTGTAGTTCTCTGTGAAACATTGCGTGTCTCCCTTGGATCAAGAATCACTGCAGGGCTAAAGATAAGAGAATAGATGAATGGGTCAAGAAAATGTGGTGTATATGCACAATGGAATATTATGCAGCCATAAAAAAGTATGAAGTCCTGTCATTCATGGTAATGTGGATGGAACTGGAGGGCATTATATTTAGTGAAATAAACCAGGAACAGAAAGTTTCTCCATGTTTTCACTTATACAAGAAAGCTAAAAATAGGTGATCTCCTAGAAGTAAAAAGTAGGACAGAGGATATTAGACGACGGAAGGGCAAGGAGGAAGGAGAGTTAGGGAGAGATGTGTTAAAGCAGGCCGTAGGCTGGTACCGGCCAGTGGCCTGTTAGAAACCTGGCCACACAGCAGGTGAACCGCAGACGAGTGGGCATTATCCCCTGAGCTCTGCCTCCTGTTAGATCAGCAGTGGCATTAGGAGCATGGACCCTGTTGTGAACTGCGGATGAGAGGGATCTAGGTTGCCTGCTCCTTATGAGAATCTAATGCCTGATGATCTGAGGTGGAACAGTTTCCACCAGTCCCAGGTTCCAAAAAGGTTGGGGACCACTGTATTAAAAGATACAAAATTATAGTGAGATAGGAGGAATAATAGCAGTTCTATAGCACTGCAGGATGACTATATTTACAATAGTAATTACCTCATTTCAAATAGCTACACGGAGGACCCTGAACATTCCCAACAGGAAAATCACACATGTTGGAGATGATGGATATGCAAACTACCCTGATCTGGTACACTGTATGTATCAACACATCACTGCCTCATGAATATATACAATTATCATTAGTCAATTTAAATAAATAAAAAATAATAAACTGAAATAGATCTAAACACACACAAGAAATGGTAAAAGAAGCTGCCGTGCAACCCCCACAGCCCCACGCTGTCCTTCAATAAACCACCAACCCCAAAATTACTATCTGTGTGAGTCCATGCTTCTGGGTTTTCAGAAACCTGACTCACAGGCTGGTGAATGATGTACCTTACACAACACGCACTTCATACTTTCATTCATTCATTCAACTCACTTAGACAGAACCAAGCTATGTGTAGACTAGAATCTGCCATGGGCTGGGGAATCACAGCTGAGTAAGACAGAGTTGAATCTGGCCTCTAGGGACTCAGGTATCCACCATGAATGATGACACACAGAGGTAAGTGTGACCAGGAAAATAGTAAAAGGATGTTTAGAAGCTTCACAGGAGAGAATGATTACCCAAGGGAGACGGGGTTGCTGCAAAAGGAAGCAGAACAGGGGAGAAGAGGATCCCAGGCACAGGGAACATGAATACTATGTGCAAACCACAGGGCGAGTCTTGCCCTAAGGGTCGTATGCATGTCATCCCATTTGACGTCCACACAAACATCCTGAGATGTAGGTGTTATTATCTTCATTTTATAGCTGAGATTAAGCCTAAGGTCATATTTAGCAAGGGGTCTGTTCCACCTCAATCTGGGACCTGGACACACTTAGGGAAGAGCAAAAAAGATGCTAGGGCTAGAATAGAAGCAGGTTGGGATGGAAAGTGAGCCTGAAGAAGAAGGCTGGGCTTCTATAGTGGAGGAATCTGAAAGCAATCTCACCTCATTCCCTACCCCATCACTCTCCCTTCATTCCACTCACTCTCCTCCTAGCACTTACCACCATACACACAGTAAAGATTTACTTACTTATTGGACATCATTTACCTCCTTCCATGAGAACGTAGGCTCCATGAGGGTAGGGATGCTGCCTCTTTTCTTCACTATTATACCCTCAGCGCCCAGAACAGTGCCTGTCACCCAGCTAGTGTTCAATAAATATTTGCTAAATAAGTAAGAGGTTGTTTCAGACTGTGGACTAGGACTTTAGCCTGGAGACACAAGTTTTTAAAGAATTGTAGAGATTTTTTTCTTCTTGTTGTTTGAAACAGGATCTTGCTCTGTGGCCCTGGCTGGAGTGCAGTTGTGTGATCTTGGTTCATTGCAGCCTTGAAATCCTGGCCTCAAGTGATCCTCCTGCCTCAGCTTCTCAAGTAGCTAGGACTACAGGCATACACCACCACACCCTACCGGTTTTTAAAAAAAATTTCGTAATTTCGTAGAGATGTGGTCTCACTATGTTGACGAGGTCTCAAACTCCAGGCCTTGTCTGGATCCCCTTGTCTCGACCTTCCAAAGTGTTGGCATTATAGCCTGAGCCACTGTGCCTGACAACATTGAAGCTTTTAAACCGGGGAACACCATGGTCTGTTCTATTTTATTAACAGAGCTGTGGCTGGGGAAGCATTTGGCCCCAGAAAGTAAATCCAGACACCTGCTTGTGACAAAGGAAGAGAGATTGAGGCAAAATAGTCAGGATGATCCTACACAGGTTGCCAGATGGTGCTCTGACTCAAGGCGTTTTAACAAACATGGTCCAACTTTCTTCCTGGGGCTTTTGGAAGGCACGGGGATGGCTATTTGTCAAAGGGAACAATTAGAACGTCAAAGAATTCAAAACCCAGCTGGGTGAGTGAAGGGCAGAGAACACAATGAAGATGGAACCAGCAATTCATCTCTCTCTCCATCCTCCAGCAGGTGGGGATGCATCCCAGGCCAAGCTGGATGCTCTCTATTCTCCTGGAGAAGCTTTCCCAAAGGTGGGGCCTGTTGGTGTAAATGAGGGCCACTGGGCACTTAGACAGAAACCCTGTGCATATGTGTGTGTGTGTGTGTCAGTATGTGAACATACACACAGGTGCTGCTGCACACACATACACAATCTCCTAAATTCCCCATCGAAAGTGACTGAAGCTGTTAAGGAGGTTTCATGAGGCCAGGGGCCATTTGTTGAGCACCAACTTCATGTTACAGCCATGCAGAGTGTGTTCCATTTGTGATCTGAAATGTAGGTATTCTTGTTACCCCTATTCTCCTAATAAGAGATTGAGTCTCCCAGATCAAGCAGTTCATTTAACAGGTCTTATATTGAGTGTCTCTCATGTGCTAGGCTGGGAATACAATGAAGAGAAATACTCATGTCTCTGTCCACTTAGGCTTATATAGTCCAAAGGTTTGTGGAACACAAATGTTTATTCTAAGAACTCCACCATTACATCAGCAGTATGATGAAAAGGTGCAGTGTTCCGGGTGTGATTACCAAGGTAGCCCGAGGAAGAGATCTGAGCTCAGGTGTGAAATGAGGGCAGTTGTATTAAGTGTGTCTTTCTATTTTGATGCTTTATCTTGGGGCCTTGCCTCTCCAAGAGTAAGCTAATTCCTAAAGATAGCAAATAGCTTGCAACTTTCATATGGACACTAACCAATCCCAAGCCCAAATCCCTGAACTACCTACCTTCTTTTTTTTTTTTTTTTTTTGCGTTGGAGTTTTGCTCTTGTCCTCCAGGCTGGAGTGAAATGGCGCAATCTCAGCTCACTGCAACCTCCGCCTCCTGGGTTCAAGCAATTTCCTGTGAGATTACAGGCAAGTGCCACCATGTCTGGTGAATTTTTGTATTTTTGTGATTTTGTATTTTGTAGAGATGGGGTTTCACCATGTTAGCTAGGCTGTTCTCAAACTCCTGAACTCAAGTGATCCGCCAAAGTGCTAGGATTACAGGCCTGAGGCACCGCACCGGGCCTCTAAACTATCTTCTTTATGGAACCCTCACATGCCAAGACACTATTCCTCTACCCTAATCATCCTACAGCCAGATACCAGACAATAACCCTTATGGCCCAGAGCCTGCTGAAAGTATTCAAATTAGCCAACCCTAACCTTGCTGAGCTGCCTGCCCTGCCTCACCCATTCCTTCCCATGAAAACCGCAATCAAGGCACTCACCCATGTTTTCCTCTTGCTCTGTCCACCTCCTGCCTGACCCTGGTGCTTCCCCATATGGCCCTGAGTGGCGTGGTGTGCTTCCTGTGTCTAGGGATCTGTGAGTGTAAGCATCTGCCTTCATGACAGTCATTTCCTTGTCTGTGTTTTATCATACCTGATTAAAACAAATCTGGGTGCATTTTAAGGCAGTAGGAGTTTTGCTACATGGGCAATTGCAAAAGTGGAGAGATACCATGGGATGGCGGAGAAC
Organism: Piliocolobus tephrosceles; assembly: GCF_002776525.5. Taxonomy (NCBI): domain Eukaryota; kingdom Metazoa; phylum Chordata; class Mammalia; order Primates; family Cercopithecidae; genus Piliocolobus; species Piliocolobus tephrosceles. The sequence continues at coordinate 24,375,876 of NC_045450.1, read as the reverse complement.
AAGAAGACTTTGCCTGAATCTTCCTGGCTGGTTCTGTCCAATCTACTAAATTTCAGTTTCCAGGAACCACAGGAGATAGTCACCATGCCAAGCATATGGAGAACACAGCAGTAGCCGGTTTTGTGGAACTCACTGGATAATACATGGTAATAAATGCTGTGGTGAGGGAGTACAGGATGTCAAGAGATCAAAAAGAGGAAAACTTGACCCAGGCTTAGAGGAAAAAAAGAGTAGGAGAGAAAGTTTCCCAGCTGAAATGACATCCACAGTGAGTTCTGAAGGATAAGGAGACATTATCCAGGAGAAGCAGGGAAAGAGGGAATAGGCGTGTCCCAGGAAGAGCGCTGAGAGCATGTTGTGATTAGGAAACTACTATTCACAATACATGTTAGGAATGACCCAGATGAAGCTGGACACAGGGCCTGGAAGGTGACTCCTAGGAGGTTCAGACTTCATCCTAGAGACAACCTCGAGCCATTGAATAATCTTAAGCTAGGAGCTCCAGGTCACAATTTTGTTTTAGAAACATGGCCACATTTGCCGTGTGAAGAGCAGATTGGGGGAGGACATGACCAGAGGCAGGAAGACCAGGACAGAGGTACTGAGATGATCCAAGGGAGAGGTGATAGGATCCGAAGTGGTTGCAATGAAAATGGAACAGAGGTAGCAGAGTTGAGAGAGAGGCATGGGCAAAGGGTGAGGGGTCAAGGGTGACATTAGGTTTATGATGTGCATAGCAGGGTAGGTGGCATTACCGTTCACTGAAGAAGAGAAGCAGCCACTTCTAGGTAAGGAGAGGAGAAGTGCTCAGGTCAGTTTAAGAGTCTAACAGGACAGCAGTTCCCAAACTTTTTGGCACCAGAGACTTGTTTTGTAGAAGACAATTTTTTCATGTTGAGGAATGGTTTTGGGATGATTCAAGTGCATTACACTGATTGTGCACTTTATTTCTATTAGCATTACATTGTAATATATAATGAAATAATTATACAACTCACTGTAATGTAGAATCACTGGGAGCCCTGAGCTTGTTTTCCTGCAGCTGGGCTGTCCCATCTGGGGATGATGGGAGACAGTGACAGGTCATGGGGCATTTGAGTCTCATAAGGAGCCTGTAACCTAGATCCCATACATGCAAAGTTCACAATAGTGTTCACGCTCCTATAAGAATCTAATGTCTCCACTGATCTGACAGGAGGCAAAGCTCAGGTGGTAATGTGAACAATAGGGAGTGGCTGTAAATACAAATGAAGCATCGCTTGCTCACCGGCCACTCACCTCCTGTGGTGTGGCCAGGCTCCTAATAGGCCATGGAAAGGTACTGGGTTGGGTCCATGGCCTGAGGGTTGGAGACCCCTGTTATAGAATATCCAAGAAGAGACATCCAGTGCAAAGCTGGAAGCAAGATCAAAAGCTTAAGAGAGAGAACAAGTCGGCCAGATGCAGTGGCTCATGTCTGTAATCACAGCACTTGGGAGGCTGAGGCAGGTGGATCGCCTGAGGTCGGGAGTTTGAGACCAGCCTGGCCAATATGGAGAAACCCCATCTCTACTGAAAATACAAAATTAGCCAGGCATGGTGGTGCATGCCTGTAATCCCAGCTACTTGGGAAGCTGAGGCAGGAGAATCGCTTGAACCCAGGAGGCGGAGGTTGCAGAGCAAAACTCCGTCTCAAAAAAAAAAAAAAAGAGAGAGAGAGAAAGAATAAGTCAAAAATGGCATTTGGTCAAGTTGTAGCTCCCACGTCATCACTGTCCCATGGCTAGTTATATCTTCAGGTCACAGTTCCTCTCATTCAGGGCTTTCTCCTCGCCTTGCCTGAGCCTTGCTATGGTTTTTCTGCCTTTCTCTGCATTTTTGGTTTCTGATCATTAGGAAGTCCGCCATGCAAGCCATAAAAAGAATGCTGTGACTTGGTGGTTGCATCAATCTGAATTTTGGCTCACTGTTCATAAAGAAGACAGTAACTTATGCTCATTTTCAGATGAGAAAATTGAGGTTTGACTTGCTCCAGATCACCCACTTGACCAACAAAGCACAGGAGATACAGACACTGTTCTGTTCACAGTGGGTTCTGGACTGTGGTTACTATTCCACATGCCGCATGGTCTAGATCAGAGGTTGGTGAGCTATGGCCCCTGACCAAATCCAGTCACCATCTGTCTTTGTCGTACAGTTTTACTGTAACACAGACATCCTCATTTGGTAAGGTCTATGGCTATTTTCCACTTCAAGGACAGAGCTGAGTAGTTACAACAGAGACTGTAGGGTCTACCGAGACTAAAATGTTTATGGTTGGATCCTTTACAGAAAGTAAGTTTGCTGGCCCTTGCTCTAGAAAATAACACCATCCTTTCTTCTAATAGTTGGGATTTCTGAGACTGGGAGAACCACGTGTCACTATCCCAGGTCACTGCATATTATATGGCAACCCACACCCCCATCCTTAATGCAAAGCCAGCTCTGGCCGAAATAGTACAGTTTGTAGCTACCAGGCTTAGTACCTATTTTGTGTCAAAAACGTTGAAGGTAACATTGTTTTCCTCTACCACAGTCTTGCATGGTAAACATTTTTATCTCCATTTTGCAGATGAAGAAATAGAGATTCAAAAATGTGACGGTACTTGCTTGAGGTTAGGGCCGATTGCACACCTGGGTCAGCCTCTCTCCAAAAGCCTTGATTTTTTTTCCATTACAACTTGCCCATCTCCAAGAAAGATCTCCAGCTGAGGGCTCCAGGCAGGGGGCGGCAATCTGTGCCTGGCAGTACTGGACACAGCAGGGCACCCACTCAGAAGTGCTTGGTGTTCCACTTCGTCCCCACAGAGGAGCTTAAATCAGACTGTCAACAGCTGTGGTTGCTACGGCTTTAATTAAAGAACAAACAATGTCCTTCTACTTTCCTTTTATAGGCCAAGTATCTTGGGACTGGGGATTTGAATTCCAAAGAAACCACCAACTTGCTGTGGTGTTAATAGTGTTATGTTTGGGAATGGGGTTTTCAAAATCATTCAAGGGCAAGTTCAGAAAACTTGGATGTGATTCTATGGGGGAAACCATTTAAAAAGAAACTTCAGATTGGATATTACAAGGATAGATGTGTAAAGACCTTTGAGGTCCTAGGGGTCTGTATTACTCATTGTTTCAGTATTGAGAGGAAACAGATCGGGACATGTTTAAAGAATTAAGATGTAGGTATGATGAGAATTTAAAGGGGAAAGAGGGCATGGTGTGCTCAGAGAACTAAAAGGGTTTCAGTGCAATTGGAGCACCGAATGAAGTTGGGAAGAATGAGGTATGAGGCCTATTATCCCCATTTACACAAGGCAAGGGAAACAAAAGCATTCAATGCCTATGATGGACCGAGGATGTCCACACAAATTACATCATTCAAGTCATACTCCAGCGAGCATGCAAAGTGAGAATTAGTCCTCATTTTAAAAATGACAACTCTGGTAATATATTTAAAAATTATAATAACATAAGAATAATGACATATGATAAGCACTTAGTCTGTGCCATGTAATAGTCAACTTACTTACAAATATCTTCTCATTTCATCCCAAGCAAGACACTGGGAGAGGGGTCCACACACTGCAGCCCATGGGCCAAATCCTACCTGTGAACTCAGGGTGGTTTTTACATTATTAAATTGTTTAAACATTTTTAAAAAAAAATATTTTGCGACATGTGAAAATGACATGTAATTCACATTTCAGAGAAAAGTTTCTTGAAACACAGCCACACCCCCTCATTTACATGCCATTTACAGCTCTTCCTGCACCGCAGGGGCACAGTTGAGTTGTTGGAACGGTAGCTGTGTAGCCTTCAAAGCCAATAATATATATTATCTCTGGTCATTTACAAAAAGATTTTGCCAATTCTGACTCCAGAAGATAACTAGGTACTGTTCCCAGACTCATTTTACTGGTATGGAAGCAAAACTTTAGCTAGTACCCTCTGTGGACTAGTTTGCCCAGCTGGTATGCAGCAGAGCTGTGGATAGAAGCTGTCACTCTGTCCCAGATACTGCATGCCTAAATAAAACCCCCACCGCCATGCACCAACCACGCCTTCCACAAACATGTGCTTGCAGGAAGCACCAAAGATCTTCTGAAGATTCCATGATGAGGGCAGTCAAGAAATAAACTGAGATGGGCATGCTGGTACGCATCTGTAGTCCCAGCTACTAGGGAAGCAGAGGTGACAAGGTTGCTTGAGTCCTAGAATTTGAGGCTGCAGTGAGCCATGATGGCACCACTACACTCCAGTCTGGGTGACAGAGTGAGACCCTGTCTCAAAAAAAGAAAAGAAATAAACTGACATCCCTGGAGAAATATGAGCAGATAACAACCAACAATCCACAAATGACCAATGAGAATTTTAAAGCAAGGAATATGAGACACTTGTAATACAAGAAATTCAAGTTAAGAAGTCATATACAGGATCATGTTTTTAATCTAATTAATACTGGCCAAACGTTTAAAATTCACTGCTGTTGAGGGTACAGTTTTACAAATACTCTCAGAAATATTTGGTGGCACTGTGAACCGGGACAAACTTTGAAGAAATTAAGCTGGCAACATTATTCAACTTACTTCCTCCCTAAAATAACATTAATTCTACCTCTAAGGATTTGTCTTAGATAAATCATCTGAGATGCACAGGACCCATGTTTCAGTGCATCCCAGTGTACTAATAAACAGGAATGGGGGGGAGTCCAACAGTTGGTGAATAATTAAATAAATTATGGTGTATCATGAAGCTAGCCACTGTATCCATTTGCAAGAATCATGCTTTTGAAGAACATTTAATATGTGAATTTTATTCTGAGGGAGATGAGAAGCTCTTGAAGAGATTTGACAGAGAAGTGGCATGCTTGGACTTAACATTTTAAGAGGATTTTTCTTCCTACGAGAAGAGTGAATTGGAGGAGGGGCAAGATGACCAGTGAAGAGGCAACTGCAATATTCTGGGCAAGAAATGATGCTGGCTCAGACCAGTGAGGTTATGATGGAAAGATGTCATCTGGATATTTTTCTTTTCTTTTTTTATTTCAACCTTTCCTTTAGATTCATGGCATACATGTGCAGGTTTTCCAAATTACAGAATGGCATGAAAGTTCTATAATGTTTGGACTTAATGTATCCAAGCCAGATGTTTATTTTCTTTTGCTCTTCCCAAACTTACCAATATACCCAATATATGGGTATATTGTGTGGCACTGAGGTTTGGGGTGTGAGTGCTCCTGCTATCCAGGTAGTCAGTATGGTACCCAATAGGTAATTTTTCCATCCTTAACCCCCTCCCTCCTGCCCTTCTCCCTCTAATAGGCCCCAGTGTCCACTGTTCCCTTCTTTGTGTCCATGTATACCCAATGTTTAGCTCCCGCTTGTAAGTAAGAACATGCAGTATTTGATCTTCTGTTCCTGCATTAATTAGCATGGGATTGTGGCCTCCAGCTGCATCCATATCACTGTACAGGACAGGATTTCATTCTTTTTTACAGGTTTGTAGTATTCCAGGGTGATATTTTTCAAAATATCGGGATTTGCTGTTGTATTACTGGATATAAATGGTAAGAGCACAAGTGGAAGATGATTTCATGGAATTTAACCCGAGGAATTGGATGATTGGATCAGCTATTTACTGAAATGGGGAAGTCAGCATTAGAGAAAGTTTTGGAAGAGAGAAAGGAAATAAGTGTCTGGCTTGCATACACTAAGTCCAAATATTATGGCACTTTCATGTCATTCTGTAATTTGGAATACGTCGATGCTCTCCTATTACAAGTTATTTAAGAACCAGAAGTGTGTCATTTCTTAAAATGACATGTTTATCTAAATATCGTTTCTTGTAAAAATGATACTTTCATTATAGAAAATTCAGAAAATAAAGAAAAATATACAAAGAAGTTATCTCACAGGTAACTCCTGTTATTTCCTACCCTTGGAGGATACATTCCACACTATGCTTTTGGAATATCGTCTTCAAAGGCACTCAAGCACCCACTAAAGGGGAGAGTTTCTTTGCTGTCATGAGCTTTAAGGATCTAGTGTCTTCCTTTGCTGACTTCTCAATCAGGACATGTTTATCATTCTGAAATCCAGATTAAAGGACCTCTTTGGGGGAATTTGCATCATTTAGTTTTTAAGCCTCAATTTCAACACAATTTTCATAACAGAGGCCTTCCCAGGATGTGGTGTTGAAAAATAGCTAAGCAGCTTAGGACCTCCATGTCCCATAATACTATGTAAGACGTCACAGAGGGGACGTTAAAAATAGCTTCAGAGACAAATGATCCTGGAGACCGTGGAGGGCTTTCTGATGATTTGCAAAATCTAGTGTTGGATAAAAGAGTAACAAATGGCTTGATAGCCGATAAAAGCATATTAGATAAATACAGCCAAGAGAAATGTAAAGGTGAGTTCTCAGAAAGAGAGGTTGGCGGATTATGAAGAACTATGGATAATATATAAATCTGAAATTCTTTCAATCGTGTAAGAAGTATATGTAAGAGCCTCATCTCTGGTCAGAGTTGGGCAGGAAGCTGAGCTAAATGTGACCTGCTCCTGTTTACGAGCATGTGTCTTGTATGTATAATTCTCATGCAGACATACGGACATTTATTTTACTCTGATAGCTTGTTTGCAGAGGGAGAGGGGCCATTTATTAAGCATTTAGACATTGGACACTATAGCAGAGTGTTTAGGCACACAGGCTATAAAGTCAAATAGCTTGGGGTTGTGTTCTGCCAATTATTAGCAGGTCAAATAACCTTTCTGAGTCTCAGTTTCCTCACCTATATAATGGGGGTAAGAAAAGCTCATAACACTGTTAAGTTCTTTAAAAGTATCCGATTAATAGCAGCATTTGTGTGGGGGTGCATGTGTGTAATTGTCAAAGTATTCAAGTCCAGAAAAATCATTTCGTTTTCAGATGAGGAAACTGAGGTGCCAAAGGTTAAACAACATACCCAAGGTCACAGAACTAAGTGCTAGGATAGGGCTTATTAACATTAGCTCCGAGTTCTTGTGATTATTTTCCAGTGGCAAAGAAACAGACTGGGAAGAAAAGAATGGTGAACTCTTTATGAGTACATCTTGGAGAAGGGTCTTGAAGAAGAAACGCTTGGGTTTCTCACACTGGATTTTCTTCTGCCACATTGTTATAAGCAGGAAAGATATCTTCTTTTCTGAGCTTTAATATGTGGCTTTAGAGCCTCCCATCTTGTCCCCTTTCGTCTATGTCATACATCTATGCCTACTGCATTCCTCATCATAAAAATCCTTCCTGGCTTCCCACTTCATAGGAGATGAACTCCAAACTCCTGTCACAATCTAGCACTAACCTAATTTTCCAACTTTCAAGTGTCCTGCTTTCCAGCCCAACTGAACAATTGCTAATCCCTGTGCACATCCAGGACCTTAGAGCTCTGCATCTCTGACTTCCCCTGACAGCACAACAACCATTGCCAACTCTATGGTCTCTATTTTTTAAATGACCATCCATCCCCCAATGCATAGGGAGCTCTTTGAGGAAAAACCCACTTATAATTCACCTGTTCCCAGTCATTCCTCTAATAATTCCCAACAGCAATGAGAAGGGTATATTTGATCTAGTAGGAAACTCAATAAATATTTGCTGGGGAAAATGGCATAAGTAATAATCAGAGTAGTAGTAACAAGAATAGCTAATAGGGTTATTGAGTGCAAACTATGTTCCTGATACTCTTCTAAATGCATTCCATACATAACTCATTTGATTCTCACGGTCACTGTGGCTGGCAGCATTGATGGCTCCTAAGGATCCCCCTCCCTCCTCACATTCACACCCTCCATAATCCCCTCCTGTTGAATGTGGGCTGGACCTAAAGACTTACTTCTAATAAATAGAATACGCAAAAGTGGTGGGATGTCATCCCCGAGATTAGGTTACAAAAGCCTGGGACTTCTGTCTTTCTGGTGATCTCTCTCATCCTCTCACTTGCTTGCTCTGACGAATCAAGTTGACATGTTGGGAGCCGCCCTATGCAGACACTCATGTGGAAAGACACCAAGTAAAGTCTCCAGCCAACAGCCTGGGAGTAACTGAGACCCTCAGTCCAACAACCCACAAGGAAGGCAACACACTCCTGAGTGAGCTTGGGAGCGGCTCTGCTTCAAGCTCTAAAATAACTGCACTGGTTAGCACCTTGAATGCAGCCTTAACAGAGGCCTACAAGTAGTGCCTGGCTTCCTGACACACAGAAACTGTGTGATGATAAATGTTGTTGTTTCAACCCACCAAGTTTTGGGGTAATTTGTTACACAGCTAAAATAACCACCTGTTATGCAGCAATAGCTAGCCCATACAACCACCCGTATAGAACAATAGCTAGCTAATACAGCCACCTGTTAAACAGCAATACTAGCCACTACAACCACCTGTTACAAAACAATAGTTAGCTAGTAAAGCCATCTGTTACAGAGCAACAATAGCTAATACAACCACTCTTACCACCTCACTTTGTAGATTAGGAAACTGAGGCCCAGCTCAGGAATTTCATGAAAGTCCTGTAGCTAGCAAGTGGCAGAGCCAGGATTTGAACCCCAGCAGTCCAGCTCCAGAATCTCTACTTTTTTTTTTTTCTTTTTAGAGATGGAGTCTCACTCTGTAGCCCAGGCTGGAGTGCAGTGGCACCATCTTGGTTCACTGCAACCTCCGCCTCCCGGGTTCAAGTGATTCTCACGCCTCAGCCTCCCAAGTAGCTGGGATTACAGTCGCCCGCCACTACGCCCAGCTAACTTTTTGTATTTTTAGCAGAGACGGGGTTTCACCATGTTGGCCAGGCTGGTCTCGAACTCCTGACCTTGTCATTAGCCCGCCTCGACCTCCCAAAGTTTTGGGATTACAGGCGTGAGCCACGATACCCAGCCTAGAATCTGTACTCTTGACCATTAATGCTACAATAATAACAAAGGATGGATGGAAGGATTGATGAATGAACAGTTACTTTTCTCCCTTCCCTCACTAAAGGGGTCTATTGCTGATCCCTGAGGGAGCCAAGAAACATGGTGAGCTCACTATTAATCTCACCAATTGAACCATCAGCCCCAGACACAGCATTTTACTAAAAAGTAGCCTCTGCAAGAATGTCTGTGTCTTGCTGAAGGCAATGTTTGGGTGGGAGGGGGATAAACAATGAGTGAAAAACAGATTGCATGAGTTGAGAAATGACGCAATTATGCCCCAGCTGTGAGGTTAAAGCAGGCTTCCATCAGATACATCACCTTATCAAGTTATGTTGTATGTGACTGTTTTCTTTATAGCTCAAAAGAATGTAAAGTCCTCAAGTAACAAATGTTGGTATTATTTATTTTCATGTCCTCAGCACCATGAAGAGGGATTGTTTGTCATAGAAAGGATGTTTGTGGCCAGGCGCAGTGGCTCCCACCTGTAATCCCAGCACTCTGGGAGACCGAGGTGGGTGAATCACTTGAGGGTAGGAGTTCAAGACCAGCCTAGCCAACACGATGAAATCCCGTCTCTACTGAAAATACAAAAATTAGCCAGGCCTGGTGGCGGGCGCCTGTAATCACAGCTACTCGGGAGGCTGAGACAGAAGAATCACTGGAACCCAGGAAGCGGAGGTTGCAGTGAGCCAAGATCATGCCATTGTACTCCAGCCTGAGCGACAGAGTGAGACGCCATCTCAAAAAAAGAAAGAAAGGATGCTTGTACAAAAGATGTCATATAAAGGGTGCCCCTGTGAAAGGAATGAATGAGTAAATGAGAGAAAAAAATGGGTGAAGGCAGGAGGATCATTTGAGGCCAGGAGTTCGAGGCCAACCTAGACAAAAAGCAAGACTCCATCTCTACCAAAATTTTTCTTAAATTAAAAACTTAGGGAGGCATGGTGGCATGTTCCTGTAGCCCTAGCAACTAGGAGGTTAAGACAAGAGGATTGCCTGAGCCCAGGGGATTGAGGCTGCAGTGAGTTATAATCATATCACTGCACACCAGCCTGGGCAACAGAGCTAGACCCTGAAAAAAAAAAGAGAGAGAAAAAAATGGATGAATGAATGAATGAATGATTGAATGAAATGAGTTTATGAGGATTATCACAGGGATATATTCAACCATGAGTTCTTTATTAATTCATGTATAAAAATGATTATTCATAGGCCACAACTCTCCTTTCACTTTAAAACAAGAGGGAGGGGGGGAAAGGAAACCAATATTTATTGAGCACTTATTATGTTCAAGGTCTTGTCCCAAAATCACTTTTAATCCCCACAACGGTTTGGTTGTCCCATTTCCATCTTGCAGAACCAAAAGTGAGGCTTGGACAGGTAATGTGGCCCATGCAATTCACACAGAGTGGAAACTTCAGAATTCATTGCTATAGACTCCAAAGGCCATTTCTTGGCCTGTCCTTGCATTTGCACCTGCTGTATAAATGGTTGGAGAAGGGAGTTGTGCTCACATTTAGAATTAGGGTGTTTTGTCCTGTCTACTGCTGACACTAACAGTACTATCCATTTACTTCCCCATGCATTCATTTAGTGCACAGTTACCGACTGTGCCAGCCACTGCTCTAGGCACTAGGAGGCAGCATTTGTGTTTGGGGCCAGGGTTGGAGACAAAGCTTTGTACCTGGGAAAGCCCCAAACTGCTGTCTGGACTCAGAGCACATGACCACAACAGAGCTCACACTGAATCACCAGCTCGTCTTCCCAGCTTCCTGGATGATCTGAAATGGGGACCATCTGCTCCTTATCAGAAGGTGACAAAGTTGAGTTCAAGTTCATGCCATGGCCGGCCCTTCATTTTCCCTTAGGAAACAGGAAAAGGGGCAACAAACTACCACATCTGCAGTGTGCCAGCTTCCTACACACATGCACCTTATTCAACACTGACATAAGCCCGCAAGATACCAGTGCCTTCATTTCACTCATGAAAAAACTGACTCTTAGAGATGCTAAGAGAGTTGTCCCAGGCCATATCTCAGACAAAGATAATTGAGTAAAGGTCTACAGCCCAGTTAACCACAATGCTGTGATGTTCACTGACTGTTGTGCAAAGAACTTTTATACACACACTTCAGACTGTGCCTCCACCCCCATGAACTCTGTACAAGTGGATTGCTAGGACCCCCACCAGCAGCACGGATAGCACTATTCTTGAATCAGTTAAGCTGGAATCCTCGACGTGGCCAGGATCCGAGAAAACTGCCTGTCTCAAGGAATAAAATGTCTATTCCACCAAGGAAACTGTCCCATGTTTTACTCCAAAAACATTGGGCCCACGGTATGGGAGCAAAAGAGAAACACTGAAAGACACTAAATCAGTAGTCAGTAACTCAAATATTCACATAGAAGGGATATAATGCAATCTATTATATGTAGTGGATAGCAGTAGTAATAGTTATCACTAGTAGTGACAATTAAAACCTTTGTTGGGTTGGACATGGTGGCTCACACCTGTGATTCCAGCAATTTGGGAGGCTGAGACAGGCGGATCAAGAAGTTAGGCGTTTGAGACCAGCCTGGCCAACATAGTGAAACCCCGTCTCTACTAAAATTACAAAAATTAGCTGGATGTCTTGGCACGCACCTGTAATCCCAGCTACTCGGGAGATTGAGGCAGGAGAATTGCTTGAACCCGGGAGGCAGAGGTTGCAGTGAGCCGAGATCATACCACTGCACTTCAGCCTGGGCAACAGAGCAAGACTCCATCTTGGGGAAAAAAACAAAACAAAATAACAAAACAAACAAAACAAACACTGTGTTGATGATAACTGACTACCACTGTTCCGTGCACCTTACCTGTATTAAGACATCAACTCCTCCTTCTGGCAAGCTTGTTTTATGAATTTTAAAGTTGAGGGAATACAATGTGCAGAGAGATTAACTAGCTCAAAGTTACACAGTCTGTAAGGCACGGAGACAGCCCGTGAACCCAGGCAAACTGGATCTCGAATCCATTCTCTTGAGTACTACATTATGCTACTTATTGATACAGATACATGAAGGAGGCTGAATGTGGGAAAATAAAAACACATAGGAAATGATCATTGGCACCTGTCAGTGTCAGCATCATGGAAATAAGAGCAAATGGTGGGGGCAGCAAATTGGAGTGCACATGCCTCATCTAAGGCGTGGCCACGGCTCAACCCCCATGGTGTGTGCCTCATGGAAAGATGACAGTTGGGTTTCCAGAGGTCCTGATGGTCCAGAGACACCAACATCTGGATTTTAGGTGAAATTTCCAGATTTAAATGTTGCACTGTGTTGGCCATACAGAGTACACCTGCAGCCACATGTGCTGGCATGATGTTCATCTGCAGCTCATCCTCAGGAAAAGCAGGTCTCGGGCCAGGGGCTCCATCCACTTCTGCCCGCAGTCCTTCCGTCAGCGGTTCATTCTGACTGCAAGGACTCTCTCTGGCCCTGAGTTAAAATCTGCCCCAGCCAACATCCTTCCCTCTCCCTCCCCTGAAAGAGTCTCCCACTTCTCCTGTGATCACTAAGAGAATAATCCCTCTTCCCCATGACAACCCTTCACATATTTTGATCATTGGGATGATTTCTGAGCTGACATTAATCTTATCCCATCTAACGAGAATGATAGACAGGGTAACATAGTCACAGGCAGATTACAGCTTCTGATGTCACTGCCTTTAGGGCAGCTTTGCAAGCACCTCCTGACTCCAGGGCTCTCTCCAGTTCCTCTCCCACCCACAAGCCCACGGCTGGCACAGGAACTTTCAGAGTCACAGACTCCACCCTCCTCTCCCAGGGGTTCCAGCTGCACCACCAGGCAGGTACCTCACCCTTGCCTCCTTCCTTCTCTTCTCACTTGAGTCCAGGAGGTGATTCTCAGATCAACTCATTGAAATTAAGACAAACTAGTGATAACGTTGTCATGATTTCCATAGGAAATGGTTTAGAGAAAAACATAACAAAAACCTAATCATGAATACCTTCCTCTAAGAAATAAGACTGATGGACAATTTTGTAAAAAATTATTTTTGCAGATTCTAATTTTTCTAGAAGAACATTGCATGATTTATAAAATAAAAAGCAAAATATTTTGGATTTCTGAACTTAAAATAAGAATTAGGCCAGGCGTGGTGGCTCAACCTGTAATTCCAGTACTTTGGGAGGCCGAGGTGGGCAGATCACGAGGTCAAGAGAACAAGACCATCCTGGCCAACATGGTGAAACTCCATCTCTACTAAAACAATGCAAAAATTAGCTGGATGTGGTGGTGCACACCTGTAGCCCCAGCTATTCGGGAGACTGAGGCAAGAGAATCACTTGAACCCGGGAGGCAGACGTTGCAGTGAGCCGAGATTGCGCCACTGCACTTCAGCCTGGAGACAAAGCAAGACTCCATCTCAAAAAAAAAAAAAAGAATTATAGAATACATGTCTTGCTTTGGATCAGTGGTTCTCAAACATATGTCTGCACTAGAATCACCTGGAGGGTTTCTTATATCTCAGATGGCTGGATCCCATCCTCAGAGTTCTTCAATCTGTAAGTCCAGGCTGAGGCCCAAGAAATTACATTTCTAACAGGTTCCAGGTGAGGCTGATGCTGCAGGTCTGGATACCATGTGCTGAGACCTCCTGATCTAGAAAATTTTAAAATATACCCATCCAAGTGACGTGGAGGCATCTTCTACCTCCAGTGTCTGCCCAGCCACTTCATCTCAGAACTGGAGCTTTTACTGAGCTGCTGCTTCTACAGGGCCCTATGCAACATGTTCCAGGTATATCTCGCATCTCCACTGCCCACCGAGACCATCAAACATTCAGTAGAAACGGGCAAAGGTATGTTGCAAGACTATCTCCCTGTCACCAAGCTACACAGAGCAGAAACAGAGAACAGTGATATAATTCTCACCACCACTCAAAGTATAACTTTGAGATGAGCAACTTTCAGATGCTCATCTTCCTGTTTACTCCCTAGTCAAAAGTCAGTCTGCCCCAGCTGCTGGTCAATATGTGAAAGAGCTCATGGTACCTATGAAGAAGAAAGAATCCAGTGGCAAGCAATAGAGCACCTCAGGTTGCTTCAGGTCACAGCCTGTGGGTGGGAATACCAGGCAAAGTCTTCCAAGGGAGGAGAGCAGGCTTGATGCTTGGCAAGGCACAGCCACCCTAATGGGCTGTACCAGGAGCCACAGTATGGTTTCTAGGGCTTATTCCAGGGATATATACTGGTCCCCAGCAGCCTTCTAATAGGGAAGAACTATAATGTCATTACCTAGTGAGAGGCAGACATACATAACGGTCAAGTGTACAGGCACTGAAGTCAGAACTGCATGAGTTTTAAACAGCCGGCTCTATTGTTTTCCAGCCATATGACCTTGGGCATGTCCCTTAACCTCTGTGGGCCTCAGTTTCTTCACCTGTGAAGTAGGAACAACAATCATGCCATCTTAGTGGACTACTATGAAAATTAAATGAGATACTCCATATAACGCATTTAGAACTAGTGTCATGATCTGGTATATGAAGGCACTCAATACATGTTAGCTACCATTTTCCAAAGTAGAGACACAATGTTAAATTAAACAACATGGGGCCACGTGCAATGGTTCACACCTGCAATCCCAGCACTTTGGGAGGCCAAGGTAGGAGGATCACTTGAGCCAAGGAGTTCGAGACCAGCCTGGGAAACACAGCAAGACCCTGTCTCCAAAAACATTAGTTAATTAATTATGTACAGAGGAGGTCCTTGTGAAGAGTTCTATATGTTAAAAGACATAATGTTGCAATCAAGTATATCTGTAAATATTTTGTTCATTATGATTCTGGGTAAACAATAAAATGTCTTAAGTTAGTACAGATAGGTGAACATGACATGTGACATGAGAAGGAAATTTTTCAGTTTAGAAGATGTGTGAAGACACACGAATGATAAAATGGAATGGACTTGCAAGGTCAAATTTTGCAGAAGACAGTGATGGAGATCAGAGGCAGAAGAGTCCATTACCCACAGAAGGAAATGCATGAGGCTGCAGACTCAATAAATTCTTGGGAACAAAATACCAAACATTGAGAATTCACACAACCTCAGCTGTCCTGACTGAGGAAACTCCTCCCGTTGTAGTCCTCAAGATCTATTTTTCCCCTTTATAGGAACTTATTTTTATTATTATTATTTGATACGGAATTTCACTCTTGTCACCCAATGGCGCGATCTTGGCTCGCTGCAACCTCCGCCTCCCAGGTTCAAGTGATTCTCCTGTCCTGTTCTGGCCCTGGGAACAGCAGAGCCCCCTCTACTCATGGCTTCATGAGTGGACTTGCCTTACCAGGGATCCTGAATGCTGAGGCCACTGTTCCACTCACTCTGCCTGCATCTTCCCTGAAAGGAACCCAGATGTTTAGAGACTGTAGGGTAGGGATCCTCCCACCCACAGCTCCCGAGCCCCTTTTCTTCATAGAATACTTGGTGCGCATCTCTAGAACTGAACTCATTACCCCTTTTTATCTGTTACAATGTTCCACATGAACCTGTGAATGCCTTTAAAAAAGAGAGTATGCCTAATTTATTTTTATGTACCTAGTACCGAGCCTATTGCCTGGCATATAGGAGGTACTTATTAAATGTCTGCAGAATAAATGAGATGAAATGAATAAATGGCTAAGTAACCATTTAAGTAAAATTACATATATATAATATACTTAAATATATATAGTTATTACTTATATATACATATATATATACACACTTAGAACATCACTTAATCATTATATCACCAAGATAATTAACAGCATGAAATAATGTTTATAAAATAATGTTAAGTAAAATTACAGGAAACAAAATGATGTGTACACTGTGATTGAATTGATGAGGAAATGTTTACTTCTGGGCCGGAAGTGGAAGAAAAATATACAAGAAGCATTGTACTGATTAATTGTCCTTAACTGAGTGGCAGGACTCACAGGGACTGAGTGCAAAGGCTTTGGAGCCAGCCTTGTCTGGGATCAAAACCCAGCTCCATCATTTCCTAGCTGGGGACTTTGGGCAGGTATTTAAAGACGCCTCAGTTTTCTCCTCTGTAAAATGAGAACAACAATAGGACCTACATTATATGGTTGCCCTGCGCATTATACAGGTTGAAACACATCAAGTATCTCATATGGTAAGTACTCAATGGTATGTACACTTTCATGATGAGAGGGTTTGGGGCATATTTTTATTATTTATTTACTTATATCTATATATTTATATTTCAACTCTTAGATTCTGGGTGTACATGTGCAGGGTATAGTGTGTGTCGCTGAGGTTTGGAGTACAACTGAACTCGTCACCCAGACAGTGAGCACAGTAACCAACAGGTAGTTTTTCAACCTTCATCCACCACACTCCTCCCCTTGTCGGCCCAAGTATCTATTTTTCCCATTTCTAGGGTCTTTTTTCTTTTCTTTTTATGAGATGGATTTACACTCTTGTCGCTCAGGCTGGAGTGCAATGGTGCGATCTTGGCTCCCTGCAACCTCTGCTTCCTGGGTTCAAGTGATTCTCCTGTTTCAGCCTCCCAAGTGGCTGGGATTACAGGCGTCTGCCACCATGCCCAGCCAATTTAGCTAATTTTTGTACTTTTTAAAAGTAGAGACGGGGTTTCACCAGGTTGGCCATGCTGGTCTCGAACTCCTGACCTCAGATGATCTGCCCTCCTTGGCCTCCCAAAGCACTGGGATTACAGGCGTGAGCCACCGTGCCCAGCCTTAGAGACTTTTTAAAAAAATGTGTGCTTTAATTTTGTTATTTTGAATGGTCCAGTTTCACTGAATCCTGCCCACAATGAACACCACGTCTCCTGGCCAGCTCGTCCCCTCTCACCACAGGATTAGCTGATCCTTGGCAAAGCTGTCCTGATTCAGCTAAAATACCTGCAGGTCTGCAAAGGACAAGAATATAGAGCTAAGAGGAGGAACGTTTGCCTCCAGCATTACAGGACTAAATTCTTCGATGATGAGGGTAAAATGCTGATGAATTCCCTTTGGGAGTACATGCTATTGTGTCAAAATCATTGAAGATATTCGTTCTGTCGAGGAATGGGAAACTCAGGCCAGGAAGAGAGTGAAAATAGGACAGGAAGTCAGAAGGACAAGTTTGAGGTTTAGCTGTACCAAAAGCTGGCTGAAGTTTCTTTCTTATAGTGGGAATATTCCCAATATTCCAGAGCCACACAGCCAAGACTATCAATGGGAACAGTATTTGGACAGTCAGTCTAAGACATACAAGAAAGAGGTCATGAAAAAGTAGAAGTTGGGGGAGAAGGTAAATCACTGCAGACTTGCCATTCAGCTATCAGGGGCATGATGAACTAGAGTTAGTCAAGAAAAAAAAAGACAGATGTGGCTAACCCTTGCACTGGGGAGAGCATGGGTTCATAAGTGGAGTTCGGGGAGAGCATGGGTTCATGAGTGGAGTTCGGATGTTCAAGAATCAGGCTGTTAAATCTCTCTGCCTACAATTTGGGATACAGCGATGATGTCAATGTGACATCAAGTAAGTGATTCTACATTTGCTCAGAAGTTCACCATTGCTTTCTAGACTGGATTTAATTTAATTTAATTAATTTAATTTTTTAATTTTTTTCTTCTGCTACCCCTGCCTCAGAATTTAACCCTGGCATTCTCTTCGTTTTGATATAAATATACCTTCCTCTACATCTTGGGCGGTAGTAGGTAGTGGCAGTAGGAGGAGTAATAGCACTCGTAATAATAGGATTGGTTGAGTTGTTATTAGGTGCTGGACACTGTTTCAAGTGATTGTACACACATTAATTCATTTAATTACAATAAACTTGTGAGAAAGTACAGGAGAGACTCTTGGTGTTTGCAAATGGCACCTCCACATCTCCCAGCCTGCCTGTTTGGTTGGCTAGGTATCTTATTCCGAATGGAACAGAACAAAGTGTGTAACTGCAGGCTGAGAGGGCTAAGTATCCACCTCACCTACGTGCTGTTTTCAAGGCTGGACTTCAAGGCTAAAGATTCTAAAATAGTGGAGCCAAATGATGAATGGGTTGGATCCCTGAGTTACTGCTTGGAGGAGAGCCACCCTGGAAAAATGTGAGACACCCATCAGTTAGTATAAGCAAGAAATTGTTACTGTGGTTAGACACAAATATTTTTGGCTTGTTTTTTACAGAAGCTGGCACGAATTCATTACCCTGACTAAAATGCAGTCATTGTGCCCACTTTAAAGATGAGAACACTGAGGCAGAAGTAGATAAGCAATGTATCCCAGGTCATATCACTGGATGGCATACATGGGATTTGAACTCAGCTCTATCTAGCTCCAGAATTTGTTCTTTCACCCTGTCCCATGGCTTCACCCTGCACTCTTCAATAAATCAACAATCTTCACACTTTGGCTCACTCAAAAAACCCTTAAAAATCCTAACCTTAAATTCCTTGAGGAGATGAATTTGAGATTCCCTCCCATCTCCTTACTTGGTGACCTTATAATTAAACCTCTTTCTCTACTGCAACCCATGTCTCAGTGCATTGACTTGTTGTGTGCATTGTGCAATGAACTTATTATCGTTATAATAGAATGTGGTAAATGTGACATTCTGGGACGTCGGAGGTCACACATTTTGAAGGCTTGGCACCATCTGCTTTTGTGCATTGGAGGGAGTCAGCCACCATGTAAGACTTCTCATGACCCTGAAACCAGCATGCTGTGAGGACCCAACACCAGCCATGGGGAGAAGCTCCGTGGGAGAGAACTACCCTCTAACAACTGAGCTCCCAGCTGAAAGCCAGTACTGGCTTGTCAGCCTGTGAGTGAATCCCTTAGAAGTAGATCCTCCAGCCCCAGAAGGACTATTTCCATTGACACCACACAGAACTAAGAAAAGCCTTTTTGGCCAGGCGCAGTGGTTCATGCCTATAATCCCAGCACTTTGGGAGGCCAAGGCCGCAGGATCAGCTGAGGTCAGGAGTTCAAGACCAGCCTGGCCAACATGATGAAACCCCGTCTCTACTGAAAATACAAAAATTAGCCGGGCATGGTGGTGCATGCCTGTAGTCCCAGCTACTCGGGAGGCTGAGGTGGGAGAACCGCTTGAATTCGAGAGGCAGAGACTGCAGTGAGCCAAGATCATACCACTGCACTCCAGCCTGGGTGACACGGAAAGACTCCATCTCAAGGAAAAAAGAAAGAAGAAAAAAGTCTTCCACACTTCACTCTGCTCCAATTGCAGAATCATCAACAAAAATATGATTGTTATTATGTGAGATAGTAAGTTTCAGGGTGATTTCTTATGCAGCAAAGATAACCAAAGTTTCCGTGGCATCTGCCTCATAACAACAGTTATTAATCTGAACATTTATTATTGCCACAATATTTCTCTATCTTCCTAGTGCAAGTCCCAGAGCTTAGTCCTTCTGGAGTACCCAGAGTCTAGAACAGTGGTTGGCACACAGTAGGTGTGCAAAGAATCCTAGTGGAAAGAAGTGTGCAGTGACCTTGAGCAAGTTTCACTCCACCTGACCTGTAGCACACACACCTGCAACAACCCTTCCTGGCTGGAGAGCGGTGTCAGACCTCCTTACAAGAAGAGTCTAAGGAAACATAAGCACCTGTTGACCCCCGTACAGCCAACAACCACCTGTCTGTCTCCACATCTATCTGTATCTCAAGAATTCATAGCAGGCTCCCAGAAAACACCAAACTGAGCCAAACGACAAGTCTCCTTGATTCAAGATAGAAGTTTTGTGATTTAAAGTGCATGCATTAAGAGAGCTATGAAGGGCCGGGTGCACTGGCTCACGCCAGTAATGTCAGCATTTTGGGAGGCCGAGGCGGGCAGATCACCTAAGGTCAGGAGTTCAAGACCAGCCTGGCCAACACGGTGAAACCCCGTCTCTACTAAAAATACAAAAAATTAGCGGGATGTGGTGGCTTACGCCTGTAATCCCAGCTACTCAGGAGGCTGAGGAAGGAGAATTGCTTGAACCCAAGAGGCAGAGGTTGCAGTGAGTGGAGATCGCGCCATTGCACTCCAGCCTGAGCAACAAGAGCGAAACTCCGTCTCAAAAAAAAAAAAGAAAAAGAAAAAGAAAAAGAAAAGAGAGAGAGAGAGAGCTATGAAGGTTCACTGATCTTTCATAGGCTACATTGCTGCAGATAAAATTTAATTAAACAAATCTGTGCCGTAATGTGCTCACTGCTCTGAATCACATACAATTATTTTCCTTTCCAGGCCTTTGCCAGAGAAGAGGCAGGGGAAGGGGTTCAAGCTGGTGCTGTGCTATGTGGCTGAGACATGGGGAGGTTTTTCTAAAGTCGGAATCAGAGGGCCTTTGGAAAAGCCATCAGTGAGCACCCGTGACCAGCTCTGACCAGAACACATTGGAGTCATCATTCTCCAGCCTCGCGTCTTCCCGCCTTCACCACTCTCTTTGGGCTCTGATTGTCTCTCCACTGAAATATTGTAGTAGCCTCCTTGCCTCCAGATCCACCCAGACTCAACACAAAACCCATGCTTTTAAACCAGGGTTTCCTTTCTTTTTCCCCAGCTGAGAATTTATTGCCCAAGTGCAGCCATGGAAAAGCGTAAGTTATGATTTGTAACATTAGACTTTACTGAATTCATGTATCAAATCTACACATCTTTTGGAGGAATCTTTTGAGTTTTCTAGGTATAAAATCATACTATTGGAAATAGGAGTAGTTTGACTTCCTCTTTTCCAATTTGGATGCCCTTTATTTCTTTCTCTTGCCTGGTTACTCTGCCTGGGACTTTGAGTACTAGGTTGAATAGAAGTGGTAAAAAGGGGCATCCTTGCTTTGTCCCCTTTCTATCAACATAGAGCAAACAAGAACAACTTCTGGGTAGGTTACCAACATGGGCTGCTGTAGCCTTGAGATATGAATAAAACTTTGCTGAGACAGCAGTGAAGAGAAGGTGTCTAGGGCGAGGGACCAATATGAATGAAAGCATGGAGGCATTTGAAAAATGGCGAACGTTTCATGTTGTTGAAGTATAAGATGAAAGGATGCTTCTCGAAATTTCAGGTTAACTTAGTCACTCTTTGCATACCTTTAAAAAGCACACATTAGCCAGGCACGGTGGCTCACACCTATAATCCCAGCACTTTGGGAGGCTGAGGCGGGTGGATCATTTTAGGTCGGGTGTTCGAGACCAGCTTGACCTACATAGTGAAACCCCATCTCAACTAAAATACAAAAAAATTAGCCAGGCATGGTGGCAGGCACTTGTAATCCCAGCTGCTTGGGACGCTGAGGCAGGAGAATTGCTTGAACCCAGGAGGCGGAGGTTGCAGTGAGCCGAGATCGCACCACTGCACTCCAACCTGGGAGACAGAGCAAGACTCCCACTTAAAAAATAATAAAAAGTGTACATCACATTGTAATACAATTGAGTATATTTCTCCCAAAACACTACAAGCTACAGGACCATGTCTTACTCACATTGGTATCATTTTCTACCATCTAGTGCCTAAAACACACGAACCACTCCTATAAATGCTTGTTGAATGAATACATGAATGATATTATATTATTTGAAGTGCCCTGGGAACACAGATGACACTGAGAAACTTGCGGTCAAGCTCTCAGAGCATGGGGGTTAGCAAGATGCCCACAGATCCATATAATTTGCATACTCATATATTTGCAGAACTATCATAAAAGTTCCTACTGGGAAATTCACTGGAAGTGTTAGCAGTAAAGGCAATTGCTTAAAACTCTAGACTTTTATGGGTTTCCCGGAGACCAACTGTCAGGAATGAAAACTTGCACTAAGAAAAAAAAGGTGCTTGCCAATTGTGGATTAGAAACTCATTCTGAAGGCTATAAAGCAACTGATGAGGTTTATTACACCTTTAGGACATTCTGCAGAGGCTGTCTTGTCTTGTCCCTTAGCCTAGTGCCATAACCCTCTACAGCATCCCTGACCCATCGCCAACTAGCCTCTCTTTGAACAATTGTAGGGTAAATGCCACTGCACCAGAGGTCCAGGGTACCTATAAGGTTTTCTGGTCACAGATTCAGCAACTCATGAGGAGCTTTGAGTGACAAGGGAGGGATGTAGTAGAGTTTACAGAAATATCTTGTTCCCAGAGTCACCCTGCTAGACACCAACAGCCTGCATAGGACCACCCATTCTCTTGGTTAGCACTGACCTTTACAGAGCTTCTAGGTGAAAAGCTGCCACTGACCTTTGTTTCAAGTCTCTAACTCAGCTCTTCATGTTGACTTTTTATAAAAATTATTTCATAAGCATATTCATTGGTCCCTCTCATCCCAGGCTTCTGTCTTTGCCAAGACTCAGGCTTTCTGGCATTAGACAGGTTGAGAATCTCTTATATGAAATGACTGGGACAAGAAGTAGTTCAGATTTTTTTTTTATTTTGGAATACTTCCATTATACTTACCAGCCAAGCATCCCAAATCCAAAATTCTGAACTCCAAAATGCTCTAAAGAGCATTTCCCTTGAGAGTCACCTTGGTGCTCAAAAAGTTTCAGATTTTGAAGCATTTTGGATTTTGGAGTTTTGGATTTGGGATGCTTCACTTTTACTGGTTCTTTCAACCAATTACAGAACACGATTTCTAAATTTTCACCGTAACATAGTGGTTCAGAGGTGAAAAACTGGAATCAGACAGATCAGCATTAAATCTTGGCTTTTTTTCTTTTATATTTTGTTCTTTTTTTGCTTATTTATTCAATAAATATTTTCTGAGTGATTTCCATGTATCAGACACCCTATTAAGGAGTGAGCAGTGTGATCAAGCAGCTAGAAACGATTCTGTCTCTTTTGTTATAAAGCTCACCTTTGGCAGGGGTAGAAAGGGAGGAGAAAGAAGGATAATAAACAGGTAAGCAAATTCAAGCTAGTTGCCTTTACTATCATTATTACTGTGTGATAGAGCATTTTGGATTAGGTTTGGCTTTGAGTGACAGAAAACCGAACAATGACTTTTAAAAAGATAATTTTTTTCTTTGACACAAAGTCTAAAGATAAGCCATCCAAGCCTGGGGTGATGGTCTCACAGTCAGCAAGGAGCAAAGCACCTTCTTTTATTTTGCTCTGCATGCTCAACCTCTTGGTCTGTAGCAATTGCTGCCAGTTCTCCTATATCCCCTAAGTATTCACCATTTCTAAACATTCAGACAGCTCCTTTTTGCAAGCACCTGAAACTCTTCCCCTTTCTCTGCTGAGCTGGGTGTTCAGTCCACAAAAAGCAAACTGGAAATTCCAGGGAGGTAGCACCCCCAGGAGTACCCCTCAGTCAATGGTAGACAGAGCTGGGTGTATAAATACCCCAGCTCCTTCACCTTTCAAGGTAGACAATTCTGAAGTATGTGCTGCACAGTTCACCAGTGTTCCCCAGCAGGAAGGATCCAACATAATTTCTTCATGAACACACCCATAATTGGCATCCTTCCCTTCTTGTCTCACTTTCTCACTCCTGACCTTACCAATGCTTCCCGGAACCACTCGGCAAATAAATCACTTGGTCTCAAAGCTCTAGAGTCTGCTCTTCAGAGGGAATCCAATTTATGACATGGTCTAAGATGGCCACTCATGCTCCACCCATCTCATCCACATTCCACCCAGGAAGACAGAGAAAGCAATTAAAAGGGGTGGGTCTCCGTCCTTTAAAGAACATTTTTAGGGAGTTTCCCAGGATACCTTTGCTTATATCCTATTGGGCAGAACTTACATGGCCTCACTGGGTAGCAAAGGATGCTAGAAGATGTAGTTCTTATTCTGAATGGTCACATGCCCTGTGAGGTCAGGCTTTCTAGTACTAAGGACGAAGGGGATAATGGCTATAATAAGTCAGCTCATCAGTGTTCAAGAAATAGGCCAAAGCTTTGTGGAGTAGGCTGAGGACTTATGAGCAGCTGTTTGGGTTCCTGATGAAGCATAAATAGCATTTCACAAAGATCTTCCCTGGCAGCCCCTGAAGCCATCACACCTTGGTGCCTGCCTCCCCACCTGCTCCTCGACACAAGCTGAGCATAACTTACTCAGTCTCTCCAATCCTGGGAGACAAGCCAGGGCTCAGCTACATCAAACCATGCCAGGATGCAATTTGTATATTAAAGTCACTGGAGCTGGCTGTTACTTCACCTTAATTTTAGATAACTAAGAAGGGCCATACAGAAACCTAGCCCTCAAAAGGTCTAGATGATTCACACAGAGGCGTGACAGATGCGTTGGAAAGATGTAGGATGGCACATGGCTGGTGACAAATGAGGGGTCCAGAGGTGAAAGCCACACTGGGAAGCTCCAAGGACACTGCAAACTCATAGAATTTCAGTGTCGCAGGGAAGTGGGGAGGTTGAAGGAAGCATCCGCTGAATGCTTACTGCATGCAGAAATGCACTATCCGTGAAGACATTTACAACTCCCAAGCCCTGTATGAGGTGGGTTTCGTGATTGGCACCGTTTTAAAGATGAAGAAAGTAAGGCTTTGGTGGATGGGATAACTCACCCTTGCTTACATGTGTGTCAGGCCCTGTGCTGAATACCTGTGATGCTTAAGCCACTCAAGCCTCACAACAACCCTTGAGGTAAGTGCTATTATAATTTCCTTCTCACAAATGAAGAAACTGAGACTGAGAGAACTTCAGAGCTCGTAAAAAATAACACCAGGATTTAAGAGATGATCTTGTCCGATCAGATGCTTGAATCCCCTTGATGGAGTTGCCTACCTGTGGCCACATGGCCATCATCTAAAAATGTTCAAGGTCAGAGACTGCATAGCCCCCTATATCAGTCCATTTCTTTCCTGGAGGAAGCCAACAGAACAGTCACTGTTTCGAGGCCCCAGACTCTTGCGCCCCGTGGGAAGGACCATTACTTACACTGAATGACCCATATGAAAGCTTGTCCTTGGACTGAGCCTGGAAAACTTTTTCTGTAAAGGATCAGACAATAAATCTTTCCAGCTTTATGACCCATGCTGTCTCTGCTACCACTACTCAGCCCTGTCATTGTGGCTCAAATGCAGCCACAGACACGACTACATAAACAACTGGGCATGAATGTGTTCTAATAATATTTCATTTATGGACAATGAAGTCTGAATTTTATATGATTTTCATGTACCACAAAATATTCTTTTTCTTTTTTTTTCCTTTTACTTTTTGATTTAATTCTTTTTTTTTAAGTTCTGGAGTACCTGTGCAGGATGCACAGGTTTGTTACATAGGTAAATGTGTGCCATGGTGGTTTTCAAACATTTAGAAATGTAAAAATCATTCTTAGCTCACGGGCTGTACAAAATCAGGTGGCAGACTAAATGTGACTCACAGACTATAGTTTCGTCTAGGGTCTAGAAAAGTGCCTGAGAAAACTGGTGCTCAGGAGCCCTGGTTTTCTTTCCCACTTAAAAAGGTACTAAAGGATATGACAGTGAATTGTTTTTGTTATAAAGCAGCAAGAAGTTAGAGAACTGGAGTACAGTTTGGGGCTGGTGCACCTCAACCCCAAGGGCTGAAGTACTGATGTCTGCAACACAGAGTACTCTCTGTGGGATACAGATAGGATGCATGGGCTTTGCTAAGTAGGTTGGACATTCTTTAAATTGCCATTTGGGTGTATAGTACCAGGTGAGAGTTCCTGCAATTAGTATAATATGTTAGTGTTTTATTATCTTGTATCTTCATCAAGACACATTTAGGAATGTATTATTATCTCCGTTTCATAGGTAAGGAAACCAAAACTCAGAGAGGTTAAGTGATGTGCCCAATATCCACCCGGTTGTAGAAGGAACTCACACCCAAGGTTGCCTAACTCCAGTTTCTACGCACTGTGCATTCTGCAGAGGATGAGCAGAGACACCAAACCAAGGTCAACTTCCCTCTGGAAAAATTGGCAGTGGCTGCAGGCTGGCTTGCTGCATATTCATTGCTTTGGGCCTCATCTAGGAATACCTGCTGCTGACTTCAGCCTCTGATCTAAATCCCCTCTCAGCTTCCAGTTCCACTCAGCACCAAATGATGCTAGGAGGCCTATGCCCTAGCAGCAGGTGGAGGTCAGTGTTTACAGAAGGAAGGATTAATTTCAAGACCCAGTGGGGTGCCCCTGGATATAATCCCTGCTTCCTACAAAGCTGGGAGTCTACCTGCTGTTTAGGACAAGGAGTGCCCAGTGGGGTGTGGACCGAGGAGTTGATCCACAGGCTGTGTTTTCAATAATAATAGGAAGAGTGATCAAAGCTGGCATCCTGGAGTGCCCATCCCATGCTGAGCCTTGGTCAAGGGGCATCACATATGTTATTTGACTTAATCTTCATGACAACCCCAGAAGGTGGGGCTTATTGCATTTACTTTGCAGATGAAGGAACTCAAGCTCAGCCGATCAACGCAATATGCTGTGCAAGTCTGTGGGACTCCAAAGTCAGTGCGCTTTTACTTACTGGGCTCAGGAATGCAGTCTCCAGGTGTCAAACCTAGATCTTTATCCTCTTCAGCTTGAGAGGGTGCAAAAGCTACTGTCTCAGGTATTTGAAATGACTCAACAGAGCTGGTTGAAAATAAACATTTCAGGCAAAAAATAATTAGATCTGTATGGCATCAAACAAGCAGTCTGACAGTCACCATTCATTCATTCATCTATTCATTCATCCATCCGACCATCCATTCATCCAAAGATCTATCCATCCATCCAATTAATGAATTATTCATTTAAAGAAATAATCATCATTGCCTGAGTGTACCCTGTGAGCCAGGCCCTATAATAATTCTGGGGAGGGAAAGCACAAAAATAACTAAGATCCCATCTCTGTTCATTTACAGGAGTTAACATTGGAGCGATGTGATGTCTCTGAGTGTGTTGATGGGAGTAAGCTATGGAAAAGAAGGCAGATGAAGACCCAGGCCAAAGGACCACTCAAGGCCAGGGAGCAGATGTATCATCTAACTGGGCATTGATGAGTCTGTGTCCCTTGATAGTCTCCATTTTTTTTCCTCCAGCCCACTGCCCTCACTGATGCCAAAGCCGTCCTTCTCCAAAATTTGGGTGAGGGAATAGATGTCACAAGCTGGTACAACACAGGTAATTTGTGAATTTGTGAAGCATTCTCAATCTGAACTGTCCTTCTGCAAGGGGTGTGCACTAGGAGGTTCAAGGAGACCCTGATGACCGTCTCCAAGGGACAAGATTTTCTCCTTCAACAAACTTCAGCTAGCATCCTCTGAGCTCCATTTTTTAGTAGGCTTGCCTTGGGGCTCTGTCCTTGACCCATTTAGTCTAGTTTCAGCAAGAATCTTGCTTGGTCAGTTTAGTGAAAATCCTCCACCTTTGATATATGATCAAATTCCTTATCCCCCATCCTTGATATCCAATCACCCTGTCCCACCTTCAACAAGAATCCTGCTGAGTCCGTTTAGCCAGAATCCCCCTTATTCATGATCTTTAATTGACCCCTCACCTTGCTCCTTGGCCGTAAATCTCCACTTCTTTCTGCTGTAGCCATAATAAAGGCCAATTCTACACTGAAGTCTCTCTCCCCTTATTGCAATAGTTCCCAAATCAAAACTGCCTTCACCACTTCAACCTCTGTCCAGTTCTGGTTTCCTCTGACACACAGATGCCATAAAAGAAAGGTCCCCAATGGAAAAGAACATTCATTTGTTCATTCAAAAAATCACTAGAACTCATGGACATAGAGAGTAGAAGGTTACCAGAGGCTGGGAAGGGCCGTGGTGGGGCTGTTGTGGGGGTAAGGTGGGGATGGTTAATGGGCACCAAAAATAGTTAGAAAGAATGAAAAATACCTAGTATTTGAGAGCACCATAGAATGACTATAGTCATGATAAATTAATTGTACATTTTAAAATAACTTAAAGAGTATAATTGGATTGTTTGTAACTCGAAGGATAAATGCTTGAGAGGTTGGATACCCCATCCTCCACAATGTGTAATAAACATACTGCATGCTTTTATCAAAACATCTCTTTTACCCCATAAATACATACACCTACTATGTACCCACAAAAACTAAAAATACTTTTTTAAAAAATGCATTACCAGATGACACTTGCTCCAAAAAGCAGTGTGACCCAGCTGTTCTGCATCTAAGGGGGTAATAAATATCATCTACAAAGTCCCTGGGCTGACTGTTAGTTCAATGCTATCATCCTCAGACTCCACGATTTATGAATTGACAAGATATTAAGTCTTGCTTTGCTTCAGTCTCCTCATCTGTAAAATAAGCCTAACCACAGCATTGCTGCACAGAGCCATGGAGGTCAGGTCAGGTGATGAGTGTCAGTGCTCCTTACAGTGGTGACATCACTGTAAATGCTCAGTAGGTACCACGATGGTGACGACTGTAGCAGCCATCAGTATTAGGCATAAGAAAAGAAACTAGGTGATAGTGGCATTTAGTATCAGAGTCAAAGAACATTTATGGGATGCCTGGAGTTTTACACCATACCTAAACTCAAAAATCAATACAAGTAATTAGAACAAGGGGGTACAGACTGATCAAGAGTGTGAGAATGAAGCAACAGGAGAAATTATTTCCAGCTTGGGGGATGAGAGATGTTCAAGGAAAGCAGTGATGTGGGGACCATGTATGACCGGAATTTATACATGAAGAGGGATCCAGAGGGCATTTCAAGAGGAGAACACACACAGGGTGCATGGCCCCAGCACATTACAAAGCTAACACCAGCCAACAACCTTCATCCAGAAGCCTAAAATCCAAAATGCTCTGAAAAAAAAAAATTATATATAACTAGTTTTTGTCCCTAACCAGAGCTGTTCTGATTTAAACATGTATACAAATTTTATTTTCCCATTTTTTATTTTGTATGATCATGTTTTATTTTCCCATTTTGAATGATCATGTTTCATGGCAGAATACACAAGAGTCTGGTTGTGGGCTGTTGCCTCAGAATCAGGTCAGTAGCTGTTGCACCGTCTCAAGCTGAAGAAGGATAAAGACCTGGGTTTGACACCTTGAGACTGTCGGAGCTGTTCTGTATTATATGGTGTATGTACCTCATTGCCTTTCTAAAGCAGAAATAGTTCAAACTTTCAAAACATGTCTGGGTTAAAATAAGAAGATACGAATGTATATTAATACCACCTAATATTTACTAAGCACTTATATTCCAGGCACTTCTCGAAGCACTTAACCAAATTAATCCTCCTGATGGAGGTAGGCACAGGTATTATTATTATTATTTTTTTTTTGCATAGATCATGAAACTGATGTAGCAGAAGATTAATTATTTGCTCATACTTGCACAGCTGGGCAGTTTTAAAGCCAGGACTCAAAGCTACAAAAGCATTGCCTCAAAGCCTGCACTCCTAAATATTACACTTGACCACCCACATATACTATGATTTAAGTAAGAGCAAGTGCAACTGGTTGTATCATTAATTCCAAATTCTTCCATCCTACCTCTCTTTTTCCAAAAACACTGTACTTCCCAATGCACTGAAAGAGGGCTTGCTTTAGCCAATAAAATGCTAACAAAGGTGACATGAGCAGAGACTATAAATGGGCATTTGTGGTTTGGCTTAGCTGCTCATACTTGTGATTTTGCGTTTAAAAAACAAATAAAAATGACCTGGGTGATTGCATGGATTCCAGAATAAGAAACAAATAAATGAGACCTGAACGCAGTTCACAATCAGAAGCAGCACTTCCTAAGCCAACTCACAGACTCATGAAGGAGAAAAATGAATGCTTGTTGTGGGCCACTGAGATTTGGAGTTTTTGTGGGGGTTGTTACACAGCATTATCAGAGCAATCATTGATTAATACAACAAGTTGTTAGACTTGCTGGGCATGACATGGATAATGGAGCATTTTCTGAGATGAGGATTTAAAGTTAACATTAGCCATATTGGGTCATGTCCTAAAAACAATGTTAAAGATTTTTAATTTCATCCTGATAGCAATGGAGAGCCTTCAAATGCTTTTATGGAATACCATGAAATGATATGCCTTTGATTTTCTACATTGCAATCAGATTCATCTTTTCAAAATATAAATGGAGTCATTACCTCCGTTCCCCATCACCACACACACTTGCTTAATACCTTTCTAATGTATTCCATTGTTCTTAGGACAAAACCCCAAACCCTTCACAGAATCCAAGGCCCTTCTGCTTGGACCCTGCTCAGCTCCCCAACCACATTGGGACATTGGGTGTTATGCTTTCCCTTGCCTGCTGCTCCCAATCACACTGCCCTTCAGTTCCTTGAGTGTGCACTACCTTTTTGCCACAGGACTTTTGCACCTGCCTTCCTTGCTACTAGAAGTGACTTTTTTTTTCCCACTAACTCTTTGCCTACTTACCTCTCACTTGCATTGTAACTTCCTCCCAGAAGCCTTTCCTGATCTGTTTGGTTAAGTAAATTGCCCCTGTTACCTATGCTCTTCGCACCATACACTTCTGTTACATTTCACTTATTGCAGTTGCAATTTCACATTTGTTCATAAAATTTGATTTGCATCCATGTCTGCCACTAAATCGTCTGCTTCCTGAGAGCAGCTACAGGGTCTTTTTTTCCCCTTGTCTTTGTATCCACAGCATTTGCACACTCCCTGGCACATTGCTGATGCTCAGTGAAATCTGTGGAGTGAAAGGATGCTGTGGGATGACAGCTTAGATAGCAGAGAGGACAATGGATTATTCTGGTTGCCCAAAGCACACAAGAACATAACTAATACTTCTTCCTTATATCAGCCCTTTCAACTCCCCCTTGATTTCTCTGAGACTTTGCCAAGACAGATCTCTCACAAAGCAGCAGTGTGGTGTGAATGCATTATCAATCTGTTATTACCCACCAGGAAATATGACCTTAACACACTGCAATATGGCCAATCTATGTGACAGGTGTTCATCCCGTGTCCCTCAACATCTGCACTGTAATTTTACAATCCAAAAGCCTCCTGTAATTGGAAGAGGATGAAAACATCTGGATGTTGCAAACTCTCTCGACAGGTTGTCTATACCATCACCTTCAAAATCGATGCACAAGAAATGAGAGTTTCTTGAACGACAGAAAGAGTGGCTGGAGGCAGAACTACTGTTTAAGCCTCTTCATAGTATTAAGCAAAGACTGTCTGGATTTCCTTTGGGAGTGACTAGAATTGGGATCTGGCAATAACAGAGACTATGGGTAGGACAGAATGATAACTTCATTTTGAATGGGTGCTAGGGAAAAAGGGAATCCATCATTCATGTAATATTTGTGAAATGAAAAAATGAATTCAGTAAATAATCAATAAGCTAAGTTCATTTTGGTCAAAAGATGGAAGCCTGTATCTAAATGAAGGTGGAATGGAATGGTGAGTTGTTACACGTGGGCATTATGGCAACATGGAGAAACTGAGTTTTGGAAAATGGGCAGTAGGCAAGTAGAGTGCCAAGGTATATGATCTCATTTCATTACAATCCCAAAATCAACTGCAGTGGTATCACAAACTGAATATATTTTGCAGAACAGAAAAACCAAGTTGTTGACAACAAAAGTTGGCGAAGACATTGTAGGAGTAGAAATTGTACTGACTACTTTGAGAAGCACCTTGGCATTATCTTTTGAAAATTATGACACATATTTACTGTGAAGCAGCAATTCCTATTTTCAGAATATATCAAAGGAAACACCCAGGTACAAAAGAAGGTGTATAATGAGAATTTAACCACAGTGTGTTCATCATGGCAAAAGCCTGGGAACCAAATTCGGTACTAACGGACTGACTAAACAAACTCTGGTGTAGTCATCTATGGAACATTATGCAATCACGAAAAATGTATTAACATGTAAATACTTCCAAGATACATTATTGAGAAAGGGGGGAAAAAGCAATTTATCAAATTACATGGCTAGTATAACTCTCTTAAGTACACACACTCAATATGCACAATAATATACAATATATACAATAATTATATTGTATGTGGTGCATTTTCTGCAGCCATATATTTGCAAGCAGGCATGAGATGGTCTGATACATTATATCATAAATTGTTAACAGTAGTCATCTTTGGGGATGGAGTGGGAACTGGAACTAGATACAGGAGATCAGTGGGAATTTTAGCGCTGTCTAATAATCTGTTTTATTTTGTTTTGTTTTCCACAGAGGATAATATAGTAACACTTTATGAAATTAAAAGAATTTTTTTAAGTCAAGTTGTTCAAATAAGCATGGATGAGTAACATGGAAGCCAAGGAACTCAGCTGAGTGAAATCATAGTGGAAAAGGGAGATTCCCTCAGAAAGAGACCCAGGTTTCCAGATGCCTGGATAAGGCTTCTGGGGGCTTTTACTGATGACTGGTCATTGGGCACATGAACATTCCTAGCCCTGTACTACCTCCAGATATCAAGGAACTTATAATGAAAGAGGAGGCAGTCAGAGACCGGGTAGGAAGATAGAGAGGGAGAGTTTTGGGAGAAGAAAAACACCCATGGGACCACACCTACACCACACCTGTTAAGTAGCTCGTGGGGTGAAATGTAGTTAAGAACTTCCTCTTGTGCCAGGATGTTTGCTCAGAAGGGACTGTCTCAACTTAGGCACAGGCACAATAAATCAATGTAAATGTCCTTAACCCAGCTCATTGCAATATCATTAACAAACATTAGCATTGTGGTTTTTGTGCCCACCCCCCAGGGGATTTTGCTTAGGCATTCATAGTTAATAACCAAGATGGAGTTACTATGGCCAACCCCAACCATGTGCAGGTGCAACATTCCCGGGGGGAACTTTACCCCTTTCATTAAGGCAGAATCCAAAGAAAACTTCCTTGTTTCTGCCACATACAAGACCCAGAACTTTGCCCCATTCCTGGCAACCCACTTTGAGGTCCCCTCTTGCTGTTGAGAGCTTTTCTGTCACTTAATAAATCCTACTCTGCCTTACTCACTCTCTGGTGTCTGCATACCTTATTCTTCTTGGTGGTGGGACAGGAACTCAGACCTGGCTGAACTAGGGAGTGAGGAAACTGCAGCACTAACAAATGTAGAAAAAGAGGCTCTTTCATTGTGGATCAGCAACTGGGGACAAGAGAGGGGAGGGGAGGAGAAGGAAAGTAACAAGAAGTAAGGGAAATTTACCGCATCTCTTAAGGAAATATTTCCCAAGAATCACTGCTGACACTAGGCATATTTAAAGAGTTTATATATCATCTGAAAGCAATTTATAGTTAAATGTCTAAATATACAAAGTACTTTTAAGCTCTGGTATAGGAAAATGCCAAGCAGATAAGGATAAACAAGCCACGAAGCAGAAACAATCATAGGTCTCACCCAGTCCAATAATTCTTAAATCTCACCATGTTGCTGTGAGGATTAAATATGACTGCTCATGAAAATGCCCTTGGAAAATTGTAAAATGGTATACGAATGTTGCTTATTACCATGATTATGTCATAGTTGGTTTTACATTGGTTTTACATCAGAATTTGATAACAGAGCTAAAAATGGAACTCATAATGGAGTTTGGTATTCTATTCAGCCATCCGCCCTGACTGTGAGCACTTTAGAAGAATGATTTTGCTTTTACAAGAAATCATCCTCAGTTTTTTTTAAAATAGAAGTGCTATACCCACATTTAAAAGTTTTGGTAATAGAACAGACATAAAGCCACCCATATTTTCAACAGCCCCAAAATGTCATCCAGCATTTGCCATATTAGACTTTTTCTGCCTTCCTTTTGAGTCTTTTCTCATTAGTGTCTTTTACATAGTAGTTAAGCACTGTGGGATTCTATACTTTGTAACCTGCACTTACCACTGATACTATAAACAGCACCTCATGTTGCTCCAGAGTATTCAGAACTATGCAATATTTGCTGGATTCATTGTATTACAATCTATTTAATCCATCCTTCATGTTGGAACACATGTTATGTCCTCCATATATATTTCCAGGGGATATCTTGGTACAAAAAGTTTCCATGCCCCTGATGCTTAAGAATATCTCAGCATTTAAAATATGGTTGGTGAGAAAAATAAAATAATAAAATAAAATATAGTTGATAAGTGGCAATTTGCAGGGGCTCAATTTTCCAGATTTTTATTATTAGAATTATGGTTATGGTTAGTGTTATCATTTTGCTTTAACGAAGAGGATTGTTTTTTGAACTGCTTAGTTTATTAATGTTTTAAGATAAAGAAATAACACACTCTCTAGGTACTACAGAGTTTATCTTAAAAACAAGACAGTGAGGTTGGGCATGGTGGCTTGCACCTGTCATCCCAGCACTTTGAGAGGCTGAAGTGGGAGGATTGCTTGAGGCCAAGAGTTCAAGACCAGCCTGGGCAACACAGCAGGATTCTGTCTCTACAGGAAAGTTTTTTAAAAATCAGCTAGGGATGGTGGTGGATGACTGTCATCCTAGCTAACTGGGAGGCTGAGGCAGGAGGATCACTAGAACCCAGGCGTTCGGGACTGCAGTGAGCCACAATCGCACCACGGCACTCCAGCCTGGACAACAGAGAAAGACCCTGCCTCTAAAAAAAAAGAAAAGATAAGATAAAAAAGGGAAGTGATAACAGTAGAATAATAGAAAATAAAGGCCCCAAGGACCTAAGGAAATAATTCTATGAAGAGACAGCTTGTTTTACACAGTAAGCCAGTCTGGGGTGATGAAAGTCCTATTTTTCAGTACTCTTTGAGAAGGGATTTTGAATGGCAAAGGACCTCTCTATACTTCCAGATGAACCTTCTCTCTAAGGCTGTCAAACAGCAGGAAATATTATAAGATACGTGATTATAGCCCTGAGAGACTCATTGCTCAACAAACATTCAGAACTCTTCACTGGTTGGTGACTCACTTCTTCCAAGAATTCTATCGGCCAGATTGTTCAGAATCCACTCTTTATATCATTCATTGTGCAATGGATATCAAATCATCTCTTGTTTCTCCTCCCCCAGTCTCCAAGTTAGGAGCCCCAGGACCAACAACATGCCTGAGTTCTGAAATCCATCAATTGGTACAGGCCCCACTATCTATGTCTTGCTGCCAACAGACCCAGGTCCAAGTGATGCGAGCTGATTCTATTCATCCCCCAAATTCTTTCAACCCCTACATTAAATGAGCTAATCATATCCTATGGTCCAAGCTGTTGTTCCTTTATTGAGTCATTAAACAAATATTGAATGAGCCCCTTATCATGCATCATGCATAGTTACAACTGAGGATAAAAGAGAGGATGATCAGACAAAGATCCTGCCCACACAGAATTATATTCTAGTTCTGGGAGATAGAAAATAAAGAAGTTGGTCAGGCATGGTGGCTCACGCCTGTAATCCCAGAACTTTGGGAGGCTGAGGTGGGAGGATCACAAGGTCAGGAGATCGAGACCAATCTGACCAACATAGTGAAACGCCATCTCTACTAAAAATACAAAAAATTAGCCGGTTGTGGTGGTGTGTGCCTGTAATCCCAGCTACTCAGGAGGCTTAGGCAGGAGAATGGTGTGAACATGGGAGGCAGAGCTTGCAGTGAGCCGAGATTGCACCACTGCCCTCCAGCCTGGGCAACAGAGCAAGACTCCATCTCAAAACAAAAACAAAAACAAAAACAAAACAAAACAAAAAATAAAGAAAATAAAGAAGTTCACAAATAATAGTGCAAGTCTGGATATGCTACAAAGGACAAAAAACCGGGTATTGGCCAGGCATGGTGGCTCACGCCTATAATCCTAGCACATCGAGTGGCCAAGAAAGGGGGGATCACCTGAGGTTTGGAGTTCAAGAGCAGCCTGACCAACATGAAGAAACCTTGTCTCTAAATTAATACAAAATTAGCCTGATGTGGTCATGCATGCCTGTAATCCCAGCTACTCAGGAGGCTGAAGCAGGATAATTGCTTGAACCTGGGAGGCAGAGGTTGTGGTGAGCCGAGATCGCACCATTGCACTCCAGCCTGGGAAACAAAGGCGAAACTCCATCTCAAGAAAAACAAACAAACAAACAAAAACAAACGAAACAACAACAACAACAAAAAAACAGAGTATTGGGTTTTTAGTACCTGGGGTGGGGAGAAACTATTTTGGTCTCAATGGTGCAGGAAGGCCTTGGTGAGAAATTAACTGCTGAGGTGAGACTTACATGAAAAAGAGCCAGACAAGTGAAAATCTACCAATCTAACATAAGAGTGTCCCAGGCAGGACAGCAAGGGCAAACAGCCCTGGGACAGAAATGAACTAGATATGCTCAAGAAACAGAAAGAAAACCACTGGTTGGATTTTCCGGTTAAAGTTCAGAAAACAAGGGAGAGAGTCGGTGGGGAGATGAAGATGGAGAGGAAGCCAGAAAACACATCACTTGGGCAGTGAAGGACTTGGTAAGGAGTTTTATGTTCACTCTGAATGCAAACCTTCTGCCTGGATTGGCACTTTCATCCATATGGTCAATCTACTTCATGCTCCGACCTCAATTATGATCTGTGCATACTTCTTGCAAACCTTCTTCTCTAGGAGTTTGGCTCTGCTGTCCATGCCCCTGGTCAAGGCTTGCAGAGTTGCCTAAACATGAGAGCTCTCCCAGCTCTCAGCATAGCTGGAACGAACTCCAGCATTCTGGTTCATTCTGCAAATCCCTGCTCATGTTATAAATCCCTTCTGAACCATGTTCAGTTATGCTTTGCCTTAACATCTTGGGCATTTTGGAACTAGGTAAGTATAGCCTAAACCCATACTAAGCAGGTTTCTACTTGGTACCGTCTCTTTTCTCCTCCTCTTTGGCCTGGTGCCTAACCCTAGCATGCCTTATCCTGACCACGCTCTTATTAAGGCTTAATCATACATCACAGTGGCCCCAGAATAGTACTGGTAAGCTTAATCATCAGACTAATTCACTGGACTTAGCTCCAAATAACTCTTAGCTGTTTCAAAAAAAAAAAAAAAAAAAAAAATCAAATCTGGAGATTTCTCACAATTGAGGACATTTAAAAATTATGTTCAGGCTCTGATGGCAATTTCCAAAGAGCAGTTCCCAGAATAGCTGGGAAATTGCCATGTAATTGAAATAAAGCTCTGACCTCCTCCGAGGTCTGCTTGGGAGAGGAATCACATCCATGTGGGTGCATAAGAACCAATGTATTTGTGAATAATCAGTCTTATTACCTACCTACCATCCCATGTGTTTACGGTTGTAACTCTTGGGGCACCCGGGGGTCCAGAGTCTTATCCAGTAAATTAGGCACCAAACTAGGAAAGCCAGGCAGCAAAGCCGAAGAGTCACATTAAATATTTGCATTTGGGGCCATAGCTCCCTTCATGGCGTAATTTCCAAACCTTCCTCATTCTAGCTGCCCTATTTTTGCCTGTGGTTTCCAGTGAACACGTTTTAAAATGGCACTGAGGACAGAATGCTCCCCTCCCAGGGCAGCCTGAGCAGGGCAAAGAGACAAGTACGGCAAGCATCTCTCCAGAGAAAGCAAGCTGACAAATAGGACATTTACCTTTTAAAAATAATGTTGGCCAGGTGCGACGGCTCACACCTGTGATCCCAACACTTTGGGAGGCCGAGGCAGGTGGATCATCTGAGGCTGGGAGTTCGAGATCAGCCTGACCAACACGGTAAAACCCCATCTGTACTAAAAAATACAAAAATTAGCTGGTCAAAGTAGTGGGTACCTATAATTCCAGCTACTCGAGAGGCTGAGGCAGGAGAATTGCTTGAACCCAGGAGGCGGAGGTTGCAGTGACCCGATATCACGCCATTGCACTCCAGCCTGGGCAACAAGAGCGAAACTCTGCCTCAATAATAATAATAATAATAAATGTCGTCAGCATTTAAAAGTTGAAAGAGTACCCATAAAATCAAGGTCTCAAAACTTTCCTTAACAACCTGTAAGATCTGGTTAGTTTGGGTCTACATTGCTTGTAAGGCAACAAATAGTCCATGCAGTGCAGCATCTATCTCTACCCTTAAGGAAAGGGTATGAGCTCCTACTCACCACCATCCCCACCTGGCCCAATGAGGGATGTGTGTTCTGGTCTCTGCATGCAGGAACTACCAGCCAAACAATTAACAGTGGTTAAACGATTCTAATTTGGAGTCAGAGGGCCAAATTTATGCATTCAGCCATCACTGGTCATCGCTGATCACTTACTAAATACGAGACATTGCACTAGATTCTAGGTACACAGCATGAGACAGACATTCCTTTTGCAGAATGTCTGGTTTAGCAGGAGAAAGGGGGTATAAGCCAATAGTTACCTCATTTGCTTATGAAGTGCAAAGCTGAGAAGTGCTTCCAAAGAAAATCAGAGAGCACCATTAAAACAAGAAATAGAAAAACCTGCCCTGTCCAAGAGATCAAGGAAGACTTCCCTGATAATGTAACATTTAAGCTGAGCCTGCAGTAAAAGGGGAAGTAGACAGGGGACATGGAAAACGGAAGCAGGAGAGTTCAAGGCCAAGGAAATACCAGACGCACTGGCCTTGAGGCAGGAAGGAGGTTAGCACATGGGAATTAAAAAATAGCCTTTTGCTTTTCTTCTCCTTTTTTTTTTTTAATACCATAGATAAAACCTTGGGAGTATTTTATTTCTGTTTATTTCTTAAGAACAGGTACCAGCTCCCTATCACAGCTGCGA
Organism: Piliocolobus tephrosceles; assembly: GCF_002776525.5. Classification (NCBI taxonomy): domain Eukaryota; kingdom Metazoa; phylum Chordata; class Mammalia; order Primates; family Cercopithecidae; genus Piliocolobus; species Piliocolobus tephrosceles. The sequence continues at coordinate 24,337,294 of NC_045450.1, read as the reverse complement.
TCTTTCCAATATACTCAGTGTGGTTGAGCAAGAGATAGGTGTGTGAGCTCCTGCCTGTTTTTACACAGACGCATGGATCCCAGGCAGAAGATGCACACTTATTTTTTTCCTAAAAAGACAATGAAATATATGTAACTCGAAAGTCCCCAACCTCATCTGCCTGCAACTACAAAATGAGATTACGCTCTTCTTGCAGACGCAAATTATTATGGCCTGAGGTCCTCCAACTGTCTCCCAGCTGTTGCAGAGAGCTTCCCTGGGCCTCCTGTGTGTCCAGAATTATGTTCTTGGTTTCAGTTTGCTCTGATCTTCTTGTCTTGCTAGGCCCAGCTGTCCTCATTGGTGACTACTGCTGATGCTATGGTTGGCTTTGGGGAAAGGATACAGTTGTTTGGGTCAGATTTGGTACATTTCAACATCTGCTAGTATAATCTGAAGTCAGAAGCACTTGTGGAGCTGAAGAACTTTGCCATCTTTGCCACTGCTGAACCCAAAGCTTTCTGATTGCCCCAGAAAGCCCAGCTGGATGTCTCCAACCCTGTGTGTTTCCCTCCTACTGCCTTGTGGTCAGCACGCCACTCATGTCCACCAACAGACCCTTCAACACTGCAGAGCTTGGAATCTTCACTAGGTAACTTTGGGCTAATTGCTGAATCTGCTCATTCCTGTTTCTGCAGCTGCAAAACAGATATACTTACCAACTTCCCTGTGTCAATGGGAAGATACAAGGAGTAAATGAGTATAGAAGCATTCTGTACATTCTGAAAACATTTGCACAGCACATCAGAGCTACACCCCAATCAAAAGCTGTGATAAGCTTCTCATCGTCAACCAGGCAACATGAAACAGTGAACTCCAGAAAGTCCTCAGGCTCATCATAATCCAGCTTCCACCTAGCTCTCCAGCTGCACCTCTCACCAGGATACTCTACAAAACCAGTGAGACCACCACTCGGGGTTTCATGAACTCACAGGCTTTCCTACGCTTCTGAACACAGGCTTTCCCATGCTCCTGTTCCTCTGCCTGGAATGCCCTTTCTTTGCTACAACCACTACAGGTAAATACGATCACATAGGAGTCCCCTTATTAGAAATGAGAAAATATTCAGCTTAAGTGATATAAGGAAAAGAGAATCAACAAGTTTGTATAAATTAATAGTCTATGGGCAAGATTTCAAGCACAACTTGGTCTAAGGTTGAACTAAAAATAGTAGGACAGAATTTCCCTTTCTTCATTTCTGTCTGTATTTCCTTAATATTGGTGCCATTCTTACCCCCCATCAGCTCATCTCACAGTTACATTAGTTCTTCCACCTACTTTCTCTTTTGTTGGCAACCAGTTGGACAGATGTTCAATTTTCCTATTGACTAAAAAAAACAAAATGGTCCCAGAAAGGTATGACCTTGTCCGTAATTGATCCCAACTTGAGTGGCCAAAAGATAGCATGCCCTGACTGTCTGAGCCAATCATGCATTCCATGGATCTGAACCAGTCTCATCCAAAGCACAAAACCTGAGAGATGTCTACAGTCTTCTAATGCCAAATGCCAAATTCTCGGTGGTACAAGCACAAATATCTACTACCACTACACCTGCAACCGTACTTTCCATTTCCATTCTTCCTTCCAAAACTCTATCTTGCCTGCTATGTGAAATTATATTATGCTAGAAAAGCAGTTACTGTATTTCCTAGAGTCCCACAGTTTTCTGCAGAAACCTCATCTGTAGAATTTATCCCGTTGGACTACAATGAATCCTAATCTGTTGCTGTGAGTTCCCCAAGGTGTATCAAGGGCCAGAACCAGCCTTATTCAACCCTTTATTCCCTGCATGGAGCTCATTCCCTGACACAGAGAAAATGCTGTGTAACAGCTGATGAATGTGTAACTATGTATGTATTTTCAGCTTTAACCTTTTTTATGATCTTTATTAATTACTGGCTAAATTCATCTTGTGATCAGACAACACTTCTTAGATCTTATTTGTTTTTCTCTTTTTACATGAACACATTCCAAGTTGGCTTTTCTTCTCATTTGGTGAGGAATTAACTTGTACTTTAGACCGAACACAAGATTTTTGTATGAGCTCTTACTAAATGTCAACTTACTGGTGTCTCTCTAGAGCTTTAACTTGATCAGATGGTTCTGAATCCTGATTTCATCATGTCTCAGTAATTACCACACCCAGCCTTGTATCATTTGCATATCTGATTAGTGGGTCTTCTAGGTCCCCACCAAATCACTTAGTAGGACAGAACTGAACATAGAATCCCAAAGATCATTAATAGAAGTCTCTCTCCAGGTGCTGAAAGAGAGAGCACTTTCCACTCCAGCTGGAAATCCACATAATGGTATCATTATCACCTAAATACATCCCTGTCTTGTCAAAATGACCATCATGGAGATTATCCCTCAGTTACTCAGCAGAAGTCAAGAGATTCTAGTATCTCGGCTGGATGCAATAGCTCATCCCTGTAATCCCAGCGCTTTGGGAGGCCAAGGTAAGAGAATGACTTAAACCCAGAAGTTCAGCTTAGGAGACAAGCCTGGGAAATGGCAAGACCTCATCCCTATTTTCAAAGTTAGTTTTCAAAAATTAAAAAAAAAAAAAAAAAGATTCTGGTATCTCACTATACTTTTTTCAGTCCCAGAAATTTTTTTTTAACTTGACATTTTTTTACGTGGGAGATTTCACATAAATGTCTCAATGTCTATCTTTTTAAAAAGGCCAAATATGCTATAAACATATAAACATTATAGCAGCTTTACTCATAATTGCCAAAACTTGGACACAACCAGGTGTCATTTAGCAGATAAATGGATAAACAAACTGTGTCACATCCAGACAATGGAACACTATTCAGCACTAAAAAGGAATGAGTGATCAAGCCACAAAGACACCGAGGAACCTTTACTACATATGACTCCGTGAGAGAAGCCAATCTGAAAATGCCGACATACTGTATGTTTCCAACCATATGACATTCTGGAAGAGGAAAAACTATGAACAAAGTAAAAATATCAGTGATTTCCAGGAGTTGGGGGAGGGGAGAATGAAAAGGCAGAGCACAGAGGATTTTTAGGACACTGAAAACACTCTGTGTGATGCTATAATGGTGGACACAAGCCATTATACATTTGTCTGAACCTATACAATGGACAACATCAAGAGTGAACCCTAATGTAAACTACGGACTCTGGGTGATAATGGTGAGTTAGTGTAGGTTCATCAGTCGCAACCAATGTACCACTTTGGTGGGGGATGTTGATCTTGGGGGAGTGTATTAGTCCGTTTTCACACTGCTATAAAGAAATACCTGAGACTGGGTAATTTATCAAGGAAAGAGGTTTAATTGACTCACAGTTCCATATGGCTGGGGAGGCCTCAGGTAATTTACAATCATGGTGGAAGGCGATTAGACCTTCTCACATTGCCGCAGGAGAGAGAGGAAGCAAGCAGGGGAAATGCCAGACGCTTACAAAACGATCAGATCTCATGAGAATTCACTTACTATCATGAGAACAGGACAGGGGAAACCACCCTCATGATCCAATCACTTCCCTCCCTCAACATGTGGAGATTACAAGGATTACAATTCAAGATGAGATTTGGGTAGGGACATAGCCAAACCATATCAAGGAGGCTATGCATGGTTGAGGGGGCAGGGGAATACAAGAGAAATATCTGTGTCTTCCATTCAATTTTGCAGTGAACCAGAAATTTCTCTAAAACATAAAATCTGCATTAAAAAATCCCAAATACCTGGCAACATCAGGCCCACGTTACCAACTTACAGCAATCAGCAGAGGCTCAGTATGGAGGGAAACTGTTCTCTAGTTTGGCACAGTCCACATGCAGCCGCATTCACAAACCCTGCTGTCTTCTGCATTTCTCTAAGACGCTAAGTCAACTGCCTAGGGCTACAAGATCACCACATCCAGGTGGCCTTATATACACCCCTACTGAGGCTTCAGCAGAAAAGCACCCCAGCCTGCACATCCCCAGTATCCAGGAGCCCACAGTGCTGTAAAGCTGTCTTTCTAGACAAAGCCAGTCATTAATGTTCTTTCTCAAGGAGTCAAAATTTCCCATTAACCTATCTTCATTATCCATTAGATCCGATTCTGTCCTCTGGAACCACACAGAAGCGTAACGGCCACTTCTTCTCATGTTGGGACATCTGTGCTATGAGGCCTTTGCCTCTTATTTCTCCTTAGGGGAGACAGAGTGTTTTCCTTCCCCTTATCAACAACCTCAGCTTCTTCAACCCCTTCTAATGGGTAATGGTTTCTAGATCCTACATCTCAGCCTGGTTACCTACTCTTAATGCACTAACGTTTGCCAGTATTCAGAGAACAAACAGGCTAAAGGAGCCAAGGAAGAAGCAGACACTTACAAACAAGTCAAAACATATCTGTCTGAGAAGCAGGAACCTCCTTCCAAAATTACCAAAGGCCTCAAGGTTGAAAGCCATCTCAGGATTTGCCTGACCCTTTCTAAGATACAGGTGAAGATATTCACAGGCACTGGGAAAACCAGCTGATATGGTTCCCTCTCCAAATCTCACATTCAAATGCGACCTCCAGTGCACATTCAATGGGGCCTGGTGGGAGGTGTCTGAGTTATGGGGGCGGATTCCTCCTGAATGGCTTGGTGTTGGCCTTGTGGTAGTGAGTGGGTTCTCGCTCTATGAGTTCCCAGGAGATCTGGCTGTTTAAAAGAGCCCAGCACCTCCTCCTTCTCTCCCTCTCTCCTCATGTGACACACTGTCTCCTTTTACCTTCTGCCATGGTTGGAAGCTTCCTGAGGCCTCACCGGACACCTATGCCAGCACCATGCATCATGAGCAGCCTGCAAAACCATGAGCCAAATAAACCTCTTTCCTTTATAAATTCCCAGTCTCAGATATTCCTTTATAGCAATGCAAAACCAATACACCAGTTGTGATTTACTCTTCTAGTAAACGGGGAGAAAATACAAGCAGATAAAATCTGACAACTGCCAGGGAGTTCATAAAGCGAGACCTACCCTCACCGTGGCATCTAAAATTTTGTGTTCCACTCCGAGAAATGGTGGAAATCCAGATTTTTCAGCTGTGCTAAACTTCACTTCAAATGCAATGGAAGGTGGAAAGCCGGTTCAAGACGCCTCTGTTTGAGATTATGTTTCACCTGGGAACCAATTATCACCAGGAAGAGTGTTAGAGAATTAGGGAAACTAACCTTTTCTAATCCGCTGTCTAACAGAAACCTCTCGGCAGCCAATCAATAATGGCTGTGGCGAAGAGGCATATCAGAAGTCTTTCTCTTCGCCTCCACATAAGTAATTAAAGCCAGTTTAATGAGATTGCCCGAGAGCTGGGTGTCTGAGTGCAGGAGAATTAGACAGCAGCATTGACGGAGAGCAGCTTTTCAGAAAGAAACAGATACTGAGAAGCCAAATATGAGTTTCAACTGTTGGGTGTGAATCACCCCAAGTCTCTCTGGCAAAATGTGGGACACAGAAATCTGGAAGCAGACACCAGAATAAACAGAAAGGCTACGATTACCTGCCATCATTGACAGCTAAGGAAGGGAGGAAGTGAAAATGATCTACTGTGTCTGAGATCCGCTCTCTCTTCCTCCCACTTCTGGAGAAACCTCAGCACCTAAATCTCACCTTCCCTTTCTGGAAAATGCCTAGGTTTAGAAACCAAGCTGAACTGAGTTTAAAGGCCAGGTCTGCCACTGGGGAGCTGCTCTGCTTGGAAGAAGTCCTTTCACCTTCTTAAGCCTCAGATGCTTCTTCTGTAAAATGGGATAATAGCAGTAAGTACCTCTTAAGGATTTGTGAAGGGTACGTAGGATCATGCATTTAAAGTGCTAAGCACAGTGTCTGGCTTGCAGTGAGCATCTGATATACCAGGTATTGTCATTCGTTTTTGTGGTCCATCAGAGTATGAGACAGTACCTTCAGGTAGTGAGAGTAATAACATGTCACACGGGGCTGTTGTTGACATGAGATCCAGAGTGTGAAGGTCTCAACTAGACTTGACAAGAGGCAGGTGCAAAAAATGGCAGTTACCACTCCTCCCCTAGGCTAAAAAATGGAGACAGGATATCATCAAGGAAGTAATAAGCAGCAAACTGCTTTATGGAGCTCTTCTACTGCCCCATTGCAATTTGTGGGGATAGAAAGTACCAAGTACAGAGCACAGAGATGAACTTTTTTTTTCTTTTTTTGAGACAAGGTCTTGCCCTGCAGCCAGGCTGCAGTGCTGTGGCACAATCACGACTCACTGCAGCCTTGACCTCCTGGCCTCAAGCGATCCTCCCACCTCAGCCTCCCAAGCAGCTGGGACCACAGGCACCTGCCACAACACCCAGCAAATGTTTGTACTTTTTGTAGAGACAGGGTCTCACGATATTGCCCAGGCTGGTCTTGAACTCCTAAGCTCAAGTGATCTTCTGCTTTGGCCTCTCAAAGTGCTGGGATTACAGGTGTGAGCAACTGTGCCCGACCAAGACGAACTTTCAATATAGAGTTTTGCTCCTTCCCTTTAAAAAACCTCCAGCCCAGGGAAATGCAGCCTTTGGGAAGCACGTCCCTTTCAGTGGAATTGTTTCCCCCACAAGCTGCCTTTGGGAAGCAGGGAGGCGGCCCTCTGCCATGTGACCCCTCCGAGCTGGAAAGACTGGAAGGAAGAGCAGGAGCAGCCCCCAGACACAGCCATATGGCTTGCTACACGTTACACATAAATTACCTTTTGGCAACACGCTAAATAAAAGGACTTAAATGAATTCTGCATTTTAATAACAGACTCCCTTTCTGCAGCACTGCTTCCCACCAAACAGAATCTGCATAGACCTGTGCCAAATGCATCCTGGTCAGCGGCCCTGTGATTTAAGATCAGCTATTTCTTGTCTCCATCCTGCATAATGAAGTCAGTCACATTTTATTGCCAAATGGGCCTGGTAATGCCTCCATAACTGCCCATTGAAGGTGCTTTTGCTTTCAGGAATAAAGAGCGAATCTGAATTTCACCAAGATAAACTCACAGCTGGGTCAATACATCGAATGGTTATCGTTTGTGCCCTGTACTTTATCTATTTTTAGGCCTCGTTCCTGCAAAGAAATAAAAATGCATCCCCTAAGTGCATGAAAGCCATGGGCCTGGCAGAAGGCAGGGTCGGGGGGACATTTGCTCACTGTTTTCTGTAGGGAGGGGAAGCACAGAGAACAAGGACTCCACGGCTGGTAGAAAAGAAATGCAGCAGGGCTGGGCTGCTCCTGCTCTTCCTCCCAGGCTTCCCAGCTCGGAGGGGTCACATGGCAGAGGGCCGCCTCCCTGCTTCCCAAAGGCAGCTTGTGGAGGAAACAATTCTACTGAAAGGGACATGCTTCCCAAAGGCTGCATTTCCCTGGGGTGGAGGTTTTTTAAAGGGAAGGAGCGAAACTCTATACTGAAAGTTCCTCTTTGTTGGGCACAGTTGCTCACACCTGTAATCCCAGCACTTTGAGAGGCCAAAGCAGAAGATCACTTGAGCTTAGGAGTTCAAGACCAGCCTGGGCAACACAGTGAGATCCCGTCTCTACAACAAATACAAAAATTAGCTGAGTTTTCCTTTTTTTTTAACTCATGGTCATTGGATCAGGAATGGAAATACATGACCCAGGTTGTCCTCTGAGAGCCAGCACCCGGACATTTGCTGGTGCCGTTGGAAAAGAAGTCCTCTCATTCTGCTGGGATTCCTACATTGGTGGGACATAAATCTGGAGTGGTTAATATATCTTTATCAATATTTAAGGAGGACCAGGCTGAGGATGAAACAAGGAGACAGGAAAAGACAGGCAAGAGATGGAGAAAGAATGACTTCTGTTGACATCCTCTTGGTCGCAGTCAGGTTGAATTATACTGGATCTAGCCATGCCTGAAGCCATTATTACCTTGAACTTTTTTAGATAATTGAGAACGTTTTTGCTTATGCCAGTGCTTGAATGGGTGTCTGTCACTTGCAAATAAAAGAATTCTAAAGCACTAGGCAAAGAAAGAGGAAGTAGAAAGTTCTGTGAAGAGATATTAACCTTTCCCCATCTGGGACTTAGCAGATCTCATATGGGTTTTGTGATTGAATTTCACTTCAGCGTTTTAGAACAAAAGGAGTAAGAGTGGCTGGAGTTTAGACAGGGCTGGCCTAGAGAGGTCTGAGAGAGGTGAAAGCTCCATCCAGGACTCATCTAGAAAGTTATATCCTTTAGGTGAGGCCACTTTTGTGCAGCTTTGCAAATTTCCACAACCAGAAGCATGTTCTTCATATGCCTAGATAAAGAAAATGTGGTACATATATACCACGGAATACTATACAGCCATAAAAAAGAACAAGACTATGTCCTTTGCAGGAACATGGATGGAGCTGGAGGCCATTATCCTCAGCAAACTCATGCAGGAACAGAAAACCAAAATACCACATGTTCTCGCTTATAAGTGGGAGCTAAATGATGAGAACACATGGACACATAGTGGGGAATAACAGACACTGGGGCCCACTTAAGGGTGGAGGATGGAAGGAGGGAGAGGATCAGAAAAAACCACTGTTGGGTACTGGCCTCAGTACCAAGGTGACAAAATAATCCGTACAACAAATGCCCATGACGCAAGTTTACCTATATAACAAATCTGCCCATGTACCCCAATCCTAAAAGTTTTAAAATATAAAATAAAGAAATATATTTTTAAAAAGAATCATGGTTTTGCCTTCTTCTCAGATAAGCTGAACATAGCTGTTTCTTTTCTCTCCTTCCCTGCTGCCAACCTTCTAGATGGTCACCCTTGCCAAGCCCCTAAGACTCTAATACTGAAAACGGAGCCTCCAAATGCTTCCGCAGAATCGAGCCCAAATCACCTTAGAGTGTGGTCTCAGAGACAGACCAATTGTTTTGTGGGCATGTTCTTTCCAAAGCACTCTTGCTGGTCTTCCTGTCTTTGGTCTTCACACGGGGCAAGGGATCCAGACAGTAGTGGGCTGGGATGTGAGAGTAGGAAACCTGGAGGATAGTACTGGCTCCCTCTATGTGCCCCTGAAGATAACCTTGAACCTTTCTTTTCTTTTTTTGTTTTTGTTTTTGTTTCTGTTTGTTTGTTTGAGACAGAGTCTCTCTATTGGCAGGCTGGAGTACAGTGGTGTGATCTTGGCTCACCGACTTCAAGCGATTCTCCTGCCTCAGCCTCCTGAGTAGCTGGGACTACAGGTGCGCACTACCGTGCCCAGCTAATTTTTGTATTTTTAGTAGAGATGGGGTTTCACCATGTTGGCCAGGATAGTCTTGATCTCTTGACCTCATGATCCACCTGCCTCGGCCTCCCAAAGTGCTGGGATTACAGACGTGAGCCACCATGCCCGTCCACCTTTCTGAGACTCAGTCTCTTCACTTGTCATCTGCCAAACAGGGTTGCTTTCACCATCTTTCTCCTTTCTAGTTTTTCTACACGTGTTTCCTGTGTTCACTCTTGGACACCTTGGATCAAAGCCCTTCCTGAATTACCTACAGTTCTCGACATGCTCTCTCCCAGTTCCCATGCTCAGATACAACGTAAAGCATCCCACAATGCCCACCCCCGCCACAGCAGCAGCTTTGCACTTGAACTTCTCAGGTGCTTTCAGGGCTACAGGTAGAAGAGGCTTGGGCTGCATCGATTCTGGTAATTCAAGAAGGCTCATGTCCCACGGTGGGTCATGAGGAACCCCAACCTCATGGCCCTGTGGAAAAGCCAGTGGAGAGGGTTCAGGGAAAATGTTTTGTTTGGCCCTGAGACAGTGGACCCAGAACCTTTCAAAAGAAAGGGCAATTATTGCTCCCAAGTTCTTAAGGAGATGACGAAGAAAGTGGGGCACATCTGAGGGAAGATTTTGAGGTTACTAAGGTGACAGTGCTCTGTCTTGGAAGCAAAGCATAGGAGGCCACACGAATTCTACAGGAGGTGGTCTGGAGGTGTGCTTGTTAGATTGGAAGATATCCCATTTAGAATTCTGCATCTGCATTTATAATTAAGGGTACTTTTGTGATTTTGTTGTTGGCTTTGTTTTTCTTTGGTGACCTGAAGAAAATGATCCATTTGGTCTACATGTTTCCTCCTATTTTTTTTTTTTTTAATAAAGATGGGGTCTTGCTCTGTTGCCCAGGCTGGAGTGCAATGGTGCAATCATAGCTCACTGTAGCCTTGAACTCATGGGCTCAAACGATACTCCTGCCTCAGCCTCCCAAGTAGCTGGAACTACAGGCACAGGCCACAATGCCTGGCTAAATTTGTTTTTTGTAAAGATGGAGTCTTGCTGTAGTGCCCAGGCTGGAGTGCAATGGTGTGATCATAGCTTACTGCAGCCTCGAACATCCAGGCGCAAGCAATCCTCCTGCCTCAGCCTTTCAAAGTAGCAAGCACCAGCATGCCTGGTTACCTTTTTTTTTTTTTTTTTTTTTTTTTTTTTTTTGGATGGGGTATCTCCATGTTACCCAGGCCTGTGTCTAACTCCTGTCCTCAAGCAATCCTCCCACCTCGGCCTCACAAAATGCTGAGATTACAGAAGTGAGCCACTGCACCCAGCCTATTTTGCATATTTCTAAATGATTAATCAGAACAGACACGTGTTCTGGTCACAGTTACATCCTCAGTGCCTAGAACAGGATCTGGAACACAGTAGGTGCTCAATAGCCATTTTCTGGATTGATGGATGAATGGAGAAAGGAATGGAGGGGTTTTTAATAAACATCCATGTGTCTAGCTTCTTTTTAGACATCTGAAAAATCGGGTGGGGGGGGGAAACAGTAAAACAGCGAGCTGGGGCTGAGGAGCAGCTGCCTTTTGAAGACGGGAGCTGTTCTCTCCAGTTTACATGCTCCTCAACACTCTTTATTGTCTTATGTTGGGTCCACTTCATTTCTTTCGATCTTCTGCCAGCACAAAGGCATTTAAGTTTCTTGACCATGATCAAAGCTGTCATGGGAATTTTCCACGTTAAGTCAGCCCTAGCCCTAAAGAGAATGCAGGCAGAAGAGTAAGAATTATCACTCTCATTGTTAGTCTCTTTGGCATTCCTTCCAAGAGAGACGGGGCCTCATTTCTGCCAGTGTCCGAGGGCCACAGAAGGTCAAAATGTCACAAGCCCATCCTACATCTTCCTCTTTCTTTGCTTCCAACATTCCCAAAAGGCTAAACATGAATCTTTCAAAATTCAAAAGAATCCAGTTCAGTTTTTCTAGTAAGCTCTCCGGCAATTTTTTTTCCCCAAATGCTTTATAAATGCTAAGTTTATTATTACTTCATATTCCCTGGGCCATTGCCTGTAAGGAATCAATGTGGAAAGAAAGCATGCAGTTGATTTAGCTGATCAGTAAAATCAAACAGTTTCACGCTAAGTTAGTCAAAGACCTTAAAGTAAGTATTCTTTTTTTTTTTTTTTTTTTTTAACGGAGTTTCGCTCTTGTCGCCCAGGCTGGAGTGCAATGGCACAATCTCGGCTCACTGCAGCCTCTACCTCCCAGGTTAAAGCGATTCTCCTGACCTTAAAGTATTCTGAACAGTCCCACCCCTTCAGAGGGAACTCACAGTGGATGCAAAACGGGGGTGCTTGCTAACCAAAACATGAACTGAAATCTAAAGGATACAGACCTACTGAGATCATAGGAAAACCATTAGGCATGGGTCTTATGGGCAAACCCTCAGTGGCTGGAAGGCACTGAAGTGTTGTTGTTAACACAATGGATTTCTAGGCTAAACAGAACCAGATCTAAGGTCTGGTCCTGCAACTTACCATCTAAAAGTTCTTCTCTTAGCCTCAGTCTCCTCATCTACAAATGCTGATCATAAATTACTATCTCTTCAATTTAAGTAAAGATTAAATAAGGATTGTGAGGTCTCAGAATTAAGTTAAACACTGAGCAGGGCATCCGGCACATAGTAAATGCTCAAGAAAAGTTAGCTATGCTATTTTAGCAGAGAAATAGTATAAATTCACTTGTTCTAGATCAAGTGAATTTAACTCATGCCTGTGCCCAGTCATACATAGACTGTTCTGGTCTACCTCCCACATGCAGAGGTTCTGTTAAGTCTCCTCAGTAACAAAGTGGCCTTGGTAAACTGTCGTTGGAGAAACATACACGTAAATAATAAATGCCAGATTATTTTGCAAATGCTTACTAAGGATGATAAAAGCCCACAGGGAAGAATTACTCTGCCAGGGGGAGTATCCAGTGTTCAGGGAGGTGAACACTGTAAATTTTCTAAAAACCCTGGGATTGTACATTTAATGTAGTAAAGTTTTCATGACATAAAAATTATAACCTTGTTTAACTTTTTTTTTTTAAAGGTGCCATTTAAACCAACCCTTCAGGATGGTTGATATTCACTATACAGATGGGAAGGATTTGGCTTCTGCCCAGACAGAGGGTCTGGCGTAGGAGCGGAGGCAGAGAGGGGGTAGAACTTGCCTGAGAGGGATCAGCAACATTGCAGGTAGAAGGAGAGACACAAGTGTGAGTGAAAGGATGGTGGAGGCATTCCACCTAGTGTCAAGCCACGAGGCATGAGGCTTTCCAGGCACAGGGGCACTATTGCACTACTCCACCCTCAGCGACATTGGCCCTCTGCTATTAGACTCTATCTCCTGTGCTAATGGAGGGCTTTGGCTTTGCGAAAGACACATCCGCGCTTACTGTTTGAAACCACAAATCCCCTCATAGGACATGAGAGCGGAGTGAAGTGTTTGATTTCTCTGATGTTTCCCGAGTCAAAGCCTCCCCTTCACTGGCACTTAGGGGATTTGCAGCTTCTTTGCTGAGACGACACGAGAGGTTTCTCTGCTTAATCCCCAGATCTTTAGAGTTGGGGCTGCATTCCGTTTGGGTTTCAACAGCGTAGCGGCGTGATCTGTGACACTGAGCTTCAAGCTCTCTGCGCAGGGAGCGAGTTGGGGAAAAATCAAGGTGCCCAGAAAGCTTTTAAAGATGAGAAAGCCGAGGCCAAGAGCAGCACCTTTCCGGGTTCCTGGCCAGGTCACTGTTTCCCTTCAAGCTGCCCGCACCTTCCTCTTTAACAGACAGGGTTAGAGTCTGTGACCTCATGTTGCTGGCTGATGATGACTGGATCCCTGGCACCAGCTGGGCCAATCAGAGGAGCTCTTTACAGAGCTCAGAACCAAGGAGAGGAATGTTAATTCATGGAGGATGCTCACTGAACCTTAGCCCATGTAGAAGTAGGAGCTGAGTGTATTGAAAACATTTACAACAGCCTGGAGAGAGAAAGATGCCGTTGATTTCCAACCTCCACTCTGACTGCTGTCTGGTACCTGGATTTAGCCCTCTGGGAGGCTGAGTCCACTTTGCTCTATCCGTGGGATTTATTACATGCTCTGTATGCTTCCAGGAAATTCCTAATGTTACTTAAGCAAGATGAAAATGAATACACTTGTAATCCAAGCACCCTGACGGAGTCAGAGGGTGGCTAGCCCAAATCACAATGTAAAATTGACACAGGAACCCTGCTGCCCTGCCAGACCAGGGGGCTTGATGTTCATGACCCCAAACCCCAGAGGTTAGTTGCTCATCAGTCCAGGCACCAACACCGAAATCAGGTGATTGTTTCCAGAAGCAAGTGCGCTTCAAATCCAGCCTGAGAAGGGACTACATTTTATAATAGAGGAAAAAGTTGTAGTGAAGAAATTGCACATGCTAAGACAAGCCAGGAGAGGCAAGTAGAGGTCATATTTGTGGGACTTTACAGCCATTGCAAAGATTTCAATTTTGCTTAAATGGGATAATATATGAAAATGGGTTAAAATGTGTAAAACACTTACGGTAGTACCTGGTATACAACAAGTACCAATTACCACTAGTAAATAATAGTTAATATTATCACCCTGAAGACAATAAACACCTAAAGGATTTCTAGCAGAGCTATAATGTCAGTTTTGGATTTTCAAACGTCCTCCGGATGTGGGGACGAAAATGGATTGGTGCAGAGCCTCAGAGGACAGAGGAGGTAGATGAAAGGCTGTTTCCATCTTTAAAAAGAGAGAGGCTATTATTTTTTAGCTAGAGTGGTATCAGTAGATACACAGAAAAGCTAACAGATTAAAGAGATATTTAAGGGGTAAAATTGTCAGGGCTTGGTGACAGATTGGCCATACAGAATAAAGAAACAAGCAGCTCCAAGACGAATCTCAGAATTTCGACTGAACAACTAAACGGCTGTTTACGTCATTTAACTAAGACAGTGGACTCAGTTGTATGGGAAAGGTTGTGAGTCTAAGTCTTTGGGCATGTGGAATGCAAGGTGAATTTAAAACAGCCAAGTGAAGATGTCAAGTAAGCATTTGAATATTGATGGCCAAAGCACAGAGGAGAAACCCAAAAATGAAACCTTTTGAGTCATCATTGTTCTGAAATTGAAGCCACAGGTAGGCATGAGATGCTCTAAAGGGAGTATCCAGGGTCACAGTCCCAGAAAATGCCAATGGGATCCACTTAAGCATGATGGATGTTACAGCTCACCAAGAATGCTCCCCGCAACCCAATGCCTCAAGCCCAGCTCAGTAAATATTGACTTATTGGAAAAAACTAATCAATCAATCAATTCATGAACAGGATTGAAAGCTAGAGCTGCACATCAGATCTTTCTATGCAGGCAGTGAGACGGGACTATGGCCTGCCACCAAATTTTATTTCCTGAATTCTAGACTCTCTTTCACACACATACACACACACATACACACACATACACACACACACACACACACATATATTTTTAAATTTGGAGGAAAAACGTAGAGCCAGAAGTTGCAGGTAAATACAGTATAATGAAGCCTCATCCCCCAAAACAAACAAACAAAAAAAGATAATTTAGTCACAGAAACCTGTTCACTCCTATTCTGCCAACATTTCCTCCTTTTTGACAGATACCTCAAGAGTCAGGCAATAGAACTTCCTGGGGTAGTCTCTGTTTAGTAGTCCTGGAAACACTTGACAAGCCAAGCCCTGAGCTTGCCAGCTTGGACACTGAGAAACAGAAAAGAATAAGGCGATCTTGGCCGAGGGCGTGCATTTAATAACTTTGTTTAACACAAAATATAGCCTTGAGTATTGTGGGTGTCTTTCAATTAGCATCAGCTTTTCCTTCCAATTCAAAAACCTCACAAGAAGCCCTGCAACCTCTTCAGAAGTTCCAGAGAAGAGAAAACTAGAATTTGAATAGGGTCATCCTAGAATGTCTTGTTTGAAATTCTCTCTGTATATGGATTTGTACAACAATGGCTAAAAATGGAAGAAGCAAGAGTAATAAAGACAAGGTTGGTAAACTTTATGTAGTAGAGGAAGAAAACCTAATTTCTAAGGGTACCTGCTGTGCTCACCAAACAACTGTGTCTTCATCAGATAAATTTATATTATGTTCTAGATGCTTGCCGCTCCAACAGGCCCTTCAGAGGAAAACTGACCAATGGCCCTGACCTTCTGCCACAGCTGAGTGAGCCAGGCTGAGGCACACAGCTCAAGAAAAGGCATTCGATATGGCAATGGTTCTTAAAGGTTGACGGACAAAAGAAGCATCCGAAAAGCTTAAGGCACAGCTTCCTGGGACACATGCTCAGAGACTGGAATTCAGTAGGTTTGGGTGCATCCCATGAATCTGCATTTCTAACAAGCTTCCAGTAATTCTAACGTTGCTGTCCCCAAGACTAGTGTAAGCATATGGCTTAACAGCTGTTATCTCTCTACAAGGGCAATGATACTCAGGTATCCAATGTGCCTGGAACAGTGCCAAGCCATAGTAACTGCTCAACAAATCTCTGTTGAATAAATAATCCTCTCTCTTGAGGAGTTCCAATATTTAGTGCTGACCAGTGTCTTAGTCAGTTCAGGCTGCTATAACAAAATACCACAGCCTGGGTAGCTTATAAACAGCAGAAATGTATTTCTCATAGTTCTGGAGGCCTAGAAGCCCAAGATCAAGGGGTCAGCAGATTCAGTGTCTAGGGAGGATCTATTTACTGGTTCACAGATGACGTTTTCTTGCTGTGTTCTTACATGGTACAAAGAGCAAGGCAGCTTTCTGGGGACTCTTTGCTAAGGGTACTAATCCCATTCATAAAGGCTCTACCCTCATGAGCCTTAACCAACTACCAGCGGCCCCACCCCCTAATACCATCACACCAGGGATTAGGTTTCAACCTATAGATTTTAGGGAGACACAATTTTCAGACCATAGCAGCAGTTAGCAGAAGAGAGAAAGCCAAATGTCACAAAGAGAGAAGGCAGCAGGAAGAAGCCATAAGTTAGCCTGTGGCCATTAGCTTGTTCTAGCCATGGGTGAGTCAAAACTTAGAAGACACCGGGTGCCGTGGTTCACGCCTGTAATTGCAGTACTTTGAGAGGCCAAGGCAGGAGAATCACTTGAGCCCAGGAGTTTGAGACCAGCCTGGGTAACATGGCAAAATCCCATCTCTACAAAAAAATACAAAAATTAGCCAGGCAAGGCAGCATACACCTGTAGTCCCAGCTACTTGGAAGGCTGAGGTGGGAAGTTTGCTTGAGCCTGGGAGGTTGAGGCTGCAGTGAGCTGTGATTGAGAGACTGTATTTCAGCCTGGGTGACAGAGCAGAACTCTGTCTCAAAAAAAAAAAAAAAAAAAAAAAAAAGACTTAGAAGAGAAAAATTAATCAATTAATCAATGGTACCCAGGCTAGTGAGAGCAAAGGCTAAGGTTTGTTGGGTTCCTTTACATCCAGAGAACTAGAAGAGGCACCAAAAAGTTGTCCTGCTGATGAACTGACATGAAAACCGTATTGCACCAGCTTCTGCTCTTTGCAAAATCCTTCAGTCTCCATAAAGGAACATAATGCTGCTTTCTGCCTTCCTTCTTTCTCCATTTCCTCACCACTCTCCCCTCCTGGTAATGAGAAAAGGCCTCCTATCAACTCAACTTAAATCTGATTTCCAAGCCAACTTTGTGGCTTGTTTCTTGGCCAATAAGGAAAAATCATTACATTCCTCATCTATGAAACAGATAGGATTATCCCCTTACAGGAATAATGGATAAACTTAAAATTGCCAGATACAATAACTGACACACAGTGAGAGCTCAGTAAATTTGTATGGATGCTGAATCTCTTTCCTCAACTTTGGGCAACCTTGGGAATTTGAGACTGTATTGTAATTAACACATCATTCCGTCCATTCATTCTACAACTGTTCTTCGAGCATCAGCTATGCATGGAGCCCCATTCTGGGCACTAGGGACATAGTAGTAAACAAGAGAAACAAAGACCTCTGCTCTTATGAAGCTTACATTAAAGTGGGGAGAAAATAAATACGACAAAGATTACGATAAAATGTATAGTGTCATTAAATAGCGTTATGTGTCCCAGATAGAGTGTCAAGAGGAGTGGGTTACAGTTTTAGATACGACACCCCAGATAGGTATGACTACATAAACAAAGACATAAAAAAGTGAAGAATTTCAGGCCACGCGTGGTGGCTCACACCTGTAATCCCAGCACTTTGGGAGGCTAAGGCAGGCAGATCACTTGAGCCCAGGAGTTTGAGACCAGCCTGGGCAACATGGTGAAATCCCGTCTCTACCAAAGAAAAAAAACAGAACACAAAAATTAGCCAGGTATGCTGGTGCGCACCTGCAGTCCCAACTACTCAGAGACCGAGGTGGGAGGATCTAGAAACTCGAGCCTAGAAACTCGAGGCTGCGGTGAGCCATGACCGCACCACTGCACTCCAGCCCCAGTGACACAGTGAGACCCTGTTTCAAAAAAAAAAAGAGGGGGTGGGAGGAAGGATTTCTACTTGTGGACATTTAAGAACAAACATTTCAGATGCAGATGACTTTAGAGACTGAAGTTCCTGGGACCAGCAAGGGCCAGAGTGTTTGAGAAACAGCAAGGAGACCAGTGTATTCATTCTTCTGAAGAATGAAGCAAGTGTGGTAGGAGATAAAATCAAAGATACATTGACTTCAAAAAATGAGTTGCAGATCATGGAGGGCCCTGTAGGTATGATAATGAGTATGGCTTTGATGGAGCCAGATGAGAGACCATAGTTTAGTCTTGAGAAAAACATGGTACAATATAACTTACCTGTAAGGGATCAATCTATTGATTGACTCAATTTATACCTGCTGGATTGAAATTAAGGCAAGGGTTGAAAGAGAGAGCAGCTTAGGTTACTGCAATATTCCAGACACAGTAGGATGGGGGCCTAGATTAAGGCTGAGCAATGAGACCAGAAGAATCCTATCACCAACATTGACATTAGCAGAGAATTATATGAAGTAAAAGACTCAGATCCACACCCTCTGCATCCTGGACTCATAGCCTGTGGCTCCACTCATAGCTTAGGGAGGAGGACTGGGTGTTTTTCTCTGGCCCCCTGTAAATCCAAGCTTCTTTAAAAACTGTTTGCATACTGATTTTGATTCCTCTCCTCCATTTCATTCTTTAGCCCTCTCAGATATGAATTCTTTCCTTGTCACTCCTCTAGCATTATTTCCAACTCCACAAGACACGTTTAAGACCCCATCTTATTCCACCTCTCAGCAGAGTTTAGGCAAAGTTGACTATTTCTTTTTACACACTATCTTGTCTTTGGTGACAACCATTTTCCTAATTCTTCCTGAAAGCATCTGGCCACTTGTGCTCAGTCTCCAATCTGGGTCTTCCTATTCTCCTTGCTATTTTAAGATTTGCCATGGCTCAGGCCTGGACATATTTTCTCACTCAACCTTATCTCCCCAGGTGATGTCACCAAGTCCCTCAGCTTATAATACCAGCTATTGCCAGTGACTCCCCAAATTAACTAGTGCTATGACCTCAGACTAATATATACAACTGCCTTCTCAACCACTCTATTTGGGTATCTAATAGGCATTTCAAATTTAACATATCCAAAGAGGATTCTTGATGTTTCCCCCCACCCCCAATGTCCTGAATTTTCTACTTTGTTCCTATAATGATAACTTTTAAAATGCATTACTGGCTGAGTGCAGTGGCTCTCAACTGTAATCCCAACAATTTGGGAGTCCTAGGCTGGAGGATCACTTAAGGCCAGGAGTTCAAGACCAGCCCTGGCAACTTAGCAAGACCTTGCCTCTACAAAAAAAATTTAAACATTAGCCAGGAGTGGTGGCATGCTCCTGCAGTGTCCCAGCTACTTAAGAGGCTGAGGGAGGAGAATCACTTGAACCCAGGAGTTTGAGGCTACAGTGAACTATGTTCACACCACTGCACTCCAGCCTGGGGGACAAAGAGAGGCTTTGTCTCAAAAAAGTAAAATAAAATAAAATAAAATGCATTGCCAACCTTTAACAGCCAAGAAAATTCCTGGAAAACATGGAAAGATTTGTTAACGCAAAGCTCCTATCCCACAGGGTGATAGTCTGTCATAAAAGGCACAAGGATGCAGCCTGGCTATTTCATGTCACACACATCACACACATATACTACCTATGTGACCCCTACAAGGCATATGGCAACCCCTCCAGCAGGCTTCTCTTGCATCTGTTTTATTTTTTTTTTGAGACGGAGTCTTGGCTCTGTCGCCTAGGCTGGAGTGAGGTGGCGCAATCTCGGCTCACTGCAACCTCTGTCTCCCAGGTTCAAGAGATTTTCCAGCCTCAGCCTCAGTACTCTGAGATCCATCCACACTGGCTGATGCCTTATTCCTCCGATGAACCAGGTGCTTTTCTGCCAAAGCACCTTCTCTCTTCCTGGAGACCTGCTTTCATCCTTTACCAAACCACACCTACTCATCCTTCAAATTTCAGTCCATTGGCCTCACTGCCAGCGCCCCTCTAAACTATTCATGCTATATGCTCCTTTGGAGCACTCCCTATTTTTTCTAATTCTTGTGCACATGCATGCTTAACCATGTAGTGCTATCTCCCCTCTTGTAGGCTGCAAACTCCATACATCCATGACGTGCAATATTCGTCACTTGAGACCTAGTGCCCAGCATACACGAATTATACAATCAATATTGCTTGAGTGAATGAATGAATGTCATCTGCTTTATTATAGGCTGAGAGTCAGTTTCCTCATCTACAACATGGTAACAATAAGATGTGCCCTTCTTTGTGCATGCGTTGCTTGATGGACCACATAAAACCATTAGGCAGCATACTGTTTTATTACAGTTTTTATTCTCCAGGAAGAAAAAAAGATTATTCTACCCATATTTGTATCACCAAGACCTACTGTCCAACAAATGTGTGTTGAATTGAATTGTTATTATTATATGTCTGCAGAAAGGTAAAACAAACGTTGATGTCGGCTCCCTGGCCCACAGATGATGCTCCAATCCACCCTATCTCAAAAAGATGATCATAAGGTTTGGAGATATTAAAGAAAGCATGGTTGGGGTGAATCAATAAATTTATAGCCCAGGGCAAGCTTTGCCCTGAACAAGTCTCTGTTTCTTAACTGTTTGTTTTATTTTTTGAAAGGCGTCTGAAGTTTGTCAATAAAGGTGAAGCTTATTGCTTGAAAGTTTGGCCAGCAAAAGGAAACAGTCGCAGATTACAGAAAATCTGTCTTCTCCCAAAGAAGCTTAATAATTTCAAACGTCTATTTCACATGTATAGCAGAAGTAAAAGCTAAGGTGTGCAATGGTGTGGAGGAGAGGCATGCGACTTGTCTGTCAGTGAGATCTGCGTAAGGATACTCAAATTCGTCTGAAAGGCTCCGGACATTGCCTCCATAACTCTCCAACACACGTACAATGGAAAAACACACTTCCTCACTCCACATGGTCCACCTATGGCTTCCCTATCCAATTCACATCCTGGTCTGTTTAGAAAGAGCGATAGGCCGGGCATGGTGGTTCACGCCTATAATCTCAGCACTTTGGGTGGCCGAGGTGGGTGGATCAGGAGGTCAGGAGTTCAAGACCAGTCTGGTCAATGTTGTGAAACCCCATCTGTACTAAAAACACAAAAATTAGCCAGGCGTGGTGGCACGCACCTGTAATCCCCGCTACTCGGGAGAGTGAGGCAGGAGAATCGCTCGAACCCGGTAGGTGGAGGTTGCAGCGAGCTGAGATTTCACCACTGCACTCTGGCCTGGGTGACAGAGCAAGACTCCATCTCGAAAACAATCAAACAAACAAAAAATAGAAAGACTGATAATAGAATGAATATTTATTAAGTCCCTAGTATGTGCTAGAACTAGGCTGGGCAACCCCATCTACAATAACAGATTTCACCCCTACATAGAGAAACTGTTACCTATTTTACCTATTGTTTCCTTCCTTCCTTCCTTCCTGCCTTCCTTTTTCTTTCTTTCTCTTTCTCTTTCTCTCTTCTTTCTTTCTTTCTTTCAATTTAGAAACTGAGACTCAGGTAGGTTGAAGCACTTGCCCAAGGTAATAAAATTGACAAGTGGTGGGAGACAGTGGCATATGTACTTAAGAATGCATTCGAGGCTGGGCGTGGTGTCTTGTGCCTGTAATCCCAGCACTTTGGGAGCCTGAGGCGGGCAGATCATCTGAGGTCAGGAGTTCGGGACCAGCCTGACCAACATGGAGAAACCCTGTCTCCACTAAAAATACAAAATTAGCTGAGCGTGGTGGCGGATGCCTGTAATCCCAGCTACTCGGGAGGCTGAGGCAACTTTGGGTTCCCTCTGAAGGGGTGGGACTGTTTAGAAGACTTTAAGGTCAGGAGAATCGCTTGAACCCAGAAGGCGGAGATTGCAGTGAGCCGAGATAGCGCCATTGCACTCCAGCCTGGAAACAAGAGTGAAACTCCGTCTCAACAACAAAAAAAATGCATTCGAATATAAACATAACACAACAAAGAAAGTAATGAATCAGGCCCCTGTAAATTTCTGGGTGGGAAATCTCCAGTTGTGTGTTACTTGAGCCTGCATGGTCACATCTTCAGTACAGAGCATGATGTTGTTGAATAACCTGAGCTCTGGAGTCAGATCTAGATTTGAATTCTTCCTCTGCACTGATGACATATGTCAGGGGATTTACAAAATATTAATAATATCTCTGTACCTCTGGCCAAGTGGTCATGTGTTCTGTGGTTGTCTGGTACATCACTGATGCATAATGAATGACAATTTCCCTTATCCTCCGCCCTGTCTCAGACAAGTAAGGACCACTATGATGTTTACTCTAAAAACTGATACTGATCATTTTCCTTTTCTGAGGGCTTGCTACGTGCCAGACACCCAGCTAAGACCTTAACATGCCGCATTTCACTTAATCCTCCAACAACCTCTTCCAGATCTTCCAGGTCATGACACTGACTCTTAGAGAAGTTAAACAGCTTGTTGATCTTAATACAGAAGCTGAGTCTATTTTAAGCTGAGGCTCAAGCTATTGAACCGCGATGCTGTACTGCCACCCTGTCTACATTCCAAGACAATAAATATTGAGAGGTGTAAGCTTTCTTGCTCATTCATATTTTCACAATCATATTTCCTAACCTGGTGTTTTATGTGTATGTATAATCACCAGGAAAACTTAAAGATAGAAGATGGGAGACGTCAGCTGAGGCCACGTAAAAATCAGCCAGCCTGGTCTGATATGATGATGGACAGGAAATTACCAGGAGTTCAATATCATCTGTGGGAGTTTACTTTTGGTATTATTTTACCTTAAAAGTATTCTTAGAAATCCAAATGCGTCCTCAGATGTTATGCTCTTGGAATTTCGTTACTATATGTTCCTCAACAACTTCAAGAAGAGGAAAAGGGCCAAGAAATGGAAGGAAGAGGCAAATAATTTTATTAGTTTTAAAACAGAATTTATGAGCAGGTATGTTTGTGTTTCTCACTCCAGGCCAAGATTCTCTTCTGGCTGCTGTTCAGAGAGCGAGCAGATCAATTGGGCTCAGAGGGGATGCTCCGCAGCGGAACCCACGCCCGGAGTCTTGAGGGCTGCTGAATATTTGAAGGGTCTGGGCTTCCATGAAGTGAATACAAAGAAGAATGAAGTATTTCGTAGAGCACTGGTCCTCCACTGCCAGCAATCCTGCGCCCCAGTAGACACGTGGCCACGTCTGGAGTCATTTTTGGTTGTCATGACGGGCGATCAGGGGCATGAGTGAATGCCACTGGCATCCAACCGGTAGAGGCTACTAAACACGTCTCTCTGCACAGCGCAGCCCCCATAACCAAGATTTCCTGGTGAAATGTCAATGGTGCCAGGGTTGAGAAACCGGTTTTAGAGGGAGTGTCTTTTTTTAAAAACTTTATCTTTTAAAAAGCAAATTACTGTCAGCCTATCAATAAAATGATCTTTCCAAAACCTACTCCTTTAGATTATTTCCTTAATGAGCCTCCAGGGCTCCCTGTTTCTCACAAAGGGGTGAGAATCCCTCAGCACAGCAGGCTCCAAGCTCCAGACCTGCCCTCCACTGCCTTTCCACTCTCATCTCCCTCTGGCTAAGCCCAGTAGCACAGGACTTCTGCAGGCGCTTTCACACACACAAGCACACACAGTCCACACACCCACACACATGCACACACACACACCACGCACGCCCCACACACCCTACACACACCATACAAATACTCCCCACACACACCACATTCAACCATATAAACATACACCCCACACACATACACACACATATACATGCACACCGCACCTTCCATGCCTCCCCCAACACATATACATTGCTTACACACCCCACAAACATGAACACACAGTACACCACGCCATGTACACACCCTACACATACCCCACACATTCTAAAGCCTTATGCACATACTCCCCACACAAACATCACATCCAACCCCATAAACATACACCCCCCCACACACATACATCACACCACATACACCCCTACACACACACACACATACATGCATACCCTAACCACACACACCCCACACATGCACACACACACATACCACATCACTTACCCCTCACACACCACACTACACACACACACTTCACACACACACCATACCCTCCACACCACCCCACACACACACATCACATCACACCACATAAACACCACACACATAGACTCTCTCCCTACATACACATGCACATACACACACATACACCCCAAACATCCATACACACACACCCTCTCTCCACATCCACATCCACACACATACACCTCCCCCACACACACCCCACACACATATACACCTTCCCTCCACATCCACATACACCCCACACATACACACGCACACCCCATACACATCACTTATACACACATACCACACATACACACCTCCCCCTACATACACATGCACATACAAACACTCCCCAAATATGCCATATCCCACACACATACCCCACACACACCCTCCCTCCACAGCCACATCCACACACATACACCCCACCCATACACACACACACACCCTCCCTCCATATCCACATACACACATACACTCCACACATACACATACACACACATACACCTCCTTCCACACACACCCCACACACATATACACCCTCCCTCCACATACACATACACATACAACCCACACATACACACACACATCTACCACATCACTTACATACAAACGTACACCACACCACACACACATGCCCTCTGCCTTTGCATTCCATTTTCTCTCAGCCTAGTAACCCTTCCTTTCTTCTCTACCCTGCAAAACACTATTCACCTTTCAAGAGTTAACATGTCACCTTCTTTCAAACCTTTCTGAAAACCTTCACTACTTAAACTGGGGTTCATGAAATGCTTTAGTCCACTGGAGCTGCTATAACCAAAGGCCATACACCATGTGGCTAATAAACAACACACATGGATTTCTCACAGTTCTGGAGGCTGAGAAGTCCAAGATCAAGGCAGATTCCGTGCTCTCTGCTTTCTGGAACGTGGCCTCTCACTGTGTCCTCAGGTGGTAGAAGGGGCGCACAACCTCCCTCACGCTTTCATAAAAGGGCACGAATCCCATTCATGGGGCTCTGTCCTCATGACCTAATAGCCTCCCAAAGGCCCCATCTTTTAACCATCCCCTCGGTGGGTTAGGTTTCAGCACATGAGGTTCAGCATATGAACACAAACATTCAGCCACAGCACTGATCAACAGCATCAGCATCAGGGAATTTATCAGAAGAGCAGAATCAGGCGCTGCCCTGGACCAGCCCCATCGGAATCTGTCTTTCAGTGGAGCCCAAGGCTCCATTTGCTCACCAAGGCTTGAGAAACACTATTGTAAACAGCGCAAGTTGTCGCATCTTTTACACTCCCAGAACCTCCCAAATAGACCCCCATTCACAGATTATCTACTATCAAGTAATCGTCTTGTTTGTGCATCTGTCTTTGCCTCCACTTTGTGATTCTGATTTGGGGAAGGATGTCATTTTATTCATCTTTCTATCACCGGCATCAAAATAGAACTGACACATAGCAGATATCCAATGTATTACGGCTAAACAGATGAATTATCTATCCGCCCATGCATCCCCAGTTCCTGCCAGATAGAAACACTATGTCCTTCTCCAGACAGTTGAGGTCAGCGTTGGTTCCAGGCCAGCCACAGGGGTACAGTAACATCTTCAGCACCCGCAGTCAGTGGTGTTCAGAATTAAGCTGACCCAGGACTCACGCTGTCCAATTCCACTAGAGCTTACTATGTAAAGAAGCACAGAAATTGGCAGCGAGCATGCAGTGATAAAGAAGGTAGACCTGGTCCCTACTTTCGCTGGAGCTGACGTTCTGGGGAGGAAGTCAGTAAATGAAGAAGTAACCTCAGACAGGCTTGAGATGCTGAGTCAGCAGGTGTGTGGGGCAGGGACAGTGCTCCTGCTGGCTCAGCCTTCCTCCTTGAAGGAGTGACATTTTAGCTTGGGAGTGAAGAGTGAATAAGGGTTAGCCAGGAGAAATGGGGTAAAAAAGTCTTCCAGGATGAGAGAACATAGTCAAAATGGGGTAAAAGGTCTTCCAGGATGAGGGAACACAGTCATTGAAGACCCAAAGATGACAGCAAGAGCATAACGAATTTGCAGCTCAGCCTTGAGATGCCGGGGACAAGAGTAGGCAAGACTTGAGGCTCTTGGTAGATTCCAGACCCAAGAGGGTTTTTTACCACAGAGAAATGGACAATATCCTAATTATGACTATCTCTACACCCACTTCTGCCCCTTCTGAGCTTGTTAGTAAGAACGTAGATGTGCTTTATCTCCTTTACTCAACTACTGCTATCTTTTTCAGATGGACTTAAGACTTTCTAAATCAGCAGGTCTCCTAGTCAAGGCCTCCACACACTTTCTGGTCTCTAAGAAAGCTGGGTCTTGCTTTATCCAAACCTCATCTTTTTCCCGTTCTGTGCTGCATTTAGATAGGTGTCTCATATCATTCACTCATTCACTCACACTTATTCAATACATTTATTGATTCCTTCTATATGGCAAGCCCTGAGGACACAGAGGTGAATACAGACATGAGAAAAACAAAGACAAAAACAACATCCAAGTCAGCCACAATGGCTCATACCTGTAATCCCAGCGCTTTGGGAGGCCAAGGCAGGAGGATCCCTCAAGCCCAAGACTTCAAGAACAGCCTGGGCAACATAGAGAGATCCCACCTCTACAAAAAAGTAAAAATGAGTCAGGTATGCTGGTGCCTGCCAGTAGTAGTCCCAGCTACTCAGGAGGCTGAGGCAGGAGGATCACTTGAGCCCAGGGGTTGGAGGCTGCAGTGAGCTATGACTGCACAACTGCACTCCAGCCTGGGCAACACAGTGAGATCATGTCTCAAAAATAAAACAAACAAAAACAAAAAAACGGAACACCACCTCCCTCTGCACTCTGCCAGGTGCTGGGGAATGGGAAATGGAGACAAGGAGGAGAGAATCCCCAGGGTTTCCCTGACCGGCTGGTTTGGCCTCTATGCTGAAAACTGAGTGGCCCACAGTCAGGACACTCAGATTTCCCATGACCTCTTTCAACACCTGCTGCAGAGACGCAATTTCTTCATGCACCTGTTAATAAACAGGGATGGGCAGGCACTCTCTAAGGGGGCCCACTTCTGTAACTGCTTAAGGTAATATCAGGCATAAGAATCACCCAGGATGGAGCAGCCTTCCTGGACTGATAACAATTATCTGATTGACTCCACCTCAGAGAGATTCATTCTGCAATTTTGGGGGCCTCTGAGGCAATGTCTTCATATTTCTCAATACAATAAACTGCAGCAATGTCACTTTTTATTGGCCCTTACAGCTCCATTGCCAAAGAGTCCAATATTACCAGACATTAAGTTACTTACAATTATTTTGTTTTATTCTCCATTCTGGTGAGATAAGCCTTTCAGACTGGGCAGGGCTGGAGCACTATTTGCTATTTGTTTGTGAGTCAAACAAAGCTCCTGGGACAGAATGAAACCTTATCTATACTCCTTCCTAGGCTGTCCCATCTGACCTCCTGCTGTGCCTTCTTAGCAATAACATTACCATAAAAATACTCTATAACAGAGGATGGAGACTGACATCCTGTGGACCAAACCTGATCTGCCATCTGTTTTTGTAGGTGGAATTTTAGTGGAAAATGGCCATACCCATTTGTTTACTTATTGTCTATGCTGCTTTCATAGACTTGTTTATTTTTTTATTTATTTATTTTTTTTTTTTTGAGACGGAGTCTCTCTCTTGTGGCCCAAGCTGGAATGGGTGCAATAGCACAATCTTGGTTCACTGCAACCTCTGCCTTCTGGGTTCAAGCAATTCTCCTCCCTCAGCCTCCCGAGTAGCTGGGATTACAGGCACCCACCACCACACCTGGCTAAATTCTTTGTATCTTCAGTAGAGATAGAGTTTCACCATGTTGGCCAGGCTGGTCTTGAACTCCTGACCTCAGGTGATCTGCCCGCCTCAGCCTCCCAAAGTGCTAGGATTACAGGCATGAGCTACCGTGCCCGACTGACTCTGATGTTTTATAAACCCCGATGTTTCATGAACTCTGATGTAACATTGGAGTTGAGCAGCTGCAACAGAGACCTTAAGACCCCCAAAGCCCAAAATATTTATTGTTTCGGCCTTACAGATAGCTGCCAACTCCTGCCAAATAACCACTGTTTTTAGAGCATAAGCCCCATGCAAAATACTTTACATGGTTCTTTGTGTCCTTTAATCTACATGAGATCCCATTTTACAGACGAGACAATCAAGTCTCAGAATCACGTTCAAGCCTCTTGTTGCATCAGCTATATCTGATTGATGCCTTCGGCTGGCATTTTTGGCCAGTGCACATCTTTGGTATAGCGACTCCTGCCTGAAATCCCAGTATTTAAGGAGGCCAAGCAGGGAGGATCACCTTGGCCCAGGAGTTCAAGCCTTCAGTGCACTATGATCAAGCCATTGCACTCCAGCCTGGGCAACAGAGTAAGACTCCTTCCCTAAAAAACACACCTAAACTAAACTAACAAACAAAAAATAAATCATCTTTATTTAACATCTTGATATCTGAGGCTGCATTAACCCTCACAAGTTAAGGGATCTCACTAAATAAAGCAAGACAATTTGCCTAATTTTGCACATTTGTTCAAAGGGACTCATGATAAAGACTAGTTGGCAGTGTTGTTGTGAGCGTTAAATGAAGATACGACAAGTAGAAACTTGCTAGATCTCAGTTAAGCATTCACCCCAGTGGTTACTTACATCCCAGGGGAACGCATATCCATGTGTAGATAGCAGGCTAGGTTCCCTAGCTCCTCCCAACTGTATCTCTTTGGATAAGACTCCTGTGCTCCCTCGCTTCTCAAAGTTGGTCCAAAGACCACTTGGGAGCTCCGTAGACATGCAGAATCTCATTGGGGCATGGGAGGATCATGCCTGTAATCCTAATACTTTGGGAGGCCCAGGGCAGGTGGATCGCTTGAGCCCAGGAGCTCGAGACCAGCCTGGGTAACATGGCTAAACCCTGTGTCCACAAAAAATATAAAAATTAGCTGGGTGTGGTAGTGCACACCTGTAGTCCCAGTTACTCAGGAGGCTGAGGAAGGAGAATCGTTTGAGTCCTGGAGGTGGAGGCTGCAGTGAGCTGAGACTGCGCCACTGCACTCCAGCCTGGGCTGCAGAGGAAGAGCCCATCTCAAAAAGAAAAAGAAAAAGAAATGCAGAATCTCCAGCCCCATCCCAGACCTACTAAATCAGAACACGCATTTTAATAACATCCCTAGGCGACTAGTGTGCATATTAGGGTTGGAGATGCTCTGCTCTAATCCCCATCATTGTGAAATCCTGACCAGGGCAGGATGATGCCATCAGCCTCAGCCAGCAATGATGGAGCAAGGACTCATGTGGAATGTGAGACTGTGTGCCCAGCACAGTCCTGGGTACCAAGGGACATCTCTATAATGTCACTGTATTGCCCAAATGGACTTCTGTCCTAGTTTTCTCTCCTTAAAACTTTCAAAAGGGCACTCCATCCTGTTGCCAAGACCACTTGGTTGGACTCTGATGCCTTCCTTGGTTGTTAAGGCTTCTTTTCCTAAGGATTTGCTCCTTACACCTTTTGCTACCTCACCTGCAGCTTCTGTGCTGTGATTCCTGACACTGAACTGAAAACACACTCTTGTTATTAAATATTGTTCTATGTCATGCAAGCAAGGTATGCCCCCACTGGACACTCACAGCTATCCACACTTGACCTTGAGGGTTTATCCTCACCCTGACTCATTCCTGATGCCCCAGCCAGCCTCATGCCTGAAATGTGACAGTCATTCCTCACTGGACAATGTAAAGAGTGTCTGACCTCACCTTTAGGGTGGGACGCCTTGTTTGTAAGGATCTGGACCATGTCCCACACAGCTCAGGCTTTCAGCACAGGGCTGCGCATACAACAGATGTTCAATCATGACTTGTGGATCAACCAACTGATCTCCTCACTCTATGAATCCTATAGTTAAATTTCTGATCTCTGGTCTGCTCCCCACATTCACCACCATGCCTTTTAAGCATGTAAGAAAGGAAGGGTCAGTTCATGGCCTGAGCAATTCATGGCCTGATGCTGCTAGAAAACACATCACTCCATGATTTTGACCCCTCCCTGCTCATTATTTCACATCTTCGCTTTTTTGGTACTCATCTGTGGCAGATGTCGTTAGGTCCAAGAAGACCCAGCCAGGCTGAGCCCGCGCTGTTTTCCAAGCTCCGAAAATCAGCCAGACATTCTACTGCAGATGCCAGTTTCTCATCTCTCTCTCCACACCTATGATTCATTCTCCCCCTCCCCTCTTCTATCACAAACACACATCTGTTCCGACTTAGGATAACTAAAGGAAAATTAAATGAATCTGTTCCGTTTGTCTCTAAGGTTATTTATAGGGCTTTAATACAGGCTGATACAAAATAAAGAAATAAAGAGAGAAATAAAAATAAGTTATCTTCCCTGGAAGCCAAGGAAAGTTCAAGGAAAAGGAAAATAAGTCATGTCCTTTGGGCTGATGAAGCTGTACGCATCTTTGGTTTATCACAGTCTTTCTTCCAGGTTCTGTGAAAAATCAATGAAGCCCGTTGGATTTGGAGAGATCAATATTAAAAATACGCACTTTGCAATGCAGAACATGTGCACTGTGTGTGTGTTTCAGGGGGCCCGGGTGCCGATGGAACAATCCTAATCAAGCACTTTGAGTAGGGTAAATATTGACTGTTGGGATAAAGGTATCTTTGGGTCCTTCTCTGAGCTGCCCGTTTGACTTCATTTTGTGTGCTTTGAGCTGTCCAGCCATGGCAGGCGGCTAAGTCTCTGGGTCACTGATGAAGCTTCAGCTTTCTTTACTACCTGCATTTGATTATATCTTTTAGAAATAGGTAGAGACAAAATTATAAGCACTAAGGTGCATGGCTGGAATGTCATGATCAATGTGACCTCTAATTTGGAAAAAAAGGTAACATGTCAAACACCTAGATACCTTTGACACCCCTACCCTGCCTCCCCACGTCCCCGTCACCATTTAATCACTAGGCTTTCTTCCTGAAGCCCTCCTGGAATTAGCCCTCAAGTCTCAGTCTTTCCATCCCTTCCATCATGGTCTTGGCTATGCCCATTTCTCTCAGCTGCCAACATAATCTTTTTTCATTTTAATTTTAGTTTTTTTAGAGATAGGTCTCACTCTGTCACCCAGGCTGGAGTGCAGTGGTGCCAACATAGCTCACCGTAACCACAAACTCATGAGCTCAAGCAAATTTGTGCCCTTACCTCTCTGGTCGCTAGGACTACAAGCATGTGCCACCATGCCTGACTAATTTTTAAAACATTTTTTGTAGAGATGAGGTCTTGCTATGTTGCCCAAGTTGATCTCAAGCTCTTGGCCTCATGCAGTCCTCCTGCCTAGGCTTCCCAAAGCACTAGGATTACAGGTGTGAGCCACTGCACCCAGGCCCAGCCTAATCTTTAATCTTATCCTGTCTCACTACTGCTTGAAATCTAAAATCGTTGGCAGTTTATTAGGAATCCACTTAATTTTACCTTCCTTAAGCACAATCTCCAAACATGCTTCCTACATACCGGTCACATTGGCATATACATATCTTATATTTTCACACCTTTATGCATTTGCCCAGCAAACTAGTTATCAACACTAAGTTCTAGTGTGTTCTCTCTGTCTTCATTTCCTGATTTTCTTAAATAAGTATAAATGTTTCCTTTTGTGACCCCCACAAGAAATATCTCTATTTCAGCATTCATTTTGCAGTATTATATTTTATATTTATCTGCTTACCTGTTTTATTGACTTTCTTCCCTCAGTGGAATATAAGCTTTTTGAGGGCAGGGACTTTCTCATGGTTACTGCTCTAAGCCAGCATCCTGGATCCTGGAATTAGTGCCAGGCATGTAATAAGCATTTAAAATATTATTTTTTGATGAATGAGCAAATGAAATTCTACTCAGGGTAGAATTTCTTGTTCATTCTATATTCTAGATACATAGGGCAAGAATTAAAAAACAACGTTTTGTTGAATTGAATTTGCTTGAAAAGCACTTTTCAGGGGAGCTTATCAAGGAGGGGCTTCAAAATTACTTCATCTCTGTATACAAAGCCAGATTAAAAGTGAAAAAGTGAGACTGCCTCCCACATAAAGAGAAGGAAGTCTTCAGTTAGGACCAAGGACAAAAGATCCCCAAATCTCAACACCCCAAATTGCCAATTATGCCTCTCAGGCTTCAAGATTCTATTTATGAACGTAAATCCTCACCTTATCTCAAGGAAACATGCTGCAACGTCAACTCAATTTTAAAAGACCTTTACAGTCGCCACCACTTTGATATATGCGTTTTACTGTGGCACCATTTGCATCGCTAAAGCTAAGGGTGACTCAGCACTTTCAGGAAGAAATCCATGTTCTGGGGATTTATAACTCAGCCATAAACACTTGGCTATGGCTTTGGTGATAAAGGAACGAAACTTGCCCTGATGCACAAAGATATATGCTTGAAGCCTCTGGAGCTGTCACCCCAAGGGGCTCAAGGAGAAACCAAGGGTTTGTCTCTCTTTCACAACACTAATCCTAAATTAGTACCAAGGAACAAAAATCATGAATGAGGTACATAACCTTCCGCCATTTCTCGAAAAGGCAAGTCTAGCATGTGTGTTTGATTTTTGTGGACATTCTAGTTCCTGATTAATTATTTTCCTTTTCACCTCACATCCAGGTGGGTACCAAATCCTACTGAGTCTGTGTGCTGTCTTTCGTGAGCCATCATGTCCATACAAATCACCCAGGGATCCTGCTGATGTGTAGATCCAGGAGGTCTCAGGTGGAGTCTGAAGGTCTGCACAATTTCACAAGTTCTCAGGTAACCCCAGTGCTGCTAGCCCAACTCCACTCTTTGAGAAACAAGGTATTAGAGAGTCCTTCCAACATGTTCCGTCTGCTACATCCACCTTCTTCCTCAGTGCCGAACCCCCTCTTTTCACACCTAACCTGACCCAGCCTCCACCCCAATCTAATTTTTTTTGCAATCCCACCTATCTTTATTTTGTCCTCCACTCTGCTGCCAAGGAAGTTTTAGGAGAGGAATCCAGTCTTATCACATCCTAGCTTAAAACATTTTGATAATCCCAGCATGGCTTTCCCTGCATAATTTGGCCAGAGCTTTTTAGCTGTTCCCTGCTATGCTACCCAGCTCCTCATAGAGAGGAGTCCTTCCCTTCTAGGTCTTGCCATTTTCTATACTCCAGCATTAAATCTGTCAGAGAGTTCCTAACAACTGACCCACGCCTCCGTCAGATCAACTGACAGTGAGGTCTTAAAAGGTAGAAAGCATAGTTTACTCAGCTCAGAGTCTGCTACTCAATGAGTTCAATAAACATTTGAGGACAGGAGGAATTCACATATGAGAAAATTTATAATAAGGGCTAACATTTATTGACCATTGACTCTGTACCAGGCACTGTCCAAAATGCTTCACATTTATTCATGCATATAATGCTCAAAACAACCCTACAGTTAAACACTTTCTTTTATACATGAGCCCTGCTTTATACAGGAACCAGGTGTGGTTCAGAAAAGATAATAACTGTTCCAGAGATGCACAGTTACTAACTGGCAAATAGAATCAGAATTAGGTTTTATTAAAATCTCAAAATTCTTTCTCTTGATTACCAAGCTATATTGAAAGACTGATTGAAAAAATGAATGAAGATAGGAATAAATGCATGAATCACTTTCATTGCCCTTGGATATCCGGGAAGCTAAGCAACCTGTCCCCACAAGCCATGAAAGTGCCCTGTTCTGACTGCCAGTGCTCATGTATAAAAACTAAAGAGGTGATTTATGCTTCCCATTTACTAATCTCATCTCTGGTAGCTCAAAATTACATTCGATTTTAAAATGCAAATGTTGCCACCTGTTATTTTAATGCTTTGACACCAAGACAAAGGACACGGAAATGCTTGACCAGTGTGATGAACTCAAAGAAGTTGAAGAGCAGTGAATATTTTTTACTTATATTTATCACTAAGACACGAGAGGTTAGAAATGACAAACATCAGTCACTCATCCATCCATTAATCCATCCATCCATCCATTCATTCATCTATTCATCCATCCATCCATCCATCCATCTATTCATCCATCCATCCATCCATTAATCCATCCATCCATCCATCCATCCATCCATCCATCCATCCATCCATGCATACACCCATTCATCCTTTCATCCATCCATCCAACCATTAATCCATCCATCCATCCATCCATCCATCCATCCATCCATCCATCCATCTATCCCTCCATCCACCCATTCATCCATTCATCCATCCACCCCTTCATCCATCCATCCATCCATCCATTCATCCACCCATTCATCCTTTCATCCATCCATCCATCCTTTCATCACTCATCTATCCATGCATGTATTCACTCACTTATTCATTTATCCACCCATTGGTTCATTTCAATGTTCTCTCATTCACCAATATTTATTAAGCTGTAGTACATTTTAGAAACTATTTAGGTGCTGGAAATAGGTCAAGTTTGGAAAATAGCAGTCAAATGAATTTTCCTAAAACATGAAAAATGACCTCTGAACCACGGCTTGAAGGACATACAAAAATTATTCAGGCAAAAAAGTGTGTATTGTTTAGAGAATGTGGGAGCGGAGTATGGAAGCAGTTCTACACATCAGTAACAACAGGTGTGCAAGCTGTGTGTGAAGCCCTGGAGGAAGTTCAAGATGGCAGAACAGAAATGAGACTATAGAGTGACAGGCATAAGGAAGAAAGAAGAGATAAAGATGTGGACTGGTATGCTCAATCCTCCCTTTTGCTTCTAATAAGTAAGCAACATCAGTTGCTATGTGTATCTACAAGGGATATCCTGAGAACGGACTGTGCAAAGTTGAAAGGCACTTAATTTAACCATATCCATATCAATACCCATATTGTTGGAGGTAATGATGAAATGAATCAGGCATGAATTACAGCATTCAAACATGAGAGTCCAAATTGTGTGATGTGTGATTTTATATATATATATTCTTCATCTTCCTGCAAAACAACTTCAGTTCTTATCCTAAGTCTCTATTTTTCAAGCTATCGTGGGAGAAAAAAATCACTACTTCTCCCTGAGGTCTAATGTCACAGTGCCAGGAGTTTGGGGGTAAGATGCTGTAGACTCTAGCAATCTATCCAGCCAATATGGATGTTTTACCATTGCCCTGCAGCCTCAACAGCTCTCTGCTTCTTTATCAAGCTTACCACCATGCAATTTTTTTTTATTTTGAGACAGAGTCTCACTTTGTCACCCAGGCTAGAGTGCAGTGACACAATCTCATGCCACCATGCCCAGCCAATTTTTGTATTTTTTGTATAGACAGGGTCTCACCGTGTTGCCCAGGCTGGTCTTGAACTCCTGGGCTCAAGCAATGCACCTACGTCAGCCTCCTAAGGTGCTGGAATTACAGGCATGAGCCATTGCACCCAGGCATCCACCAGATGTTCTTTGTTTGTTTGTTTTTGTTTTTAATGCTGTCTGGAGCCCCATTTGCCTAGAACCACCACATTGCCACTTTCTTGTGATTTTATGGGTTCCTGTACATGAGTCCATGAGGTGTAGCCTGGGTCACCTCTCTTCTGTACCCAGAGATCTCTCTCTCAACCCTCTTCACTCATCTTCCAACCGATGGGTTGAAGGTAGCAAACTTCTTTCTAGGGTTATGAGGAGGGGACCCACACCCTTCCCATGATGCTACTTCATATCCAAAATAATTGTCTTTTCTAGGGTTTCATCTTTTTTGTTTCATTTTTTTGAGATAGGATCTCACTCTGTTGCCCAGGCCGGAGTGTAGTCATGATCACAACTCACTGTAGCTTCAACCTCGAGCAATGCTCCACTTCAGCCTCCAGAGTAGCTGAGACCACAGATGTGCACCACCACACCCAGCTAATTTTTTCAAGTTTTTGGTAGAGACGGGGTCTCAAACTCCTGGGCTCAAGCAATCTCCCCACCTTGTTCTCACAACACATGAGATTGCAGGCATGAACCACCGTGATGCTGGGCTTCATCTTTTGAATATGAAAGCCATGAGGAAAGTGTTGGGGTGACAACATCAGTTTTCTTCCTATCATATCCGCATTCAAGGCCATGGACAGTGAGCTGATTATCAATTTCGCTGGGGGCAGGAGTAGGAGATAGGTGAGGAAGAAACAGGGAAATGCAGAAAAAAAGAAGCATAGATGAACACCCATATCATGGTGGAGATGTGATGTGGAGGTAGATATAAGTACAGACCCAGCACCAGACCTCGTAGATGGGAGACAAAGACACATGATAAGATACAGTGGTGTTACTATACGTTTCCACACTTTCCTTGCAAGTGAAACTCATTTTTTTCCCCATTTTCCAAAACTCAAAGGAAGGCCCTGCCTTGCCAGACAGTGTTTTGGGAGAGTATTGTAATAGAAAAAATGAAAGAAGTGCTGAGAGGACAAGAAAAAGACAAGAGGAAGCAAGGATGGAGGAAGAGCAGTAGGTAGCTTGAGGAAAGAGGGGCTGAAACAGCTCTTCTGTGTGAGAAGAGAGAATGGAAGAGGAAAGAGATGAAAGAGTATTTTTTTTCTTTTTTTTTTTGAGACAGAGTCTCGCTGTGTCACCCAGGCTGGAGTGCAGTGGTGCGATCGCGGCTCACTGCAACCTCTGCCTCCTGGGATCAACCGATTCTCCTCCTCAGCCTCCCGAGTAGTTGGGATTACAAATGTGCATCACCACGCCTGGTTAATTTTTGCATTTTTAATAGAGATGGGGTTTCACCATGTTGGCCAGGCTGGTCTAGAACTCCTGACCTCCAGCAATCCGCCCACCTCAGCCTCCCAAAGTGCTGGGATTACAGGCGTGAGCCACCTCTCCTGGTCTAAACAGCATTTTAAAAATGGTTGCTGAAGATTCTCTAGAACTCCCTGGAGCTGGACGTGGGATATTGCACAGCCAGCCCTCATGAGATTGGTTAAGTTTCTGCAGATGCTGAGAGCCACTCTCAGACATTTTTACAAGGCCCTGGGACCCCATGGACCACAGCTACTAAGTCTTAGGGCAGAAACAGAGAAAAGTACTCAGGGGCAAGGGAGAAGTTTGTCACAGGTATCTTCACCAGGAAACTGCAGAGGAGATGAGAGAGTAACTACTAGCTAAGGAGGATTCAATGCATATGAGCTCAGGGAAGCCAGAGACCCTCCCCTAAGACCACACAGGTCAGTACTCAACTCTTTCTCTCCAAGGACGCACCAAGGGGTTCCACGGTCTTGACTTTCCAGAATAAAAGATCAATGTCAGTTGCAGAATATCATGGCGGTTTCTCAAGCCGGTGCTGGGTAACAGAGTAGGGAGAACATGGGATCTAGAGTTTCCTAGGACTACATTAAAATCTTCAACTCTCTTTATTTTGCAGGGTATAGTGGGAGAAAAGTCCCTAGGTCTCCCTGAGGTCCCATGTCACAGTGCCGGGAGTTTGGGGGTAAGATGCTGTAGATTCCAGCAATCTACCCAGCCAGTGGGGATGTTTTACCATTGCCCTGCAGCCTCAACAGCTCTCTGCTTCTTTATCAAGCTTACTCAAGTCTATCATTCCTCGGGTAATAAGGGAGCAACAACAGCCACATCCCAATGTTGTTGTATTGCATT
This sequence comes from Piliocolobus tephrosceles, assembly GCF_002776525.5. Classification (NCBI taxonomy): domain Eukaryota; kingdom Metazoa; phylum Chordata; class Mammalia; order Primates; family Cercopithecidae; genus Piliocolobus; species Piliocolobus tephrosceles. The sequence goes on along the minus strand of NC_045450.1, from coordinate 24,299,709 downwards.
AACCCGCACACATAACACACCTGGCACATGTGAGGATCCAAATACACCCTGACTGTCTCCCTTGAATGCCTTCCTGAAAGCTCAAAAATGTAAATTCTTATGGGTTAGGATACACAAAGCAAAAAATAAAAATAATTCAAAAACAAAATAAATACAGAACAAATAACAGAGCCTCACTTTTTTCATTATAATATAAATTCTAATAAAGTTGTTAAATAAAGGTGGCATAAAAAGTATTTTTCTTGCAAATCCTCCTGCTGGTAAGTTATTCATTCATTTTTTCATTCATTCCACTTTCATTAATGACATTAATAACAATAGTGATTAAGGATCCAAGCTCAGGAAACAGAAGAACATAGAGTTTGAATAAATATAAGCTGTTTTGTAGATAATAATAACAATACTAAATATTACCATGTACTCTATTTGAATGACAAGATTACCAAGCTAAATGTTACACACCTACCTTAGAATTACACAAAATCCAGTAAGGAACAGAGACCAGTTAAACTATCTGTTAAGAATGCTTTCAACTACGCATGACAGAACTTCTAGCTAACAATGGCTCAAACCACGAGGACATTTATCACTTATTTAACCAGGAGTTTGAAAGCTGCTGGTCCCAGGGTTGGCCTGGCAGCTTCATGATTTCCTAATGGGATGTGTGTTCCTTTCTATTCTTCCCTCCTTGTTATATTGATCCATCCTTCTTATGTTTGTTACTGTGTGATCACAGCAGGCTGCCACTGAAGGAGTTCTTACATTTGCCTTTAAGACAGGAAGAGAGAAGAAGGAGAAGTCCTCATGGGGTCTCCACCATGCTTTTCCTTACCACCAAGAAGCAAAACACCTTTTTAGAAGTCAATCAGCCAGCCTGATCAACGTGGTGAAGCCCTCTACTAAGAATACCAAAAAAAAAAAAAAAATAGCCAAGCGTGGTGGCATGCGCCTGTAATCCCAGCTACTTGGGAGGCTGAGGCAGGAGAATCGCTTGAACACATACAGCTGAGATGGTGCCACTGCACTCCAGCCTGGGCAACAGAGTGAGACTCTGTCTCAAAAATTAAAAAAAAAAGAATTTTAAAAAGGAGTTCAATCAGCATACCTGTCCTGACATTGCATAGGACAGAACTGTGTCATAGGCCCTTCCTCTGCAGGTTCAAGGGAAGCTGGTAAAGTATATCTCAAGCTTTTCAGCTTCTACAGAGAAAGGAACAAGGGAGAAGATGGAAGTTAACGCCTGTTGGGTTAGCCACCTAATAATGTCTCCCTCAGAAACCTTCAGTATATAGCAACAACTAATATGGGGGGAACATTTACATTGTTAACAGAGGAGAGGTTGACTTACTGTGCTTTGGGGTTTGAGGAAGACTTTATACAGAAGGCAACACTGGAGTAACATTTGAAATAAATGCTTGATCGTGTGCCATTTGCAATTAAGGACAGGACCTTTTAGTCATGAAGAAGAGCAGATGCAAAAACACAGAGATTGGAAAGAGAAAGACATCAAGGAAGAAAGGTGACGCTGCAGTTGGTAGACCAAGTAACTGTGCCATGGTGTGAAAGAGATCTAGACAAGGAAACAAGTTAGGGTCCATCTTGTCCACCAGTATTTCCCAAAATAAGATGCTGCTTTTAGCCAATAGGAGAGCATTTTAGGAGGCAGATGAAAATAGTACTAAAGAGCACTGAGTTGCATGAAGAAAGTATTCCCTCATAAATTCTCACTTAAGTCTTGTTTTTGCACCAAGGAGAAAGTCTTGGTTTGGTGTTGCTGTGTCTTCAACATCTCCCTCTGTTACTCATGCCCCATTTTTAGCACAAAGAGAGCAAGCCTCAGGCAGAGTGCCTTGTCAACAACTCCCAGAGAGGATTTAATAACACTGTTTGGTTTTGTTCTGTTTTCATCATATTTACGCTTCTGGTGACCTTATAGAGATGGCAAAGGGCAGTGTGCATTTGAATGAAAGCTATAATTTACTGTATTGTAATCTACGTAAATATTTCCCAAAGTGAGTTAATTTACAGGAAAAGCTTGCATAAATATGGCATAGGTGGTACACTATATGACAGCAGTCATGAAGATCATCCACAGTGATCTCCTTATGTTGTAAAACCACAAAGTTGATCTGCAAGAAGGGAAAGTTTGGGAAATCTTGTTCCGGTGTATGGGAAGCCAGTCATACTTCTGCAGGAAGGGAGGAAAATGATCAGATCGGTCTCACAAAGACTTGCCGTTAACAAATGAGTAAATGACATGCAAGGAGCTCAGGATCCTGCTAGGCACATAAAATAAAAATTAACTATGTGAGTGCCATTAGCACTACTAATGTCATTTTCAGTTTGCAGGCAAATTGGGTTTGAGGGTGGGAGATTGGGAGATTGGACACCGGCAGTGAGTCAAGAGGTTGTTAGTTTGATAGAAGCTAAGCAAAATCCAGGGACAGTGGGAAGACATCGAGCAAGAAAGATTCTGCAGCTCTCCGTGCAACAGAGGCCCAGGGTGAATTCCTCCTTTCCCCCGGTTGGAGCTTAAAGCTGTCTGAGTCCCAGGCGGCTCACTGTGACCCACTGCCAGGGCTCCCCTGTGCAGATCTACTCAGAAGAATGCTGTGCACACACAGATAAAAATCCCCAAGCACATTCTGTCCCAAATGAGGCACCTTGTCATTTTCAGAATATCAGCTGTCACACATAGCGAGAGTCCTCATCTGCTAAAATGAGAAAGAGGGCGGGGGAAAAGCAAAGCACCTGAACATAAACTAAAAAAAGATTTGAAACCTTGCTCTAAAGAACATCTCATCAGCCAGAGTCTTTTCAGTGAGGCAGCCTTGTCAGGAACACAATCCAGCACCTCCCCGAGGCAGAACGAGGGGGAGAGAAGAAAGGGGAGAGGGAGGAAGCTGTGGGTGGGTTCTACTGCCCCCCTACCACCACACACACACTCCCCGTGTGTTATCCAATTCAATCCTTATCACAGTTCTGTAAAGAGGCCAGAGCTCAGAGGAATTAGGTGACTTGCCAGTGGTCACGCAGCCAGCAAAGGATCCCCTCTGGGACCCAAACCACATGTAGCCAGCCCATCTGTGTCCAAAGTGCCCCTGTGGGCTAATTTTATATTATTATTCTTATTTTTGAGACAGGATCTCTCTCTCTGTTGCCCAGGCTGGAGTGCAGCCGCACAATCCTGGCTCACTGCAGCCTCGACTTCTTGAGCTCAAGTGATCCTCCTGCCTCAGCCTCCCAAGTAGCTGGGACTACAGGCTTACCACCATGCCTGGCTAATTTTTGTATTTTTTGTAGAGATGGGGCTTTACCATGTTGCCCAGACTGGTCTCGAACTCCTGAGTTCAAGTGAGCCACCTGCCTTGGCCTTCCAAAGTGCTGGGATTACAGGCGTGAGCTACTGCACCTGACCCCCAGTATTTTTTTCATCTTTTATTTTAGACTCTGGGGGTACATGTGCAGGTGTGCTACAAAGGTAAATTACATAAGGCTGAGGTTTGTAGTACAATTGAACCCATCACTCAGCAAGTGAACACAGTACCCAGTGGGCAATTTTTCAACCCTTGTTCCCTTCCACCCTCCTCCATCTTGTATTCCCCAGTGTCTACTGTTCCCATCTTTACTCCATAAGCACCCAATGTTAAGCTCCCACTGATAAGTGAGAACACGTGATATTTGCTTTTCTGTTTCTGCATTAATTCACTTAGGATAACGGACTCCAGCTGCATCCCTGTTGCTGCAAAAGACATGATTTCGTTCTTGTTTTACGGCTGTGTAGTATTCTATGGTGTATATGTACCACATTTTCTTTATCCAATCCACTGTGGATGGACAGCTTAGTTAATTCCATGTCTTCACTATTCACATTGTGAATAGTGCCGCGATGAACATATGGGTGCATGTACCTTTTTGGTAGAGTGATTTCTTGTCCTTTGGGCAGGTGCCCAGTAATGGGATTGCTGGGTTGAATAATAGTTCCACTCAGTTCTTCGAGAAATCTCCCCTCTCCACAGTGGCTGAAATACTTAACATTCCCACCAGCAGTGTATAAATGTTGCCTTTTCTCCACAGCCCTGTCAACATCTGTTGTTTTTTTACTTTTTAACAAAAGCCATTCTGACTGGTGTGACATGGTATCTTATTGTGCTTTTGATTTGCATTTCTCTGATGATTTATGATGATGAGCATTTTTTCATATGTTTGTTACCTGCCTGTATGTCTTCTTCTGAGAAGTGTCTGTTCAGTCCCTTGCTCTATAGGTCAATATTTAAGGAAACCTAAAGGTTAAGCAAAATGGGGGTTGAAGGTTATTAGAACCCTGTGGTATTATTTTTGACTTTGCTCTGTTGAATCACCCAAGACACATCACTCCACCTGTTCCCAGACAATCCCAGCATCCTTTAGTACGTTCATAGTCATGTTTGTGGTAGAAGTAACAAACAACAGAGCTGGAGTCAGGGGACATGGCTTTAAATCCCAGGAGAATCTTTAAGAAGAGACCGAGATTCTGTTGGTCAGGGGTGGGGTACAGAGGGACATGATGTGGAACCTAGCCCAGCACCTCTCATTCCCAAAACCAGTCACTCACCAGGGCTGTGGACATTAGTTCCCCCCATCTCCCACCAGTCTCCTCCATCTCCAGCCCTCTGTCCCCTTGTCCACTGTTACAGACTGAATGTCTGTGTCCCCTCAAAATTCAGATGTTGAAGTCTAATTCCCAATGCAGTGTTGTCAGAAGATGAGGCTTTGGGGAAGTGATTAGGTCATGGGGGACTTCATGAATGACATCTGTGCCCTTATAAGAAGAGACACAAGGAAGATGACCTCTCTCTCTCTCTCTCTCTCTCTCTCTCTCTCTCTCCCTCTGCTGTATGATTATATAGCAAGCAGAAGCCATCGGCAAACCGTGAAGCAGGCCCACACCCGGTCTCAAATCTTCCACGGCCTTAACCTAGGACTTCCTGCCTCCAGAACATGAGACATAAATCCTTGCTGGTGAAGTCGCCCGGTCCACAGCATCCAGTTACAGTAGCCCAGCCGACCAAGACAGCCACAGTCTCAGCTCCGGTTTCCATTCCTTCTCTGGTCCACTGCCTGCTCATTGAGCTCCTGACACCTCTCCTGTGACCACCCCAGCATCCATCCACCCTCCACAAATCTATCAGAGTGATCTTTCTAAAACAACTCTCATCACATCACTGCCCGTGACCAAAACATTCATTCTCCAACGCCCTCAATATGCCGTCCCACACCTACATTATCTGATCCTTGTCTACCGAGCAAGCTTTATATCCAGCCATATCCCATTGATCCCTCCACCTGGTCATACATTAACTCACATCACCCTGTTCTCCCAAGTCTTGGGGCCTTTGTACACATGGTTACCATAATCCAGAACTGCCATACACACACACGCACACACTCATGAGCACACACACACATCCTGCCTCACCCATCTGCCCTTCCCTCTCAGCCCTGGTTCCAGGTAGTTCCTAGAGGGACCCCACTAACATATACTCTTGAGTTAGAACTCTCATCACACTTCCTTGCCATTATCATTTTTCTCACCTGTCTCCCGCACCAAACTAAAACCAGGATTTTTATTTGCTCATCTCCCCATCACTATTGTCCAGTGCCTGGTATACAGTAAGTGCTCAGTAAGTGTTTGCTGAATGAATACATAATTGCTAAACATGACGCATTCCATAGTGGAATTAAATATGGAATGATATGAGAAGGAATGTTCCTACCAACTTGACTCCTATAAATAAAAAGAGGCCACCGAGTGTGGTGGTTCATGCCTGTAACCCCAGCACTTTGGGAGACGGAGGCAGGTGGATCACTTGAGGTCAGGAGTTCAAGACCAGCCTGACCAACATGAAGAAACCCCATCTCTACTAACAATAAAAAAATTAACTGGGCATGGTGTCAGGCGCCTGTAATCCCAACTACTCGGGAGGCTGAGGCAGGAGAATCACCTGAAACTGGGAGGCAGAGGTTGCAGTGAGCCGAGATGGTGCCATTGCACTCCAGCCCGGGTGACAAGAGCAAAACTCCATCTCAAAAAAAAAAAAAAAGAAAGAAAGAAAAAGAGGCCTACACCACAGGATGCCACAGTATTACAGAAATCCCAGAGACGCCCGGGAATATTTTCCTCCTAGCAACTTCCCACTCTGCTTTGGGATCTGCTTTTTTGCTCACCTTGCCTCCCACAACATCAATGATTTATTAACTAGTGACTTCTTTGCATATATCTGGGAACAACTTCATTTGCATACTAGACTGTTTTATTGCAGTCAAATCAGGCTTAAACTAAGAAATTGCTCCTGGTAAACTAGGAATCACCCCCCCCCCCCCCCGCCCCCTTCACAGAACACAGCATCTGAAAATCTGATGAAGTTCAAAGCACTCTGATGAAGTTCAAAGGAAAGCCACTAGAATGGCAATGGAACCATGTCCTGAGCAAAGAAAGGAATGAACTGAGGTTGTTTAGGGTAAGAAAATAGCTACCTGAGGGAGATGTTCCTGTTCTGTTCAAAAGGACTATAGGAAATAATATTTGGGCTCACCTGACATGCATTAGTACAAGGATGACATAGGTAGAAACTGCCCTGGTTTAAAACCTGGAAGAAATGCTTTACCACCCAAGCAATTCTCTACTGGCTGGCCTGATAAGTGGTGAAGAAGGCAAAGTAGAGAAAGGAACTCCATGGACATCCTGGGGTGTCGCTGGATATCCTAAACAGGGATGGGGTGTTCACAGTTCAGGGATATCATTACAGGTGAGGCACAGAGGACATATGTTATTTTCACCTGTCTAATGCCCGTCACCTTGTTTAAGTGAACTCCACAATTTTCATTTGAAAAATTACCCTTTCATGCTCAGTGGATAGAATGGGGCTGCCCCCATTTCCAGGCTCTAAACATAGGTATATGACCACAACTGGGCCATTCAAAATACCACAACACCATGGCCACAGTGATTGGCCCATGAATTTGCATGTGGCTCAAAGTTGGCCAATGGGACCCCTCCCTGGTCCATGAATTGCATGTGACCCAAGGCTGACCAATGGTATCCTTCCCTGGTCCATGAATTTGCATGTGACCCAAGACCAATGGGATCCCTCCCTGGTCCAAAAATTTGCATGTGGCTCAAGGCTGACCAGTGGGATCCCTTCCTCAGACTTTGTACACAGAAGCTGCTAATTGGGAAGCATGTCAGCTTTGAGTGAAGGCAAATATGATCATATCATTCTCCTACTTTAAAATCTCCAGCAGTCTCCCATTAGGCTTAAAATAAAACCTAGACTCTTTATCATGGCCATGATCCCAGCATCATCCTTCATCGACTTCTCACAGTTCTCACATGACTTTCCTCTTGGTCACTAAGCCCCAGCCATCCTAGTCTCCTTTTATTTATTCAAACACAGCAAAATCATCCCTGCCTCAGGTCTTCTCAGGCACTGTTCCTTCTGCCTGGCACACCATTCCCCACATCCACACATGGTGGGCTGCCTCCCTCTACCTGTGCCTTCACACACATTAACAGCTCAAACAGATTTTCTGTGATTACTTCTTTGCTCTCACTCTTTATTCCCTTACTCAGATCTATTCTCCTTATTATACTATTAACTAAAATTATACATCTGTTTTCATTTGTCTACTTATTTATTCTACCTTCTCCCTCTGGAAATAAAAGTTCTGTGAGGTCAAGGACTTTGCTGTCTGCTTCACTGTTACATGCCTGGTTCCTGAAACATGCCCAGTGCCTAGCGGCCCCTACTAAGTATCTTATGGATGAGTTAAGAAGGGAATAGATTTATTCCCTGAAAAAGGAGGGTGGGTAATGGCTCTGAAAGATAGAGACAGAATTCCTCACAACATCATTGAGGAATGTGGACACAGCTGAGGCTATCTCCCCCAGGACTTTTCAGTTAAGGGAACAAATAAATTTCCTTTTTAGTGTATGCTGGTTGGAACTAGGTTTCTGTCACCTGCAACCAAAGACGGATACCAGGCAGTGGAGCCCAATCTTGTGAGTTCTGTCTTCCGTTTCAACTGATCCATTCTCTCAACATATTTGAACAAGCCTTTGTCACAATGGTGTAGGCTGCTGTCCTCTGTCACTCACTGTTGACTTAACATGGCTTAGTTCCAGACCTTGTACCTGGCAAGTAAGATGAGGCTCAATGAGACACAGAGGAGGTTAAATTGAAAAAAGTGAAAGAAAGTGTGCTCGGGGTCATAATGTTTTAGATGTGACAGAATCAGCTCTTCTACTCTTGCTGTGCCCGAGGCCCTCCTCATTCCTGCAGGGACCACTTCAGCTTGCCCCATGCCTACCCGTAAAACACAGGCCTTCTCTCCGGGATCAGCTCTGACCCCAAGGAGAAACAACCCATCATCTCTAGTCTCACATTCTTTTCAGGTCAGATCTTCTAATAGGTTGGCCTGAACTTTGTTCCGTCACTTTGGCCACTAAATTCCTTGCTTGTTCCCTAAGCCTGAGTCTCTGTATTGAGAACCTACTTTGTGATGATAATAATAGTAAACCCCTGCCTTGAGTTGGGATTTACAAGGTGCCAGGCTCTGTTCTGAGTACCTGCTATGAGTTCATGTAATATTCATAATAATAATCCAATCAGATAGGTACAACTAGTAGTCCCATTTCATAGATGAGGAGGCAAAGGCACAGAGTTTAAATGACTCGCGCAACATCACACAGTGAGTAAGTGGTGAAGTTGCGATGTGAAGCATGGAGTCTGACTCCACACTAGCACTGACTCCATAGCCTGTGCTACTAACAATAACACTATCGTAATAATTTCGTAAGACTGCACCACTTGTGGCAGACTAGAGTCCCCAAAGATGGAGGCAACAAATCTTCCATCCCGCAGCTTTCTTACAACATCACTTTAACACCCCTTTCATTTGAGGGCTGGAGCTTATGTTTCCTCCCCTTGAACCTACAGTATGTGATGCTATGTGGCTTTGAGATTCAATAATAAAAATGCCATCCATTTCTGTCTTGTTCTCACGGGACACTCAGTCTTGACACAGAGACCACATGATGATACCACATGTAAGTGTTTTACGTGGCAGCTCAGCTGAAGTCCCAGAGAAAAGCCAGCATCACCACAAAACATGTAAGTAAAGATATCTCCAAGGGTTCCTGCTTCCCATCAGTGAGTTACCCCTAGCCTTTAAGTTTGCCCAGCTGAAGCCCCAGCCATCAGGAAGCAGAGAAGCCCTCCTAAATGCCTGACCCACAGAATACGTGAGCCTAAAAAAATGGTCATTTCAACCCAGTAGGTTTCATACTGGTTTGTCACACAGCAAGAGTAACTGGAATATCATCTGCTATCTGCAACCTTATATATACCCAGTCTATAGAAATCAGCCTCTGAACAGTATCTGGTTCGGTCCCTAATACCTGGTGACATGCTCATCATAGTCTGCAAGCCTAAAACGTTACCCCATCACTTCTTGTTGGGCTTCCTGGATGCCCACAGCCAACCTCAATTACCACTTCTTGTCTGCAGCCAGATCCTCACATCACCAAGTGCTACCAGCTAGACTGAACTTGCTTCCCTTCCTGAAGCTGTTTCTGACCCCTCAGAGCTTGCCCATAGATCTCAGTTACCCGTCTCATTCTCTTCCCAGCCAGTCCCATTCATTTTCAAAGGACACAATTAGGGTTCAGAAATGGAGTTGATCCACCTTCTTCATTTGAGAGATGCAAAAATGGAAACCAAGCAAAATAAAACAAAGTAGTAGTAACTGACATCTCTTGATTCCTTACTGTACATTACTCTACCTAACCTTAACACGTTATTCTACATATTTAATAATATTGACCCTATTATACAAATGAATATCCCAAGATTCAAAAAGAATAAACCATGTTTGGTCATGCAGTTAGGTTAAGCTCACTCAGTGTCCCCAGAGAGGTCAGATCTTGGAAGACTAAAGATAAGATAGATTATAGATTCCATGATGGAAAAGCCATTGGGATTCACTCTAGCCAAAAAGTGTACCTGATGTCCCAACAAGACAACAGCCCTGGTCTAAATTTCCCTTTCCTTGCAAACACATGCATGTCATCAATGCCTCTAGGAAATAAAGATAGTCCTTCTCCATGAGCTAACGTAGCAGGTGTGGCTAAGAAGACATGCATTGGCCAGAACGCTCCAGTTTTTATTCTGTCTCTATGTCACATTCCAAGACCTAACAATGTAACGTCATCTGGGTCCTTACCATAGGAGATAATAACAAATCCATCCTTGATGGGTGTGTGATGCCTCACTATGGAAGGAAATATACAGTGGTGGCTAAGAGGACAACCTTTGGAGTCAAAGGTATAAATACAGGCTGTGCTACTTTCCATATTATTTGTGTGACTTAGGGCAAACTGTGTAACCTCCATGAATCTCCATGCCTTCACCAGTATAGAGGGAAGAATAATATAATAATAGGATTCATCTCATGGAGTTGTTGTGAGGTCTAAGTGAGATAATGCAGAGTATTAAAACAGTGTATCTGTTCTTATGCTGCTAACAAAGACACACCCAAGACTGGGTAATTTATAAAAGAAAGAGGTTGAATGGACTCACATTTCCACATGGCTGGGGAGGCCTCATAATCATGGTGGAAGGAGAAAGGCACGTCTTACATGGCAGCAGACAAGAGAGAGAGCATGTATAGGGGAATTCCCCTAATAAAACCATCAGATCTCTTTAGACTTATTCATTGTCAGAGAACAGCACAAGAAAAACCCACCCCAATGATTCAATTACCTCCTACCAAGTCCCCCCCCATGACATGTGGGGGACTTACAATTCAAGGTGAGATTTGGGTAGGGGCACAGAGCCAAGTCATATCATGCAGAGAGCCTAGCACACAATAAAAGCCAAATGTTGCCATATATGAAAATGTCATGGGTCCTTGCTAAACAGACATAAGCAGAATCTCACTACATTCTAGAAAAACCACCCAGAAATCTCAACTTCCAGCATGAAGAATCCCTAAAATCCCACTAAGAATCAAGAATACCAGTCCTCAGATTTCTAACTGTTCATTCACATGATTTCAACCACTTATTGCTTATTGATTGTGTCTAAATGTTGCTAAGAAACATTTAGACACCATCACCCTTAGCAATCATAAGACACTAATTCCTAAATTTCAGTCTTCTCTAGCAAGTCTGGGGATTGGAAGTCCCTGCTTCTGACCTAGGGGCTGGAGGGGAGAGCCCTGACTTTCTTGGTCTCCAGTGTAAGAAACAATTAGGCAAATGATGAGCTCAGAGTCCCATCCTTCTGGCCAAGGAGAGAGTCGCTGAGAGCGAGCGAGGGAAGATTCAATTGTAATCCAGCTAATGCATCTCCGGAAGGGTTGCTATCTGCTGCGGAGCACTCCCCATTAAAGAAATCAATTCCGCATTTGACTTCTCCTCCTGCGGCGCATATTGAAGTGGGATCTGACAAGGATGGAAAACAGATTTGTGTTAAATACTGCCAATAAAGCCTGTAGCTCAAGGTTATAGCAGTCAATGGAAATCCAGTGTCTTGGAAACCCTGACACCCTCATCCATCAGTTAGTGTCAGCAGCTCTGAAAGGAAGCGGTAGGTCTGGCTCAGGAAGGGGGATGGTTGTCATGACTGGGAATTTGGAACCATGGAAGCTGATTTCATGGATGTGCTAATTTCATAATAGGCCCTTAAATAGGCCTGAGCTTCCAAGCCTCCAAGCATCTGAGCATCTTTTCAGAGTTTTTGTTGTTGTTGTTGTGGATACCTCTTGTATTTCCTTGCCCAACATCTACTCTCTCTTCTTTTTCTATCCAATAGTACCCACTTTATCTCAGGGAATAGCTCCTTTATTACTTTGTCTAGAAGAATAAGGAGGAATTTAACCCAACTCCAGCTCCAAGGGTAGGCAGGCATGTGAGCTCAGCCTGCCAGATCAGAGCAGAGCAGCATCCTGCCCTCAGTGAGCGGTTTGGGTTTGTGCACATGTCCCAAGGAAGGTCAGACAGAGCCAATGCTGCTCAATCTTGGAAGTCATTGTAATATTTTTTGTTAAAAGGAGTCATCTTTCTATTGGGGTAGCTGGAGAGAAAGGATGCAAGCTGAAGCTTCTGAAAACTATCTTATCACAATAAGAAGTGAACAAAATCAGGCCAGAGAAAGGTAGAGATAAGAGAGAGAGAGAGGTAACCCAAAATCCAATTAGATCATTTGAGCTTCTAGATCAAACTTCTCCTGAAGACTATCAACCAGACGTTTTCATTCCAAGATCCAATACCTTTTGTTTTTCTTGGTTTCAAGCGAATTTGAGCTGGATTTTTGTCTGGCAACTAAGAAAGACCTAAACCATTCCAGTGTAGCAGTATAGCCCAGATGAAGCAGGCCTGCTCACTCTGTGGAAGCCAATTGAAGTCTACATTCAGCAATTAGTCACATCTCCCAATCAGATTCAACTTTCACGGCATGAACAATATACAGGCATATTATGGAAGATGTCACATGATTGATGGAAAAGTGGATACACACCCCAAATCAAGTGTAGCGGGCCAAGCATGGTGGCTCACGCCTGTAATCCCAGCACTTTGGGAGGCCAAGGAGGGCAAATCATGAGGTCAGGAGATCGAGAACATCCTGGCTAACATGGTGAAACCCCATCTCTACTAAAAATACAAAAAATTAGCCAGGCATGGTGGCAGGCGCCTGTAGTCCCAGCTACTTGGGAGGCTGAGGCAGGAGAATGGCTTGAACCCGGGAGGTGGAGTTGGCAGTGAGCCGAGATCATGCTACTGCACTCCAGCCAGGCTGACAGAGCGAGACTCCATCTGAAAAAAAAAAAAAAATTCCGGTGTAGCGGATGTTAGGGATGCTCCACCCATAGCCATACGGATGTCTTACCATTTCCATGCTCAACATTCTGACTTCCAACCTTCAGAGTCTCCAGCTTTGTGAAAACGCTGTTCTCAGTCACAGAAGCCAGCTGTGCCCATCATAAGTCAGTAATTAATATCTGGGAATTTATTTCTCTCTGGTAATTAATATGTGAAAATTAATATCTCCCTGTAGACAACCCTTTCCCATTGACTAAGAGGGTGGGGGTTAAAATACTCCACCTCCCTAGCCCTTTAGTGAGGACGACTGTGAGGCATATTTTTAACCATGGGATAAAGCTTTAGACACCCACCGGGATAGCTGTCTTACTAATGCACCCTTAATGTCCCTTCCCCGTGTCACCTTTCTACTTCCTCAAAGGTGTAAGTAAACTATATCCCTTCTGAATAAACGATATATCCTTGTCTCAGTGTCCACTTCTGCCTAAAGAACAGAAACTTCCTCAAATTCCCCATCAGCTTTCTGTTATTCCCCCAATGGACATTCCTTTCACAAACAGCCTTTGCCCCCCACCCCCAGGTCACTCAACCTTCTACAAATCCCCTTTTATGATCCCTTACACATTCCTCTCTCCCTTAGTCTGTATATCCCATGAAGCAAAACAAAATCCTAGAAGCTCTCACACCCCTTCCACCCACTCCAAAAACTTATCAATATATTCACACAGCAAAAATAGATTTCTTCCAGAAGGAAATGCCGTTGCCACCCAAATATAATTTACCTCTAAATATCAGAGCAAAGGACAAGCAGTCAGCCCCATGCTGGTGTCAAAGCTGAAACTGAAAGACAGAAGCACCACCTGCGGGGTTCTCCAGGGTCAGGCTCCCACCCGCCTCACCTCCCACCTCTTGTCTCACCCCTCTCCGCCTTCCTTTCGACATTTAATGCAGATCCAGCCGTGCTGAATGAACTACTTGCGGTTCCCCTAAAATAGGCCATGCTGTCTCTTTCCTTCTGCCTTTATAAATGCTGTTCCATCTGCCTGAAATATCTTGTCTACTCAGAGGCTCTTAAAGAAATTGTTTCCTTCTCACCCCACCCAAGCTCATGTATTGCAGAACTTTCTCACCCTAAAGAGAGAGAACTTGGAGTGAGTTGCTTCGGGAAACTGAGCTTCCTTCTCTCTGAGCAGATGATCAAGCCAGGCCTGACGATAACTCAGCCAGATGTTATAAATGAGAATGCAGATTTGGATAATGAAGTGGTTCCCCAAATTCAGGACAAGCCCACCATTATTTCAGGTGTTCTGCCAGTTGACTCTACGTGGTACACAAACACTGCATTAGATAATATGAAAATACACAGTAAGGGCTGGGCATGGTAGCTCACTACTCTAATCCCTGAACTTTGGGAGGCCGAGGCAGGAGGGTCACTTGGGGTCAGGAGTTCAAGACCAGCCTGGCCAACATGATGAAACCCCATCTGTACTAAAAATACAAAAATTAGCCAGGCATGGTGGCGCACACCTGTAATCCTGGCTACTCAGAAGGCTGAGGCAGGAGAATGGCATGAACCCAGGAGGCAGACACTGCAGTGAGCTGAGATCATGGCCCTGCACTCCAGCCTGGGTGAAAGAGTGAGACTGTCTCAAATAAATAAATAAATTTTATATATATATATAATCACAGTAAGAAAGGTACTCCCATTGCAATTCTTCTTCATTCTTTTTGATTACTTACAAAAGAGAAAGTCTAATTTCTATTATTTCTTTGCCTTTAGCACCTAACTTTTCCTAATCTCTCACGTTGGACAGGCAAAAGAAAGTGTAATACTTTTTCTTCTCATTGTATTATGTTAATAATTTCCTTCTACTTATAGAAGGGTAGACCTTTTGTTTATTTTCCATTTATACTCATGATGTAAAGTTTTCATTTAAGTGCAGAGTCAAACTAAAGATACTAAGAAAATGTTTACACACATATATATGTGTGATACTGTGTGTGTGTGTGTATATATATATATAATGTTACATACATTTAATATTAATCATAACTGGTGTTTGGATATGACACAAATTTGTGAAGGTGACCATCAAATGAATCAAGTTTGTGGTTGGGGGACAGATAGGGTTGTTGAGGGGTGGAACCACAATGGGCTGGAGTAGCTAAACCTTAAGACTCTTTCCTTTTTTGAAACTTAATCAGTATATGCAGTGTTTGATGGGGAGTGTCTCAAATAAAGTATCCTAAAGTTGCAGAACTCAACACACTGGCTGAAGCTGATCTTCCCAGCTTCCTAGAGGGTTTTAGAAACCAGGTAATAATGTGAACTTTTCTCCTTGGTCCCCTCCTCTGAGGGTCTTGAAACCGAATTTTCACATTCCTGGATTATTGCAGAGCTGAGAAACCGCTGTTTTCTCTACACACAGCTACTCTGAAGTACAAGGCAGAGGAAGTCCCCATCTTGCTGAATCCCAGCTGTGATGTAGGACAAAGGCTTTTCTGCCTTTGATAAACAAATGAAGTTAGACATTAAAGGTACTTTCTGATCCTCATTTAAGCAGGTAGCCCCAAAAGCAAACCAGCCAGACCTTCCTAAGCAGCTTTGGACATCAAAGTTGAAAAGCAGTGAGTGGTTAAACTTGTCATTTTTTATTGTGAAATGGTTACGCTTGTCATTTTTATTCTGAAAGGGGGCTTTTCTCCTCCTAACCTTCCTGACTGCTCCTTCTCACTCAACCAAATACATTCAAGTCTATTTCTTAAGTAACCTTTATGAAGCAGGCACTGTTCTGGACACTTAGGGGTAAACAAAAAGTCAGAATCTACAAAATACTTAACCTCGGCCAGGAGCGGTGGCTGACGCCTATAATCCTAGCACTTTGGGTGGCTCAGGCGGGCGGATCAACTAAGGTCAGGAGTTCGAGACCACCTTGACCAACATGGCGAAACCCCGTCACTACTGAAAATACAAAAATTAGCCAGGCTTGGTGGTGCACGCCTGTAATCCCAACTACTTGGGAGGCTGAGGCAGGAGAATCACTTGAACTCGGGAACTGGAGGTTACTGTGAGTTGAGATCACGCCATTGCACTCCAGCCTGGGAGATACAGTGAGACTCCATCTCAAAAACAAACAAACAAACAAGGTACTTAACCTCAAAAGCCTATGTTCTAAAGATGCTACAAAGAGGAAACAGACGATAAATACACAAGAACATAGTAAACAAAATGACAACTCCAGAAAAGGTGACGCTATTTTAAAAATTAAACAGGATTTGAAATGTGTATGCGGGCATGTGTGTGTGTGCATGCCGTGGGAGGACAGCCATGGTGGCCAGTGATGACCTCGGTAATATTTTGATCTGAGACTTGAATCATGCATGAAAGAAGCAGCCTTAAAAGATCTGAGGCAAAGGCATCCCTGGTAAAGTGACAGCATGTACAATAGCCATGCCACAGAACTCCTTCAATTCATCTCCTTTTTATTTACTTTCCTCGAGTATTGAACCTTCTCTATGTACCTTCCACTTGTTTTTCCATGACTTAGAGACATGGCTCTGAACTGGGTTGGATTCTTTTTTTTTTTTTCTTTGAGATGGAGTCTTGCTCTTGTCGCCCAGGCTGGAGTGCAGTGGCATGATCTCAGCTCACTGCAACCTCAGTCTCCCCAGTTCAAGCGATTCTGCCACCTCAGCCTCCCAAGTAGCTGGGATTATAGGCACCTGCCACCACACTTGGCTAATTTTTGTGTTTTTAGTAGAGACGGGGTTTCTCCATGTTGGCCAGGCTGGTCTTGAACTCTTGACCCCAAATGATCCACCAGCCTTGGCCTCCCAAAGTGCTGAGATTGCAGGCATGAGCTACCTTGTAGAAATGGGCTGGATTCTTAACAGCATCACTCGTTAATGATAGACTAATCTTGTTGGAGTCTCAGTTTTCCCATCTACAAAATGGTAACAAGAATAAAAACACTATTTTACAGGACTGCTGTGAAAATTAGATGATGGATATAAAATGCTCAGCTTATTCCTGGGTAAACACTCCACACCATGGTTACTGATCGCTGAAATGTTACTGCTTTCCTTGGACAAATTCCAGAAGATACATAGGTTCCCATGGTCTAAACACCTAGTCCTCTCCAAAAGCTGACCTGACTTTGTATTCTGAACCTTTTCCTGTTTGAATGAGTTTGGGATTAATTATTACAAAACAGAAACTGATGTAATTTTTTTATTTATTTTGGTTTTAGGTACTTCCTGCTACTCCGTCAATAGCTAGAGCATTCCCTGCCCACTGTCTTCAGTGTGGAGTTCTTTTTGTTTTTTCAGCAGCGATCCAAAGAGAGAAAGAGTCAGTACTTGGCCTTTGAGGTTCAAAACAGGCCTTTGAAACTCAAGGCAGGGACTACAGTCTTGAGCAAAAAGGCTTTTTGAGTTTCAAGAGCCTATGTCTTTTGAGTTTCAAAAGAACAAAATCCTAAGCTAACTAATAGGCGTAGAAAAACATGCTCATTGATCTGTGAGAATGAGATTTTTGTCTGCCAAAAAAAAAAAAATCCTACGGGCCAGAGAGAAGCAGCAGAGAAGAAACAAGAAAGTTAGAATCTGGTCTGGGTGCCTGGTTTAGCCAAGGCCAGTGGAATATGAGTTGATAATAAAAATACAGAGAGGAGGGAAAGGGGAGCTTCTTTTCACATCTCAAGTGGAGACCAGGAAAGCAAGAAAGATCCATGAGTTCTCTGTCACCCTCCCAGAAGTCAGAGCAGTAGAATAGGAACGACAGCTGGTGGGATGAGGGGAGGACGCTGGATCCCCTGGATCTGCAGACAGAAGTGAGTTTGCCTGCCTTCCATCATTTACATGAGCATGGTTCATCACTATGCTAATTATTCTTGTGGGCATCTGGTGAAGACAGGGATCAGCATGTCTCAACAAAGAGAAACCTGTCTGTGCCCCAAGACTTTGCTTCATGCCATCTGAATTACCCACATGGAAAAACCCCCTTTACAATCTTTCAGAGTCGTCATAAGTCCTCAAGATGGAACAGTGGTTCGAAAAATCTAGGTGAATAAGCCTCAGTAATGATAGCTTCAGTAGAACTAAAAGGAACCAGTTTGACTTCTCCCTAGAGCTGGAAGGACACTAAAACATGCCTTCACTATACAGTTGCAATCAAGAGACTTGCTAGAAAGACAATTCACCATCAACAAACTAATGGCCCAGAGAAAAAGTGCCTGAAACTGCCTGCCATGAAGCTGCCATAGCCCTCTGCTCCCCTACCCTCCAACTCATTTCCTCTCCTGGAACCAAAAGGAAATTTCAGGAACATAAACTTCTGCAAAGTGGTGCTAGACTGGAGGGACTATGTCCCAAAGTCTCCCAAGCTCTTCCCTTTCACTTTCTGGACTCCACACTCCAGAAATCTTTTACAGCAGCTCTAACAACTAACTTGACCAAGAAGGGCTAGAGGAGGCTTCTCAAAGGCGTATTCACTTCAGGGAATGTGTTCATCCTGGGTTCCCCTCTGGACTCTGTAGCAGATGAAACAGAAGCCACTCATCACTAGCTTACCTGAATTTCCAATGACTTTGTTCACATTTAGACCAATGAGAGAGGGACAGAGGGTAACTGCCTCAGTTTCCCCAAGAGGCTTAGCCTTTGGATCTCTGAAAGCAAAGCCACCTGAAGCTACCAAAATCAAAGCTATAAGAAACAAAGGTGAATTGGTTGCCTTCACTCAAAAAACAGTTTCCATCAATACTGTCCCTAAAAAAGAATGATTAGAAAACAGACTACAAATCTGAAGCTTTTTTAAATTTTTAATAAAATCAACTGCATAGTCAATGTGACTTGCACTCAGTGTGAGAAACCCCTGTGGGTCACTGAGCTGGCTAAAATCCCCTCCCCTGAGACTCACCATTTTCTGATTCCTGTCCCCTCCACTCTGGCCAGTCCTACACCAACCCAGAATGGCCATCTAGGAAGACATGTGACCACCTACCACAGTGAAGGATGGTGCTTTCATCACCCACAACAAATTCTTCTGATAAGAACCCCATGATGATGAGAGGTTGCAGGAGCTCTCTATCTGCATGCCAAACACCAAGAAGCAGCTCTCATCCCATTTCACCCAAATAACCACTTCACCTGGAGTTTGCCCCTCAACCCCTTTTGAATGTCTATCCAAGCATCCAGGTGTCCTTTATTGCCATTCTCTGATATCAAAGGATTTTATTTTAAACTAATTTGTCTACAGACAGTCTCATCTTAATTTTACATGTCTAATAAACACTGAACAAATCCCAAATGCAGTTTAGGAATGTTCTATGTCCTAAGGGACTTATTTCTCTAACTTTTTTTTTAACTATGAAATTCTAAAGAGTTGAGTTTTGGTTAAATTATTTTCTTTAAAATTTGTTTTAATTTATATTGACAGACCAAAAACCAAAAGGAAACTATGAAAATGATCAAAATGAAGCTGAATGTCTCGGTCATTAAATGAAATGGTTTAGATAAATTTGCCTACAAGGGGTTCTCATTCCTGTCTCCTACCACTCTTGTTTATTTACTTTTTCCACTAGGACATCCCCTCCCTAAATTTCTAGCCTGTTATTAAATGATTACTGAAAAGGCATTATCACCATTGTTTTACTCTTGCTCATGGAGCCAGCTGGTTCTTCTCATTTGTCTCCTTGATGGGTGAGCCATCCATACTCAAATCAGTATAAGAAAACTAACCTTTCTCATCTCATAGAATATCAGGCAGAGCTAGAGGAGACCACCTGTCAAATACATCCTCCTACAAAACCACTGAACTACCCCAAAGTCTATAAAAATCCATTCTTGCAATCTTAACTGGAGTCACCCTCTTTATTTAAAAGACATACAAGCAAGAAAATCCTCTGTATTAGGATGTCTCTATTCATTCTACATGCCTGTTCCTATTTTCCCTCTATTATTTCATTTCTGAATTTAGCAACCCAAGCACTCCATGAGTTATTTAGCAATTACTGGGGTATGCACAGGTCTAACGCACTGTTGCAGCAGGGAGGGAGAGGTGACAAATGCCCATTAGTGCCAGGACCAATAATGGTCCTATAATGCTGCCTTACACTTAGCCAGATGAAAGCGGCTATATATTGTAAGGGATTTTAAAAGATGTCACAAACCTTAATTAATTCTCAGTGTGCTGGGAGGAAAGTATTTACTCCCCATTTGGGACTCCAAGAACTACTATACAGAGATGGCTGCATATCAAAATAAAAAACCCTAAATCAAGTTCACTGTATACTTCATAGAAGTGGTTGAAAGCACATTTGCATCTGCCACTCTGAGTTCATTCAATAAATATTTAGTGAGTGTTAACCACGTGTCAGGCACTGTGCTAGACTCAGGGAGGGACACTAAATGACAAGGTCCCTGGCCAAATGGAACTTAAGAGTCTTAGGGATGAAATAGCCATTAATCCAACATATTTCATGAATTCATTAATCACACAAACAACCTACTGACTAATATAAAGAAAAATTGCTTGGTACTAAGAGAGAAGCTGTTATAACCTTAAGTCTCAGGAAAAAGAGGTCTGGGTTTGCATAATTGTACTACCAATTATTAGCTACCCATTTGATATGGTTTGGCTGTGTCCCCACCCAAATCTCACCTTGAATTGTAATAATCCCCACATGTCAAGGGTGGGGCCAGGTGGAGATAATTTAATCATGGGGGCAGTTTCCCCCATACTGTTCTCGTGGCAGTGAATAAGTCTCATGAGACCTGATGGTTTTATAAAGGGGAGTTCCCCTGCACATACTCTCTTGCCTGCCCCCATGTAAGATGTGCCTTTGCTTCTCCTTTGCTTTCTGCCATGATTGTGAAGCCTCCCCAGCCATGTGGAACTGTGAATCCATTAAACCTCTTTCCTTTATAAATTACCCAGTCTTAGGTATGTGTTTATTAGCAACTTGAGAACAGACTAATACATCACCCTTAGACTTGTTTTTCTTTGGTTCAGTTTCCTCATCTAGCAAATAGTGCCCGATTGGTTTGGCTCCGTGTCCCCACCCAAATCTAATCTTGTAGCTCCCATAATTCCCACGTGTTGTGGGAGGGACCCAGTGGGAGATGACTGAATCATGGCAGTGGGTCTTTCCCATGCTGTTCTCGTGATAGTGAATAAGTCTCAGGAGATCTGATGGTTTTACAAATGGAAATTCCCTGCACAAGTTCTCTTCTCTTGTCTGCTGCCATGTGAGACGTGCCTTTCAACTTTTGCATGATTGTGAGGCCTCCCCTGCCATGTGGAACTGTAAGTCCAATAAACCTCTTTCTTTTGTAAATTGTCCAGTCTCAGGTATGTCTTCATCAGCAGCATGAAAACAGACTAATACAGTAAGTTGGTACCCACAGAGTGGGGTGTTGCTGAAAAGATACCTGATAATGTGGAAGTGACTTTGGAACTGGGTAACAGGCAGAAGTGGGAACAGTTTGCAGGGCTCAGAAGAAGACAGGAAAATGTGGGAAAGTTTGGAACTTCCTAGAGACTTGTTGAATGGATTTGACAAAAATGCTGGTAGTGATATGAATAATAAGGTCCAGAATGAGGTGGTCTCAGATGGAGATGAGGAACTCGTTGGGAACTGGAGCAAAGGTGGCTCTTGTTATGTTTTAGCAAAGAGACTGGAGGCATTCAGCCCCTGCTCTAGAGATTTGTGGAACTTTGAACTTGAGAGAGATGATTTAGGGTATCTGGTGGAAGAAATTTCTAAGCAGCAAAGCATTCGAGAGGTGACTTAGGCACTGTTAAAAGTAGACAGTTTTAAAAGGGAAACAGAGCATAACAGTTCAGAAAATTTGCAGCCTGACAATGCGATAGAAAAGAAAAATCCATTTGCTGAGGAGAAATTCAAGCTGGCTACAGAAATGTGCACAAGTAACAAGGAGACAAATGTTAATCCCCAAGGCAATGGGGAAAATGTCTTCACGGCATGTCAGAGGTCTTCACAGCAGCCCTCTCATCACAGGCCTAGGGAGAAAAAATGGTTGTGTGGGCCAAGCCCAGGGTCCCTGTGTTGTGTGCAGTCTAGAGACTTGGTGCCCTGCATCTCAGCTACTCCAGCCATGACTAAAAGAGGCCAAAGTACATCTCAGGCTGTTGTTTCAGAGGGTGGAAGCCCCAAACCTTGGCAGTTTCCACATGATGTTGAGGCTGCAAGTGCACAGAAGTCAAGAACTGGGGCTTGGGAACCTCCACCTAGATTTCAGAGGATATATGGAAATGCCTGGATGCCCAGGCAGAAGTTTGCTCTGGGGGTGGGGCTCTAATGGAGAACCTCTGCAGAAGGGAAATATGGGGTCAGAGCCCCCACACAGAGTTAACCACTGGGGCACTGCCTAGGGGAGATGTGACATAGAGGGCCGCTGTCCTCCAGAACCCAGAATGGTAGATCCACCAATGGCTTGCACTGTGCATCTGGAAAAGCCAAAGACACTCAATGCCAGCCCATGAAAGCATCCAAGCAGCAGACTGTACCCTGCAAAGCTACAGGGGTGGAGCTACCCAAGATCATGGGAACTCACCTCTTGCATCAACATGACCCAGATGTGAAACATGGAGTCAAAGGAAATCATTTTGGAACTAAGATTTGATTGCCCTGCTAGATTTCAGACTTGCGTTGGGCCTGTACCCCCTCTGTTTTGGCCAATTCCTTCCATTCAAAATGGCTGTATTTACACAATTCCTGCACCCCCATTGTATCTAGAAGTAACAAACTTGCTTTTGATTTTACAGGGTCACAGGCAAAAGGGACTTGCCTTGTCTCAGATGAGACTTTGAACTGTGGACTTTTGAGTTAATGCTAAAATAAGTTAAGACTATGATTTATTTTGAAATGTGAGGACATGAAATTTGGGAGGGCACAGGAGTGGAATGATACGGTTTGATTCTGTGTGCCCACACAAATTTCATCTTGTAGCTTCCATAATTCCCACGTGTTGTGGGAGGGACCCAGTGGGAGATAACTGAATCATGGGTACGGGTCTTTCCCATGCTGTTCTCGTGATAATGAATAAGTCTGAGGAGATCTGATGGTTTTAAAAATGAGAATTTCCCTGCATAAGCTCTCTTCTCTTGTCTGCTGCCATGTAAGACATGCCTTTCACCTTCTGCTATGATGTGTGGCCTCCCCTGCCACGTGGAACTTTAAGTCCAATAAATCTCTTTCTTTTGTAAATTACCCAGTCTTGAGTATGTCGGTATCAGCAATGTGAAAATGGACTAATACAGTGCTCAACATCAAAATTTTTGTTGAAAGGATTAAGTGAGACAGTGCATTCTTTCTACCCAAAGCAATTGCTCAGTAAAGGTGAGCAATTATAGCTATGAATATTATTTTCCAGTAGCCTCCTAAATTGTGGGTTCATTGCTCATCCAAAGATATATCAGATCTATAACAAGTACTGGAATCATTCAGAATTAAATGGACCACTAAAGGTTTGCTATGTGCAGTGTGTTAGAGTTAACCCTACAGAATTTGGCTCAGATGCTTCAGTCAGTGACACCCTCATCTCCTCCAGCTGCCTGGAGTTTTTCTGAGTACTAGCTATGACAAAGAGGTATAGGGAACTGTTTTATCCTGAAGCAGATAGAGCACAGAGCTTCCTTTAGCCCTTTCAAGAGCCCACCACCAGGAACCATAAGATATTATTTACCACTTTAACCAAAAGAGAGGAAAATCTCAGCCCTTGGCCTGATATCTGGTATTTTTATCAAAGGTTTGAATAAAGGTTGATAAAAGTCTGTGTGCAATACAAATTGGGACTTATCTTATAGGCAATATGCTACATAATGGAATCAGTATCCCAGAAGACCTTCAGCAGCTGCTGTGGAAGGCTGAATTACATAACATGAAATTTAACAGAGGTAAACACAAGGTCCTGCCCTTGGGTCCCAACAACCATCTGGACAAGTCCTTAGTGGGGAAGCAGGTGCAAATGCACCTGGCTTGTTTTCATTCCCTACAAGCTCAGTACTAGTCATAGTGTGATGTGGCTTTCAAAGACAGTTGGACCATTTTTGGTTGTATTACTTGAAGTAGAATTCTAGAGTAATTGAGGTGAGATTTCTGCTCTGCTTTGCTTTTCGCTGTAAGTCTGGGTACCATTCTGATAGATATTAGCAGTTCTGAGCATCATTAAACATATGTAATGAGAGAAGTGATGGGAATTTAGAATCACACCCCTGGTGGTTGAAGAACCTGGGAGTGATCAACATAGAAGACTGGGGGTGACTGGAAGACTTGGAAGATCTCTCCTGCCAAAATCTTAAGAGGCTATAAAAAACAGTAACTTATTTGGACCAGACAATAGGCTGAAAAGGTAGCATGCATCAACTCATTTGGTCCTCATCACAGTGCCATTGTTATCCACAATTAAAATGAGGAAACTGAAACTGGTGAGGTTAAAAGACAATTTGCCATAGTTCATTAAGTGGTGAATGGTGGATCTAGTACATGAGTTTAGGTCTGTCTGACTCAGCACTTTAACCACAACCTATAAGCTCTATGGAAGACAGATTCCTTCCACAGAGATGCATCCTATGTAAGGCAAATCGATGAAATGCCTGTTTACCTGTCTGCTTTTGTACTAGACTGGAAGCTCCTGAGAGAATAGGACACTGTTTTGATCATTACCACATCTCCAGTGCCTAGCACACAGTAAATATCTAGCAAATATCTGCTGAAGAAGTGATGAAATCAGTGAACAAAGACAAGCTACAGTGTTATACAAGGAAGAACTCTCTGTAGTAAGAATTATCATGGTTATCTGTTTCCTAGAGCTGCTACAGCAAAGAACCACAAACTGGGTGGCTTAAAACAATAGACATTTCTTGTCTCATAGCTCTGGGGGTTACAAGTCTGAAATCAAAGTGTTGGTAGGGGCTATGCTTCCTCCAAAGGTTCTAGGGAAGAATCCTCCCTTGCCATTTCTAGCTTCTGGTGGCTTCCAGCATTCCTTGGCTTGCAGGTGCATTATGCAACTCTGTCTCTGTTGTCATATGAGCACTCTTGAGCATCATGAAACAAATATAACCAGAGAGGTGATGGAGATTTTGAATGACACCTTTGGTGGTTGAAGAAACTGGGAGTGATTAACAAAGAGAGATGACTTGGGGTGACATGATTCCTCTTTCTAAAATCTTTGCTATGTGTCTGTCCCTGTGTCTCCAAATAATCTCTTTCTTCATAAGTACACCAGTCATTGGATTTAGGGGCCAATCTAACTCATTATGACCTCATCTTAATTTTATTGTATCTGCAAAGACCTTACTTCCAAATAAGCTCACATTCACAGATTCCAGGGAGACATGAATTTGGGGTTTGGGGACACATTTCAACCCAGTACAATCCCTGAGTAGGATAAGCCATGTTAGGATTTAGGGCATGGATTAATCCTAGGAATGGTCAGGTAGGGGGTTTAGAATTTGAAAGCAAAGAAAGATTCAGGCAATAAAATTAAAGGCCCATCTAGGATGACATCCTTTCATTCAATAAACATTTACTGACACTGTATACTGAGCACAAAGTCATGTAGCTAGGGTTTTCTGATATGAGGAAGACACAGTTGTTCTTCTGGTGAGTCTCAAAGCCTGGTACGGGAGACAAACCTGCAAAGGAACAACCAAAACATGATACAGGGAAGTTCAATCTGAAGAGCTATGGAAGCACAGAGGCTAAATGAGTTAGCTCAGCTTGGAGAGGAGATAGGAGAGAATAATTGAAGTGTCAATAATGAGCGGAGTTTTCCAGGCAGAAAGATCATGGCAAAAATATGTAGTCTCCAGCCTAGGGTTCATCCTTCCTCTTTCCAATAAAAGTAGAAAATTTCCTTTACAAGACCACTCCTCCAATCCCAGCACTGTTGACTGAGTGGGATGACCCCACCCCCAGCTCCAGAGGGTTTCGGCCAGTCCACATATTCCATTTTCTTGACTAATTAGAACCAATGAGAGATGAGGGGACAGTTGCTTGGATTTTATGAAAGAGAAGTATGAATTCCACTGAATTCAGTGCTGTAAGAATGTGAGGCTTGCAGCTGCTAGAACCATCTTGCAATCCTAATGGGAGAAACTTGGAACAGCCAAGAACAACAGCAGATCCTGGGAATGGTGCCACTCATAAGAAGCATGCCAAAGGCTGGATCCTGTTGGCATTATTTATGCCCTGAATCCAGCCATACCTGAAGCCAGAGCTACCCATGGACCTTCATTATGTGAGTCAATAGTTATATTTTATTTTGCTCAAGCCAGTGTGAAATTGGATTTCCTGGCACCTACCACAAAATGATTCTTAATTGAAATAGCAGTCCAGATTGCAAAAATGGCATATCAGAAGTCACAGAGACAAAAAGATCAGGTTGCATTCTGGGAATGCTCAAGAATTTAGTGCAGTTGATGAGTGGGGAATGAATGAATAGACTGGTAGAGGTCTCATTGGATGGAACTTTAGGTCAAATTAGGTTTGCGCATCATCGTGGATGTTATGTTCCTTCCAATTCTGAAATTCCTTGGTTTTCTGAGTCTATGTTCCAGAAATCTTTGTAAGAACAAGGGAACATTAGCCCAAGAGAAGCAGCCTTGCCTGAGTTATGGCCTCAGATCCTAATATATCTATTGTTGGGCGTTTTATCTGTATCCATCAATCTGGTGGGAAGCAGGGAATCAGGGGCAAGAATTATTGCCCTCAGCTGGAGGAGCCCATGGTCCTTGGGTTTCTGAATCGCACACCTGGCAATAGTCTTCACAGACTGTATGACCCATGGCCAAGTCGCCCAACCTCAGGTATTTGCAATTCAATTACACTTAGGGCTACCGGAAATTCCCACTTTTGGACTCCAGATCATTTCTACGAGTGGGAAATAGAATTGAAATTTGAAGTCATAGCTTAATGTGCATAGGACCCTGAACTTCATATTGGACTTAACAGCTGTGACAGATATTGAGGGGTAAGATGGACCAGGGACTGCTAGAAATTGATTCTACTCATTTCACACAGGGAATGTGATGGACCAGGGATTGCTAGAAATTCATTCAACTCTTTTCACACAGGGAATGTAGATGCATCTCTCTGTGTCTTGGAAGGAAATGAGGTCTACAGAGTCAGCATAGACTTGCAGACTGGACCAGCCACACGAGCACATGGACATGAAGACTGTTCGGCATTCTCATCAGTGCCATGAATGACCAATGCCACACAGAAAGAGCACTGCCCCCTCTCTCCTCAAATGGGACCAAGTCAAAGAGTAGCAGGGGTCCTAGTACCACTGGGTTCATATCCAGGTATGCAAGTAACAGGAACAAGGGAATGAATTCAGATAAAGCTGAAACTAAAGAAAAGTTTGCTTATCTGGACTTGTCTTGGTTGCCTGGTTATTCAGCTGTTAATTATCTGTCTAATACTCTAAAATGTAGTCTCTGTGAGAGTAGTGACCTTGTCTGCAGGGATCAACACTGTATCCCATTTATTTAGTGATAATAAGCAAGTAACACTACAAAGGAACTACAATGGGCAAGGCAATATTCTAAATATATGTGTGTAAGTATGTGTGTGTAATTGTGTTTAATTCTTTTAATAATCCCAAGAGGTAGGCACTATTATTAATCCCAAGTACAGATGAGTAAACTGAAGCAGAGGCTAAATAACTTGCACAAGGCCACACAGCTAGTATATAGTGGAGCTAGGATTTGAATCCAAAACTACACGACTCCAGAGTCTATGCTCTCATTGTCACTATACTTATGCTACCTTCCAACTGTCTGGGACAAATATTAATTTAGTATCTACTATATGCCAGCCACATTTCTAGTTACTTGGGATCAATCTATGAATAAACAGAAGTCACAGGCTCATTACACATTCTCTGGATGGATGGATGGATGGATGGATGGATGGATGGATGGATGGATAGATGGATGAATGAATGGATGGAAGAGTGGATAGGTAGACAGATGGATAGGTGGATGAATTGATGTATGGATAAGTTGGTGGATGGAAGAATCGATGGATGGGTGGGATTCAAACATGTGGAAAGGGCCTGTTAAATGTCATGGGAAAGTCATCAGTAGAAGAGGCCATGAGTCTCTCTCTGTTCTTTTTCCTGCATCCAATGCTAATTTGTCAGTGGAACTCATGCGGGCTCCAGGATTAGAAGTCTGGCTCCATCCCTTTACCATCTGTGTGATTTGGAGCAAACCACTTAACCCCTCTGGACCTGTTTCTTCACTTAGAAAATGAGAATAACCCCAACTACTCACACAGTTGCTGTGGATTAAATGCTATTTGCTATTGTTTGGAGCCCAGTTCAAATGTCATCTTTTTTTCTGTAGCTTTCAATTCAATTCAATTCAACAAATATTTATAAAATATGTTTTGTTTTTTTTTTTTTGAGACGGAGTCTCCCTCTGTCGCCCGGGCTGGAGTGCAGTGGCCGGATCTCAGCTCACTGCAAGCTCCACCTCCCGGGTTTACACCATTCTCCTGCCTCAGCCTCCCAAGTAGCTGGGACTACAGGCGCCCGCCACCTTGCCTGGCTAGTTTTTTGTATTTTTTAGTAGAGACGGGGTTTCACCATGTTAGCCAGGATGGTCTCAATCTCCTGACCTCGTGATCTGCCCGTCTCGGCCTCCCAAAGCGCTGGGATTACAGGCTTGAGCCACCACGCCCGGCCAAAATGTGTTCTTTATGCAGACTTTGTGCTGGGGTAAGGATACAACAGTAAATTAGACAAATATGCCCTTTGTATTCAAAGAAATACTGGTAAAGCAGGAGCACGGGGGAATTAAAACATACAGATAGATGAGTGTTTGGAAGAGGAAAGTGTGAGGTGCTATGAGAGTGTTTGACAAGGGTATAATTCGCTTTTCCTCCTTAATGTTCCCATATTGCTTCACTTGGGCTGGCTACTATTGTATGTGTTGGTCCCCACTGTCAAACCTGGCTCTTAAAAAGATGTCCACATAACCCTTAAAGAGGAAACAATTGTACTAAAGAAGTATAAGGGTGGATGTAGGGAAGGATAGATGGATGGATGGATGGATGGATGGATGGATGGATGGATGGATGGAT